>NW_024349222.1:5350268-5940597 GCF_902729225.1 Pteropus medius | reverse complement strand
TTTTTTGTAAAGATAGTCGTGGGCATGTATACTGAGTGCCTTAAACAACCTTTTAACGTCCTCCCCACATTGGGTTTCAAAATGGCCACATGACTCATGGGGATGCTTAAATTCCAGTGGAGGCTTGAGTTGAGAATTCCTATCTGAGAGAATAGGAGAAAGTAAGTGCTAGATAAATAAGCAATAGCAGAATCCACTAATGAAAGCATCTAATTCTAGGAAGAGATTTAAAATGAATGCTAAATAAGTAGAGTTCAAAATGAGAGTCATAAAGGTCACAGAGACAAGAATCAAGAGCTAGGAAGATGCTATCAAGTAACATTAGGGAGAAATGAGTATATGTGTATGTTTGTGTGAATGTGTCAAGATTGGGTGTTGTGGTCATGGAGAGTTAATTCCTTATTAATTGCCTGCAAACCAGTTTTATGATAGTTTCTCAAATTTGGCTGCACGTTAGAATCATTTGGGGAGCTCTTAACAAATACTAATGCTGGATTCCCATGAATAACCAATTTTATCATGGTCTCTGGTCATGAACACAGCTATGAATATTTCTTTAAAAGTAGGTATTTTTGTTTTGAGGCCAAATGAGGGAAATTCTACTCTATGATGATATGCAATCAGAGAGCTTTGGAGTAAGAATTCTGCCTCTTTATTGTTTTACTATTATAATTTATTTTGACATAAGCCAAAAAAAGTGGAAGGTTGATAATCAGTGTCTAGGTGAATCACGCTTAAAGGAAACTATGTGCTGCTAATATAAGTAAATATTCCTAGAAACTGACATGTTTTGCTTGTGTATCATTTATTTTTCCCTTCCACTTGGCAGACCACATGGTAGACCACACAGCTTATGGAAGGAAACAATTAAGTTGTGCTATTAGTGATAAAGGCAGTGTGTTCATGTTTTCATATGCAGTTAACTAATTTGAAAAAGCTATAGCAATCCCACACCAAAATGGTTACATGAACATATGAGTATGTCCTGAGTGCATATGCTCATATGATATCTATTATAGTCCTGCATGTGAACTAATTTGCATTTTTTCCTCATTTTTATATTTATCAATGTAGATGCTTTAGAAGAAAAGGCATAGGTTTTATAAAATGTATGAATTAAAGCTACAGACAAACCTAGTGTACAAATATAAGTGACTATAAATTAGCTTAATATTTATGTCTCTCAAGTTTTTTTTTAAATCTGCAAAGTATGGGTTATGAACTGTACTGATAATATTGTAATGATTAAGTTAGGTACTATATGTAATTCATTTAACACAGTGCTTCACAGAATAGGTGATTAAAAAATGTCAGTATTCTTCCTTCCCTCCCATATACTTTACATTTCCAAGAAGATTTTAAGATATTTTATGATGGAAATCTACTTACAATAAGGTAGGCAAATACAAATTCAAATAAAATTTATCAGGCAACTATACTAGTCATAAGAATTCAATTATGTGAGTTAGTATTACATACAACTCTGAGCTTCCTGGCTTCCAGGACAAAAATAGAAAACAAACTTTGATTTTATTAATAGTAAGAGAATAAAAATCACCTCTACAGAAAACATTTTTCCCTCTGATATGATATGATATTCTAAAAGGATGTCACTCAAGGTCTTTTTTACAGGGAACATTGAATAATGCAAGTGGATAATGCCTTCAAATATGATTTTATGGCTGATGCAGAAGCCATCTGCATATGGCTATTCCTTGCATCAACCCTCAATAAAACCCAAGGGCATGACTTTTAAAGGTATCGACCTGATCATTATTACATTTTTATGGATGACTTAAGCATCTTTCTCCATTGTAGTACAAGAAGAAAGTCAAATTATTCTGGTTTAGGGTATAACTTAAAAATTCCTTAATTTAGAATAGACTTTATTCCAGACTTATACTTCTTCTGGCATTCTTCTGTGTATAAGTTTGTATACTTTATCTCTCATGTATTTCAGAAAATTAAAATAGAGCATGTTGTAATAGTTTAGTTCAGCTAAAATATATTTGTGTTCCATAGGCCATTACTGTTACTATATAACAGAAACAGTAATGACCTTGGTCCACAAAAGCAACCAATTATACAATATACTAAATTACAGATCTGCTGAAATTTTATCTCATAAAAAGAAACGAAGATTAGCAAAGTAAACAATGAACAATTCCTTAATGTTATTTTGACTGTCAAATTACTTGAAATACATCTATAAATATGTAAACCTTCAGAAAACTTAACTAATTAATAGCTAGTTGTCACTGGGAGAAGGTAGTAAGGTAAGACACATTTCCCTTTACTTGCTTTATAAAAGATTTTTCTTTCTGTATATTTCTGAAGTATTTTTTTCTCATTACATTTGTCCAGTTGCCAAATGTATGGTATTTATAACTATGACACCATAAACTGTAACAAAGGCTTTTCAGATCTGTGCTCATCCAAACAGAATTGCAAATATTGGAATGATATTAAGTATAATATTCAGATATAGTATCAGGACAGTGTAAAACATCTGGATATTCTGAAGTAGCAACACAATAATTCAGATGTCCCATGACTTTAATTTTGGTAAAGCTAAAAGAAAAATAGGTAAATCACTCAAATTATTAATAAATTATGAATTACACATTTCTTAAATTATGGAATTCTTTGAGAATTTCTATCATTTCTCTGATGCTACGTAACTAGTTAATGGCAGATTCAAGAATCCATTTTTTTTGTCTTTCCTGTTTATTATCCCAAAAGGCTTCCATTTGATGGATTGGTGTCATATAGATGTTTCTGGATAACCATACCTAAATATTGCTTTCAGATCTGAGGATTTGATTTCTTTTAAATTGTAGGAAATGGAATCAGATTGTTTTTCAAAGATGCTAAAGTTCAAAGTATATATAACTGAATAACACAAATACTGGATGGCACATATTTAAATACCTCTGTCATTGTACTCATATACACAGTTGCAATCCTTGCCCCATTGAGAGAACAACTACAGGAGTTGTTGTCACCTTTCCTACTACAATCATCCACAGGAAACAGTGTTCTATCTCTCATTGTTTGAACATTTCCAAAGCTCTGTAATAAGTTCCAATACTCATCGTCTTTATTGAGAAAGAAAATTGAGAACAGCCCCTTGCCCCATCCCAGGCATGAGCAGATGTGTTCCTAGTAGTCCAAGATTGAATTCAAAAAGCTATATTTCATATTTGAAACTTTGAGCAATGCTACATACTCCTTCTGTGAGCTGGGGCAAAAATCGCATAGCCTCCCTAAGCATCAGTTGCCCATCTGTAAAATGGAACAATATAATCTGTCTGATAAGGTTGTTGTCAAGATAATACTTGTACCAAAGTGTTTGGTATAGTGAATTAAATGTCTCACAGACATCAATAAGTATGAACCATTATTATCGTAGACAAAAATTATAAATATTTTAGTTCTATGTTATTAAATTGTAAAGGAGATAAATGAATTAAAAAAAAATAGATGTTAATTGACTAGCCAGGTAAATTAACTTCAAAGCGAATCAGGGAATTTTAGAATGAAAAGAGCTTTTGGAATAATCTAGGCTCATGGATCTTAAGAATTAAAAGGTACCTTAAAATTGTTCTAGTCCAACTGCCATTTGCAATTTTAATATTCAACAAAATACCCTGACAAAGTGATTAAACTATCCATATGCATGAAGACTTCTACAAGTAGGGAAATCACTTTCTATATCATCTTCATACCTGAAACTCTAGACAGATTAAAATACTATTAAAACATGCTTTCTTATATTGAAACTGATATTTGACAACCCTAATCATTAGCAGTTGACATTCTATGTTTATTTTCTTTAAAAATATTTTTCTTAATATTCACAAAAAATATGTACATTTTAGAAAAAAGTATTTCAGTTTCTGAAAAGCCATCATTAATATTTTGTCATGTTTCATTCCATTTTTTCATGAATTTTTTATCATCTAGATACTAATCATAAAATTATATTTTTAGTTCACGTGAATTGTATTAAGGATTTTGTTATGTGCAAAATTATATGAATTTAATGACCACATAATTTTTCATTCTATGAATTTGTTCTATTGCTGTACAGCAAATTTTTTGTTTTTGTTATCATAAACACATTAAGCATATATTATATGTGAATATCTATTGTACAAATTATAATTTTAGAATAGTCTCTGAGATTTGTAATTAGCAGATCCACACTGTGATTATTTTTATGGCTCTTGATTTATATATTTACAAATTGCTTTCAATAAAGGTTGTGGCAATCTAGCCAGTGTGTGTGAATGATTGTACCATCTTGACACACTTAACTTTTATTTTTGTAGAGAAATAATAATTGCTTAAGGCAGAACATTTAATTCCAAATCACAATTTTTCTTAAAAATTAACTTGTGCCTTTTATTTTTTATAAAATTAAAAAAATAATTAGGTGGCAGTAATAGCCAAGTTTACTGTACTTTTTCAGCAGTTGAAGAACTAGAAATGCCAAGAGGTTAAATAAAGCTGCTTTGGTACAGTACCAGGATTAAAATTTAGACCTGCTCATTCTTCAGCCATTGCAACTGAAGAAAAATATTCTGAATTTCAATTTGACTTATGAACAAATATTTGTATCCAAATGCAATCAATACATTTTATCTAGACTGCATGAAGTAAAAAAGTTAACCTTATTTGAACAACAAGAACATGATGAAGAGCATGGAAAAATTGCTCTATGAAAATGTAGAGATTGCTTAAATATTAACAGAGCAGTTTAAATATGCATAAAATATTGGACTGATAGGGACAATTAGGAAGAAGTGAATATTTTGTATAGACAAGAGAAAACAAATAAATAATAATGGCCTAAAGAATCTTTAGCCTAAGGGCAATGCATTATAAATTCAACTAACATTTATTAAATTTCTGTTATTTCGTAAGGTAATTTGTAAAATATCATAAATACATTGTTATAAAATATATATATATTATAATAGTACCTACATAAATATATTACAAAAATTATTTTTATATTTATATGGTGACTTCTAATTTGTAATAAAGTTGGTATTCACCATATTATATATGCATTCTCACTTAAATCTCCCAATAGTTCTCCTATTATGCATCTCCTGTTATGCTGATGAAACTCAGGGAGGATAGATGGCCACACAAGCATAATATCTTCTCAATGAGAGATTCAAAGATGAAGAAAATCTTTTACTTCATTAAGATTGTAAGAAGTAAGATTGATGTCATTTTTTTTCTGCTTTAGGAAATGCTTCTTGCTGTTCTTGGCTCCAGTGGCTTAGCTGACTCAAGATGTCATTTTACTTAAAATCTTCTAAATATGATGCTTGCCATCCATTTAGATATGTTAAAGTATCAGAATGAAAGTTTGTTTTATAATACAGTCATCACAAATGTATTTAGCACCTACTCTTAGCATGACACTCCAGTAAATATTAAGAAAATGACAAATGATATTCAAAGTATAAATCCTACTCAAATAACTGATCAGTATATAATGGTAGATAAGGCTATTGAACTTGTTAATAGGAATTTCGAGCTTTAAGCTTAGCTTTGATTAAAACTAGTTAAATGACTCTAGATAAGATATTGTACCTCTATGAGCCTTTATATATAATTTTAACATATAGTTACCATTCTATACTATATATAGCATATCTATTTTTGCTATATTTGTTATCTATATTATATTAGGTAGTTAAAAGTTATAGAATGCTTATTTATGTAGTTATATAGTTATAGTTATAATATAATTTTATATAATTCTAAATTATATGTAATAATAGGTATTATCTCATTAAATAAATAACAGTCATATATGTTATATGCAGTATATATACATTATAAGTTACAGAGTATGATATATACGTATTTTGTAGTAGCTACAGATATATTTTTTATATTACTCTCTGTAGAATGGCTAATATAGTAATAAAAATAAATATTATATATATTATTAACTTCTTTTATGGAATAGATAGTAAGAATTTCAGTATCAGTGTTAGGAAGAGGAGAGAGCATGCATTTCAATACCAGGCAGTATCAGGTTGATTATTAAAGCATTACCCAATTAATATATCCAACAAACATATACTGGTCACCAGTTATGCACAAGTACTGGATCTGTAAGATTTAGTTCCTTAGTTTAAGAAATTAACCATCCAGTGGGAGTGGTTGATACCACCACATGTATCACTGTATTTCACTCTAATAATAATATTAAAATATAACAAATGCTTCTGAGACATCCAGGTAAACTTTCAGAGAAGAATATGAGTTTAGAGCTCAGGGTGGGGTGGGCAGGCTAAATTATGAAGATTTAAACTTTATGAACATATCAGAGGTAAGTTGGAGCATGGGAATGGCCAGGAGATTTAGAAGAAAAACCACCACTAAGGGGGAGTGGCAGGTAAACAATTGCAAAGAAAATCTGGTTTACCAGAAAAAGGCAGGAAGAAATGTTCTGAAAATAAAAATGTGTGTGTTCATTGAGCTCTAGGGGGAAAGCAGTTTCATTGGTGATCCAACCATCCAATGCAGAAGCTAGGTCAAGATGGCCTGAAAATTTGCACTGAATTTGACCAAAAGTTAGTCATAGTTTAATTTTAAAAACACACCTTAAGTCTAGATTATCCCAAATCTATAATTTATATGTCATAAGACCTTGAGCAAGTTAATTAAAACCTTAATTCTTGCCGTTTTCCATCACCCCCTCATCTCTAAGACTCTGTGTGTGTGTGTGTGTGTGTGTGTGTGTGAGAGAGAGAGAGAGAGAGAGAGAGAGAGAGAGAGAGAGATTGGTGCTGTTAAGTTGGTGTTAATCTTCCCTCTTACATTTATGAATTGATGTATTCTTTCTAATTCCAAAATGTTAGATTCTAGATCTGTAATTTTTCAGATCTGGCCTGAGAAAATCTACTACTGACCTATGCTAGGAGTACTGTTTGTATGGATATAAGGAGTTATCATTGCCAATAAGCAGTGGATGGTGGAAGTCACTTTTGGATTTCTTTTTATTCTCTTTTTCTTCAGCATTGGGATCACTTACAAGGCTTTTATCATCTTGAATTTTGTCTTTGACCCCAAATGCTTCATTTTGGCTTACTCTTAGCTGACATGCAATAATTAGATAATTTTGAGATTAATCTGGTATATTGATGCTGAAACAGTGATTACTCCAAGTGTTATCGTTAGTGTTAAGGTATTGAGTAAAGCTCAGTTCTATGTAGAAAAATGTTTAGTGTTCTGAGTGAGTGCTGATAACTTGGGAGTGAGAAATTATATGCGATCTCAAAGGCCATAGGTAAACATGATCCCTTGGTACAGCTCTCTGTCTTTGTTGTTGGTTGTAATGAGAAGATGGTGGGAATGATGGGTACTAGAACAGGAAAAGAACCAAGAAATAAACAAACAAACAAAAAAGAAGGGATTTTAGTGACATATAGGTTCTGTTTACAGTGTTTCCCATGGGTCTAAATGGGAGATGGTTATGTGCATCTCATATGATGGTCCAGGCAAACTGATATGAAAAATATGAATAAAATTTTCCAACCTACTGTAATAAAACTGGTCCTAAATGTCTGTGGGATCCCATATAGCCATGGTTGTTTATAAAGGCTATCTTTGCATTGTAATAAAAATGACTTACCTGTATGACCCATAGTGTATGATGAGAAGGGTGGTAAAAGTGAGCAGCTAGTAGAGATCAGAGCATCTTTTGCCAAAAATTATAATTATAACTAATGTGATGTGTCTGTGTGTCTTTCAAAATTTAAAGAAGTTTTTATAAATCTCTCCTCCCCAGATTTCCCTGGAGAGGAAACAGAATCACAGTATTTCAATCCTGCTTTGAATTTTTCCCCCTGTAATATAGGTATACCCTGAGTGATTTACTAGGTGTTTTTCTCCTCTTATTTCCAAGACTGCCTGACAGGTGAAGAAGGGACAGTCTGTCAAAGCATAACATTTGAGGGGTCAGATTGAGACAGAACAGAATTCATTCTTCTAACAAAGATATAACAAGACAAAATGGATTTTTGGTTGCCTCTAGCAGGTATCTCTATAATGCAATATATGAGACACTTTTAAAAGAGGTGTAGAAGAAGAAATCAGAGATGTGGATAGGAAAACCATTCTCTAAGAATAACTGCTGATTTTGAAATTTATAAAGGGATGAAACATAAAGCTTGTCTTTAAAGAAAATAATTATTATTCATACCATTTCTTGTCTCTGCTGACAAATATATATGAGACAGCAAAAGGAAGCATAATTAAAGCATATGGATTTAAAAAATAGATAAAAGAAAGTGAAGATAGGCGTAGTCAAGTGGGAGCAAAATATAAACCATAAGATTTAGAGCTTGAGCTAGATCCCAAATTCCACTGAAGCATTCTTGAGGTCATTGCAAAGACAGGTGCATGATCACTTATAAAACTTATATAATTCATTACATAAAATCAAACTAATCATTCGAAAGAAGCACACTCTTTTCTAATATTGATATAAATATTTATTTCATAGTTGAGTCTATATTAAAGTGACACAGGTCATGTTACGAACAACTTCCTTAGTGTAAATACTGTACAGTGACGCCTTTTTTCTCAATAGTCCATAAAATGTCTCACAGAGGCCAATTGCATGATACCAGATTGTAATACAATAGATGCAGCACTGGCTTTGGATTTGGAGTGAAAAAGGCTCAGTCATGTGTTTTTATTGGGAAAAGTACTTTGATCTCTTTAAGTCATTTTCTCATCTGCTAAAATAAGAGAAAAATAATTATATCTCCTATACATAGTCTAGCTAGTTCCAAGAATGTAGAATGTACCAAATAAAGGTCAGTTTCTTTCCCCCCATGAATTTCTCTATAAAATTCTACTACACTATAGCATTGCAATACCATTGTCATATATCATCAAAAATGATTTTTTTGTGATCCATTGATCTTACTAGAGTTACAAGATTATTAGTGTATATGGACTGCATTTTTCACTGAATATCTTCTTCTGCATTTCCAGCACTCAGTCATGCTGAACTCTAGGACTGAGGGACCTTCTGAGACCTCCTTATTTTATTCTATGCAAAGAGCTTGGCAACCATGGAAACAGTCCTGACTGCTCATTTTGCACATTTCTTCCCCAGTGTGTTAATCAGCCACAGCGAGAAGATAGCATCAAATACCCCATGTGTGCTCACTTTAAAAAGAAAACTACTCTAGCTTCTTCCTATTACCTTTACAGAAATCTTAAAGAGAGAAAGGTAAAAGAACATGGGATATATATTTTTATATTGATTTAACATTTCTTAGACAAAGAGAAGATACTGAAATTCAGAGAAGCTATTTGGAGACTGGCACAAATTTCAGCTGAAGTGGTGGGTGTTTTGTTTATTTCATCTAAAAGTGCTATTTGGTGAGATTTCACATAGTGGGATCCAGCATTACTTTTCATTCCCTGGCAGGTGAATAAAGCAATGGACTGTGTATAATAATACAGAAAGAGAAGATATTAGTATTGAGTACCACTGAGTATTTTTACCAATTGAATATGGTTCATAGTGGAAAATAAGAACCAAAGAGAGGGCTGCAAGTAGCTAAAGGGAAAGAAAGAAAAAGCCCTTAAAATAATAGATTGTTTTCCTTTAGTGTAACCATATCCTATGTTTTGTGATAATAATTTCCTTTTCTTTATAAATACATATGCATTTTAAACACATAATGATTTTGCCTGAGGTTAAACCTTATTTGAATGGAATTATACTGTGTATTGTTTTGTGCCTATTTCTTTTGCTTAACATTATGTTTTTGAAATTTTGTTATGTGTCGAAGAAGTTTTTCTTTTCACTGTTGTATATTATTCTGTATATGACTATATTACAATATATCTGTTAATTTTAGTGATGACTATTTGAGTAATTTCCAGGTTGGAACTATTATGAACAATGCTTCTATAAGTACAGTTGCACGTGTGCAACAATCACTAATTCCTTGAGAGGGTATACATCGAGGAGCTGAATTCCTGGGACATAAGATATGCACATCTTCAAATTAATTAGCTAAAGCCAAATTGTTTTCCAAAGTGATTTACCAATTTGTACTTAACTTTAGGAATGTATGAGAATTCTCATGGCTTCATATACTCACTAATAGTTCTACTGTGGAACTTAACATTATTTGGAGAAAGAGGGGTTCCACATTGGACCCACTCAACTGGAGTCTCCAAGAAGTGGGTCTTATAAATACTTTAAAAGCTTCCAAGGTATACTAATCACCATTCTATGCAGATAAAATCTAAAAATCACAATTGTAATGTCTATTTCTTCCTGAAATTGTAACGTCTATTTCTTCCTTCCAATGGGGAGGGCGTGGTGGAAAACAATATATGTATATTTTTAAGCTTCATTTGTTTAGTGTTTTTGAAGTATATTAAGAAGCATTCATTATATACATTTAAAGAGAATCAAAATTAATTTCATTCTTCCTAAAGGAGGGAAGTGTATAGACCCTTTATAGAAACAAATTTGTTAAATATTTTATAATCAAAAGATTAAATATAAAATTTTATTATTCGATTCGTAATAAAATCTGGGAGAAAACCAAGTTTATTTCTGTTTTGCTTAATTTTATAATGCAATAAATAAGGTAACAATAAATAAAGTTGGAAATGTGTGAAATTTAAAATCTATAAATTGTATTACATATTTATTGGCTATATATTGTTTCTTAGTTTCAGGAATAAGGCAAATATAATGAAGGAAAAAATTTCCTAATGTGTCTGGCTAAATTCATGCCTTGACTCAGGAATTTCCAGATACAAATCCCAATTGATGAGCTAAACTTTGCCTGTAGCAGAACATGGCTGACTGCTGCTGCTCTGCCTTTATTCACAGCATCTGCTGGCATCCTGCACAACAAATCTGACTATTTTCCTTTTGTTATTTTGTTTTCTGTAAGGTCAGCAAAATCATCCTGTTGTCACAATCTCTATTAAAACTCCAGGATACAAAACAGAGAAATAGACTTCTTTGAACACGAGGGCTGTGCTGTTTGGGGTACCACCACTTCTTTCATCGACTGGTTGATTTACTATATTGTAAGGGAAAGTGCTGTACAGGCAACTGCAATTTGAAAGGAAGTCTTTTATCCATCGGCAAAACCCAAGTACACTTACGCACCTTCACACAGCAATCCTAAGCTCAGGAAATTCAAGAAATTTTGTCAGACACACAGCTTTTCACGTGGGGCTTTCTGAAACAGAACAAGACTCTCTGCCCCCTGCTTTTGTGGACACATACCCTTCATGACTATTCTAGTCTAAGATCCATAAAAAGACTTTAATTAACCAGTTTTTCATATATGAGAACTCTTTATAAAGAGTTATAACTCTTTATAACTCTTTATAATCAATACTATATCATCTATCTATCTATCTATCTATCTATCTATCTATCTATCTATACACACATATGTATGTATATGAACAGGTTGTTTTATAACAAGTTTTACAAGATAAGAAATATGCAAGAATTACATTGATATCAGATAGCTTTAAAAAAATAAATTCTGTTCATTTACTGAGGTCAATTCTGTCTCCTATAGTTTTGCAACTTCTAGTCCTATCAAGCAGCTCGGAGGCCACTAAATGATGAATTTCTAAATACCATGTTTAATTGAATATTGAAAAGGAAAATGCAGAAATTTTTTAGCCTAGAAAACAGCTGCTTTCAAACCAATATTCATTCAATGTTCAAAATCTGTATTTTAAGGCCTACCATCCTGCAGAGAGTAAACATCTAGAGTTGACCTTAAGCTGAGGACAAGGATCAAAGGTTAGGAATTATGAAAAAAAATCTTGACTTAACGTAAAAAGAAATAGCTAAGGCAAAATGGAAAGAATACTGGACAGTGAAGGTTGTTTTTGTTTTACTTATCAGCTGGATGGTATTTCTTAAGGTATTTGAACTTTCCAAGCTGTTTTTTTCATTATTTTACCTTAAAATGCTTTTTGGAGAACAAACTTCTTTGATGCTTTTTAAATGTCTATAATTAATATAAATTATTAATAATAATAAAATATTATATGATGAATATTAACTTTATATAATATAATTTAATATAAAATATATATACTATATAATGTGTATATAGTATATATTGTATATATACAATGTATACTAAATTAAATTATATATTATAGTAATAGTAGTTATGTTTTATAATATCTTATTTATATAAACCAATTTTATATACACACACATGGCTCAGAAACTCCAGGAGCAAAAAAGCAATATGTCACTGGAAATGCAAGCAGAGACTTGATTCATATTTGTCAAAGATTTTATTATGCTGTCACTGACTATAATAATTCAATAGTTGTAGGAAACTATGAGTTTAGAGGAATAGAATGAGATGTATGTATAATGGAGAGGTTTAATCTAAGCTCTCAGTTTAAGAGATTGGTAAAAATTAACAGGTTTTACTATGTCATAGTTGTGGACCTTGGGCATAATACTTTACATCTATAAGCCTCACTTGCTTCATTTGTAAAATAGAGAACCATTAACACAACATCGTAATGATTAAAAAGAAAATGAGTTTTGATCACTCAGGATTAATAATTGTTCAAAAGTGTTAGAAAACTGATGGAATTGCAGGAATGTTAAAGGAGCAATCTTGAATGCCACATAATCAGGAACAATGAAGCAAGGCCCAGTCTAGTCAGATAAAAGCAAAACACCACATGAGTGTTGTCACATAATAATAATTTATATGTGTAGACTGGGTGCTAGGAGTTCCATTATAGTGAAACCACACACACACACACACACACACACACACACACATATTTTTTTCGTTCACAGTAGTTGTCAAATACTTTCAACATGCAGTACTTTTTAATTCCCAAAGTAGTTTCAAGATAGATATTGTTATTTGTATTTGAACAATAAGGAAACAGAGCCTCAAATAGAAAAGGCATTTCATGCAAGGTTTCTCATGTAGTAAGTAAGTGAGGTAAGATTCCAATTGTATCAATAATATGATATTAAGTAGAAATATAGCTAGCTCATCATAGATTTTACAATTGAGTATGAATATATCTTTCACTCATTTCATTACTCAATATTTGTCATAGTATATATTAAGCATTTTGAAAAGTGGAAGAAATAGACCCATATATAAGTATTTCTCCATCTTCTAATAATGTAGGAAAGAGGCATGAGAACTATACAAACTGACTAAACATTAAATCAAGTTGCATTCAGACCCTGCTACGTGCTGCTAGATTTGGGAACCTGGCTAATCAGCACACAGCCAAACCAGGGGAACCTACAAGAAGATTCTTGCTGAGATTACTAACTGCTACTTCCCCATGCCTTTAACACTGCACACTCACACCCTGAAGGGAAAACACACAAAAACTCAATTCTTCAAACACTCAGGGTCTCATTCTCTGACTTTGAGAGGAGATCATGTTTCTGTGGAGTGTTATTCTTTCTCTAATAAACTTTCCTTTTGTCTCTAACTCTGGCTCATGCTTGAATTCTTTCCTACGATGAGTCAAGGACTCTCTCTCTTGGTGTAGGACTTGAATCCCCACTTGGGGCATTCACCCTGTCCTGTATCATCAAGACTAGTGGGAGAATTAAATTTAAATTCTAACTTACTCTCACCTCTTCAGGGGAACCCTTTCAAAAGAAGATTCTCTACAATGTATCCCCCTTTTTTGGCATCATATAACTCACTAATTTTATATACATATAAATACACACACACATTACTTGCTTGATTAAAGTACATCAAGTTGCATGATTAAAGTATCTTCTTTATACCTGTTTTTGATAGATAAATGACAATACAGGATCATGATTATTATAAAAGCCATAGAGGCAAAGAAAACATAGTGTCTGTTCTGGTGGTTCCAGGAAACCACCCAGAAGAAGTGATACTTGAGCTGAATTCTGAATGGTAAATAGGAATTGCCCAAGTGAAAATAGGTGAGAAAGAATTTAGTAGGTTTCTTCCTAATATGAGAGATTAGAGAAAGTCCTTGGCACCAAATGAGAAAAAGAAATTAATGAGAGGGAGGAGCATGTGAAAAGAAGTCCACAATTCAGAGACTTATTACCAGACTGCTGATCCTTTGGATGGCCATCTTGGAGATGGAGGGCGTGGAGATTAATGGCATCAGGTGTTTCTGCCTGCCCAGGTAGAAGTAAGGCCTTAGATAAAAGGGAGAGGAGAGAGTACTTTCTTATTGCCAGGGGTATTAATTTCATGTATTCTAAATAAAAAGTTATATTTCGTTTGGAGCAAAGTTCTTAATACATAATAATTTTTACTCAGCCTCTGTTATTTAGTTTTGGTTACCACTCCATAATAACAACATAGATAAACTTCTTAAAGCAAATAAGAAAATATGGTCACTCCTTTTTTTTAACTTTTTTTTTTATTAGAAATGAAACACACGATGATGAATTGCTATATCCAACCGTAACATGCTAAAGAAAGAAACTGAGTAATCTGGATTAAAGGAGGTGGAGATAAATCAGGATGCTATTACTTATTTTGCTTTCTAGAAATCGTTGCATTCATGAAGACAAAAAAGAATCCTTCTTTATAAGGCGTTAGATATTTTTTTTTCCTTTTCTGTTTCAGAGTTTAACTTTAAATTTGCATTACAAAGTCTGTAATTGGAAGTCTAACTTGCAAATATGAATTGTGCTTTCCACTTTAATTTCCATGAAAACTAAAAACCAATCTGTGAAAATAAAGTCTGTGGAGATTTCTTAAAATATATACATGATAATTTAGGTTTATAAAACTTTTGTGCATAGTTTTTAGCTACTCATAAAAGGAAAATAAAATATTTAAAATTGATTTTTCATAAATTGATAGGCACATTCCCCATTGACTCATGGACTATTCTAACTAGAAGGAACATTAAAGATTATGGAATCCCAACCCTTTAGTTGACAGGAGAGGACATGGGGCCCAGCAAGGTGAAGTAAGCTTGAGGGAGTAGGGTTGAAGTGAGGAATTTGGGGTAAAACTCAGGGCTCTGGTACATAATAACCTCATAGACTACATCCACTAATGTAGTCTGAAGTAAGGTGCCTGTGCAAATTGCTTTGCTAAGTGATACATAAGAGCCTAGACCTTTTGTCCAGTGATCTGTTCTTTATAATCACTTTAGCTCATTTCTGCATAAAATAATAATTATCCCTTTCTTATAAAGTTGTTGTGAGAATTAAATGTAGGTAAAGTACTCATCCTTGAGCATGGCAGATGGTAAGATATCAATATATACATCTGTTATTTAAAAAATGATATACTTCTGTGCTGGTCTTCATCATTATTATATAGATTAAATTAATTTATATAATGTTTTATATAAATTAACCAAATTAGTATAAGTATATGTATATATATATTATATAATGTTTACATATTCCTTTTGATCCACTTTTGCTTCCTAGTCCAAAAAAATATTCAAATAAATGTACCAATCACTAAATTAGTTAATCCCTAACCAAGAGATGGAATTACAGAACAACAGGAAGGAAAGAAAGGAAAACAATACCTGAGAGGTTGCAATCAAGTCTTTCAGTGGTTTTGAGGAACATGGAGTGGATGATTAGACAGGCAAAATGGCAAGTCTCAAGGGACTTCCTACTTCTCTTGTACTGACAGAATAAATGACGAAATGGCATTGCTGAGGATATTTAACGACACATAACATATTGATGTTTAAGTGGAATTTCTCAAGTATTTTCCTTTTCGCTTTTCTCAAAAAATTGCTGTGATGATTTTATTCATTTTTGTTTACTGTCTGTTCTCCAAAGACTTAAAAAAAATCCTCAAAATAAATATTATCATCTAAATCACCATGCAAAGTATGTAAAGTTACAATTATTTCATTAAAATTCTAATTAAATTAAAAAGAAAATCAACAACAAACTTAAACATACTGTGACTACTGATGGGAAAAGTGACTGTAGTTATTAAGCCCTTAATGCTGTATTGAGAAAGGGAAGAGAGAAGATAATGTGAAGCAGACAAAAAGAGACTAGAATCAAAAAGTATGTCATAACTAAACAAAACAACAAAATCTTCTCTGCCTAGCCGTCATGGTTTGCATTTGGATAATGTTCGCAACATTTTCAAAGCATTTTTTCATCTGTCATTTCATTTAACATATACTGCTATGGACCTCTGCCTTCATTATCATCATCTTTTGTAGCTAAGGAGTTTAAAAGTCAAGTATAAAGTTGTTTGGGAGATTGTTAGAAAAATCAGAACTAGCATTCAGGTTTCTGAACTCAGTACTTTTTTTTTCTTTAAAATTTGCAGTATATAATCACTGCATGGCATAAATTTAGCATATAGTTGGGTCTAGAGATACCAGCTTCTCATCGAAGTCCAGAGTTATACTGAAAATTTGTTAGAGAGAGAGAGAGAGAGAGAGAGAGAGAGAGAGGAGACAGACAGAGACAGAGAGAAAGAGAGAGAGAAAGAGGGAATCTCTATATAATAAATTAGAAAATTATGGCCCATGACAATGTGGCCCTATAGAGTATGGCTAGGAGAATGAAGGATGATGCCTTTGTGTGAAGAAAAAGCCATCTTTTCTTCCAGGTAGAGATAATCTAGAATCAGTAATCAAAGCTTTCATAGTGGATTTCAGTTACTACTCAACCCGTGGCTGAATTTTTGTGTAATGCACTGCCACATTCAATGGGCTCATTCAATTCTACTTTACCTTTCTCTCCTTTTTTACCCACTCACTCCCCCTTTTTTTATTAATTGCCAATTAGACTTCAGGGAAGGGAAAACAAACAACTCCAAGGCTAGCACAAGAGTAAAGTGATCACAGAGAAATAAGTGTCTGAATTTCCTGAAACTAAAAATTTCAGTAAATTAAAGATTAAGAACTCCAATATCCTGAATTAAGATTATGTTTTTGTGATCTTTAGCAAATAAGGCCTACCAGTAGACTACAACTTGCTTCTGGTTATTTTTCAAGTTTAGATCCACCAGTCAATAGGGAAGACCACATGTCATATGATATGGTAGGCAAAGTAAAGCCTGATCATTCCTAAATATTTCACCGGAGCTTCCTTTCCAAGGTATCAAATTAAATTAACCCTTTTTAAAAAGGAAGATGCCCTATCTGGGAATCCATATGACTTTCTGTTGCTAAACTGTGATTCAGAAAATGCAGTGTTTGTGACATCAAGATTAGACAAGGGCATATACAGGCATCACTCAAGTCTGTTTGACTTTGATCTCCTTAAGACCCTTGTTTCATGAAAAAATCAAATAAAATCAGAACTACATTGTAAAATTAATAACATTAATTTTAAATTACAATTACTAATTTATTCAAGCCTAGTATTTGAGATCTAATAGCTGTTGATATTTTGGGATAAAAAGTAAAAAAAAAATTGCACTGGTACTTATAAAAAATGATAAGGAAGACTATTTAAGACTATTGTAATAGGAAAGAGATTGAACTCAGCTCCATGAAACAAAAGTCTGGAGAGTTTTGAAGCACTGTGTGAGCTATTGGAAAAGCACTGGAGAACTTTAGGGAGTAAATTGGTTGATGAGATTAAGCCATCAGAATTTTCGAATTAGGGTTTATCAAAGTTAACCTCCTACCCTCCCACAGAGACAGGGACACTGTCTTGATGGTTATATTGCTTGATAATTATATTCAAAGGGATAGCTGGCTCCCAGGTTCTTGAGAAAGACATCCGTGGGTTGTAGAAGTCTTAGGTCTCAAAGGTCAGAGAAAGAAATTATAATTACAAGTTTTTTAAAGTAGCTATTGTAAGAAAATGGAGGTAAGTCAGGAAGAAACCTGTATAAAGTTCTGCCGAGATGAGGGGGCATTTTAATCTTCTCATGACAGAGTTCTAGATAATAAATAAATAAAACTCTTGGAAACAGCATTGCCTATAAGATTGTGGTAGGCAACCAGAGTATTATGAAATTTAAAGTGAAAATCAGCAAACTATGGACACAGGACAAATATGTCCCACCAGTTTTTTTTTTTCCCCAAATACTTTAGTCTGTATCTCCCAAGGGAAAAAAAAAAATGCTTCTATAATCATAACACCATGATCTTACCAAAAAAATTTAACATCAATATAATAATATTATTTCTTATGCAATTCATATTCAGATATTCCCCAATTATTCACAAATTATCCTTTAGAAGTGTTTTGTTTCAATTCATTCATCGAAAATTCAATCAAGGATCATATATATTGCTTTTATTTATCATGTTTCTTTAGTCTTCTTTAATTTGGAACAATCTTTGTGCCCAACACACCTTTCTTTGAAGAATCCAGGTCAGTTATTTTTCAGAATATTCTGCAACCTGGATTTGTCTTGTTGTTTCCTTATTAATAGATCTGGGTAAAACCTACCAATTTTTTTTTTTTTTTTTTTTTTGTAAATAGAGTTCTACAAGACACAGTTATTCTCATTAATTTATGTATTGTCTATTGCTGTTTTCATACTACAGAGACAGAATTGAGTAGTTTCAACAGAGACTGTATGACCCACAAAGCCTAAAATATTTATTATTTATAACTTTTCAGAAAATTTTTTTGGCCTCTGATTTAAAGATTTCATCTTTGACAGTATAGTTTGAATTTTTGAGTTATCCATATTAAGCTGTGTGACCTTGGGAAAGGTGCTTAACCCTTCTGAGCTTCACTTTAGTTTTACCTATCTTACCTAATAGGGTTACATGAAAATTAAATGTGAAAATGCATCTAGCACTTGCTAATTTTAAGTGTCTAGTTGAATTCGTTAGTAAGGATTAATCCCCAGTAGAGAGCGGAAATCCTCAAAGGAGAAACAGAAATTTATGTGAGGCATGAGATGATGCTCAAAAAGGCTCATGCTTTGTTAACAGGAAAATTTTACAGGATATTTAAGAGGTCATCTTGCATGGGGGTGTGGTGTATCTGCAACATTTTCATTGCAAACATTCCTCTTGTTAAGATTTTGTTCACTCTCAGAAATTCCTAAGAGACATGAACTCCCCCAAAATGTTAGGTCTTTCTCTAGCACCAGAGTGTGAATCTTGACTGTTTTAAGCTCATCAAGGTTATTTCATTCCTCTAGCTATAAACCAACATGTGGATGTGGAAAAAATAAATAAAACTGAGTTATTGATTATGTTATTCAACAATAAATTAACTAAATCTGCAAAATCTCTACTTCAAGATTTTGTTATCTGATGATAAAAATTTCTCATTATTGCTATGTAATTTATAATACTTCTAGATTTAGCCTCTAGAAGCAGGAAATATTGCAGTTTTTCTAATACACAGACTATCAAAGAACACCGAAAACACTATAATCTGTTTTAAAAGATCACTTTACATTTTACTCCTCTGTCATTAATTTTCCAGATGGAAAATGTCGATTTTTTTTCTTAACTTTTTTCCTTAACTTTTTCTTCATATTTCTCCATTATAGTTATCCTTTACTCTATCTATAGTTTCTTGACTTTTTTTTTTCTGTTTAATTGGCGATGTCGTTTTTAGATACAGCATACGTAAAGCACACAGATCTTAAATGTTTACCTTAGTGAAATTTTACAAAGTGAACACATTTATTTAAGCAGCTCTCAGATTAAAATATCAAAATTTCTAGCAATCTTTTAACCTCTCTGTCACTGCTTCAAGCTTTCACTCCAGAAATAAGCAATATTCTGATTTCTATAATTATAGATTATTATTTTTTTTTCTTCTTGGCTTGATATATGTGGAATTAAATAGTAAGTATTTGTTCTTTTGTATCTAGCTTTTGTAAAATATTTATGCTTTTGTATTTACCAGTAGCACATTATCTTATTTTGCTTTATGGTATTTGATTGCATTGATATGCCACCAATTTATTTATCTATTTCAATGTTTATAGGCATTTGAGTTATTTCCAGTTGAAGGCTATTATGAATAATGCTGTCAACGATACTCTCGTAGATGCCTTTTCAGGATTCACACATTTCTATTAGTATATACTTAGTTGAAGAATTTCAGGGTTGTAGGGTATTGGTGTATTCAACTTTAGTAAATATTGCTGATGTTTTAAAAATAGTTGCACCAATTTACACTCTCATCACCAGTGTCTGTAAAAAGTATATAAAAGCAGTGCATGAGAATTCCAGTTACTCCATATCCTCAGCTACTCTTAGTATTGCCAGGATATTAATTTTTATTCTGGTTGTTATGTAATAGTATCTCATTATGATTTTAATTTTCATTTACCTAACAACTAATCATGTTGCATGCCTTTCACAAACTTATTAGATATCAGAATACCTTCTTAGTGAAATATTTGATCAAGTATTTCACCTATTTTTTTAAACGTTAGCTTTTCTGTCTTTATTATTGATTTGCAGGAACTTTTTACATATTTTGGTATTAGTTCTTTATTATATGCATTTTTTAAATCTCCATTTTGTGTTTTGCCTTTTCTCAATGTTATTTTTTTTAATGAACTGAGGTTCTTAATTTTGATAAAATCAAAATTATCAATTGCTTTCTTTATGGTTAGATGGTTCTGTCTTATTAAATATTCTTTGATCACCATATGTTTGGAAGATGTTCTTCTATTTTATTTTCTAGAAGCTTTATTATTTTACCTTTAACAGGTCTTCAGTCTTACTAGAATTTATTTTTAAATATAGTGTGAGGTAGGGGTTTTCATCCACTTTTTAAATCCACATTGTATGTTTAAGGTAGTAAATTTTATAGCAATAAACTTTGCATCTATTTTACACCTTGATATTGTCAAATATGCACATTATTTTCAATTGTGGTACTGATCCTGTTTAATTAAGTAAGTATTTTTTTCTGTGGGGAGACGACTCTATTTCTGTGATTAGGTTTAGTTGAAATACTTTCTTTGGTTATTTCTTGAATAGTCCAGAAAACTTTAAACATGTTTTAGATGTTTCTGTCTAAATTTTTCTTTCAAAACTCTCCTTGGCCCATCTATTCATCTTTGTCTTTGCCTTATAGAGGGCTTTACTTTAGCAGATGAGAGAGGTTTTTCATAGTATAGATAATATGGATTTTGAGAATAATTATCTTTTGAGGGTTTTCTAATGAAGAGCAGAAATGGCTACATCCAAATCCTTCTTCTCAGCTGCTGATAAGATTAATATACTGATTAACACCTTTCCAAGTTGGATTGGAGGTAAAAGTAATTCCATTTGGCAAAGCTTCATCTCATTTGCTGACATCTTCATTAACCTCACTGATAAGGAAACCATTTCACAATACAAATTTCTCAAGGCTGGAGATTTTATCTTCACAGAGTCACCTAACAATACTAATGTGAAGTATGAAACATGCAGGTTCAATTGCCTCAATATTCACTGTGCCCTGTCCTTTTATATTTCCTGTTTAAAAGCTGAAAAAAAGAAACCAATTACTTCTCACTCACTAGTAAAGGTTGATTTTCAAAAGGACATTTTATGTTTTCAGAAAGAAGGTGCAGAGATGTAGCTTAAAGTGAATGAAAGTGTCATCATAGTAAGGGAAAGAGAAATTAATGAAAATCTATGACAGAAAATAATATAATTCTGTTAAGCACAAGGAAAAGATTTTAAAGTTTTTCAAAAGTTTGTATTTTAACCATTCACCCTTTCTTTTGCACATTAAGTTTTTGATTAAATAAAAAAAATGCGAATTTTTTAATAATCAGTAAATAAGTTCAATAAGAAAATTTTTATAATCAGTTAAGAAAATTTTTAACTGAGTAACTTTGGCTTTTGTGAACTTCATGACATTTCTTCAGCTATATAGTAACTTTTCAATGTCCACTGTCTGTTCTTCAAAAGCAATTTTTAATAGGACTTCTAGCAATCTTCAGTCATAGTCAGTGGCGTGCAGATAAATATTTAACAATTGACTCTCCAGAGGGAAAAAAGCACAATAATTTGTCATGTTTGCCAATTTTCATGGTGGTAATACTCTTCCATGACCTCTTTGGACTACAAACATTATGTCACTGAATGCAGAGTTGGGAGAAATTACGCAGTAACACACTACTACATAGTGTATGATACAATTAATCTTTGTGACCTTAAATCCTAGATCATAGAAAAATTGAGTAAAATAATTATGAAGTGATTTATTGCTTTTGTTTTTAATACTGTTTTATTTATATAATTTTTAGTAAACAGCTGAGTTTAAAATTAGCTTGTGAGAGTCTTTAAAATTTAATAATCAGTTCTGAGTAAAAAGTGTGGTTCAGTTCTAGCACATTACTGGTTCATACTTGTGGACAAAAGGAACATGAGCAATAATTTTTCAGTAATAGCTCAAAAGCTATTTTTGGGAAACTCAGATTGACTGTCATCTGTTTTTAGCCACCCAGCATTCCTGAGATTAAAAGGCTTGATTTTGTCTCATGGTAGGAAACTTTCTGTATTCTAGGAGGATTACAGTCCTGAATCCTCAGAGTCTGAGGCATGTGAAAACCCAGAGATAGGATCTCATGATGCCTCATCACTGCAACTCTAGTCCTCAGAAAGTTCAGACGCAGGGGCCCTGACTATAAGACTCTTATAGAATTTAGGATGTTGAGCAGAGAAATATTAGAAAATATGACTGCAAATTAGTCCATACATTATTTAAAATTTGTGGAAAAATGAAAGGCTATGTCTTCAGCTTCAGGTTTTTATAATAGAATAGTTGGTTCAGTAGCACTCATTTAAAATGACATCGGTTGATTCATATACCGTGTCTTCTTTGAAACATTGTTTTGCTGCTGTTTGAACAAAACATGCAGATAATTTTGCTTCAAAAGGTATGGTTTGAAGCAAAGATTTCTAAAATTCAGCGTGTATCAGACTCACCTTTTTGGCACCAGTGAACAGTTCTATGAGAATCTCATGCCTGATGATCTGAGGTGGAGCTGAGGCAGTGGTGCTAGTGCTGGGGAGTGGCTGAAAAAACAGATGAAGCTTCTTTTGCTTGTATGCTGCTCACCTCCTGCTCTGCAGCCTAATTCCTAACAGGCCACAAACCGGTACTGGTCCCTGGCCCAGGGCTCGAGGACCCCTGACCTAGAGGGCTTGGTAAATCTGATTCCAGGACCCAACTTCTAGAGTTTCTGATTCAGCGCATGTACTGTGAGACCTAAGAATTTACATTTCTAACAAGTACCCTGATGATACTGATGTTTCAGATCCTGGGGATCACACCTTGAAAATCATTGGTTTTAAGAGTCTTCAGTTTCATTCTGTTACCATGAAAATATCAACCCCATGTTAAAAAAGAATTTGACATTTATTTATGTACAGCTTTAGGTATGCAATACAATTCCCGAGTCTTTGTATATCTATCCCAAGTGCATAATGGGGATCCTAACTTGCCAGTCTTGGGCATAACAATTCATTTTTCTATTTGTTTTGTTTTGTTTTTAGAGAGTCAAATTGTTTCTATTTGTGTGATTATACTACTTCTTCTTGCTTATTTTTACCTCCCTTTTTTCTTCTTTCCTTCCCATTTTCTTCCTGCTTTCTTTATCTTCTTGCCTTTCCTTTCTCTCATTTCCCCTCAACTATTCTCCCTTCCCCTCCTCTTTTCTCTTACCTCTCTTTCCACCTCCCCTCCTTACTTTCTCAAGCCTCCTTTTTTTCCCTTTGCACAATTATTTTCTCCCCAGTAGCTATTAAGATGTATTCCATATTTATAAGTGGAAAACCTATTTGTCAGAGTATTCTGTAAATATTTTTATTTATAAAGATGTAGAAATATGACTTCACATAAGCAAAATTACAAATGTGTACTTAGTAAAGCATACTATAATATTTAATTTTATAACAGCCTATGGAAGGTGAGGGTAAGGGGTCAGGTGGTTTTCAAGTTATTTTAAATTCTTTCAGATATTATTAATTTTAGTTTTGTTTTATAGTTAAAATATTTTAGTGGCACCAGTCTTAAAAATATTACACACACACACACACACACACACACACACACACACACACACATACTGATGCACATAGGCATTTACTATAGAAATACATGATAGGGACCATCTCTGAATATAAGACTGCCTAGGAAGCAAGGCCCAAGTGTTACTAGACATGCCATGAAAAAGACAAAAGGAAAGTGGAAATTGGGTATTTGAAAGTGTTTTTTCTTTGAGTTTAAAGAATAAATTTGTGACCACAAGGGAAAACAAAACAAAACTGTTAACTGTTCTTTTTATTGAAGAATTGGTCAGATTGTGAGATTTGGATCCATAGGCCCATGGGGGTGGGGGAGGACCAGATAGGAAATAAACATAAATAAATATAGACTAAATTGACATTTGTTTCCCAGAAGGTACAGAAAGATAGCAACTAAGCTACTGATTTTATCTCTCTGGCTTCAGTAGTTGACTTAGTAGCAAATAAAGAATTGGCCCTGGGGAAGAACCGAGCCACTGACTCCAGGGAAAATGCATTTATTTTGAGCAATGAGGTGATAGCACATATATTTTAGGCCTGGGTAGGCTGAATACTAAAGAAACATGTGGATGCTAAAATCTTTATTTGCTAGTTCACAAGGGAGTTCACATATCCAATCTACTCACATAATTTCTGAATTGTCAGATGTAGAGTTCTCGCTGTATATTAAAAATTATGTTGATAATTTTCTTTTATTTTAGTCATGTCTAGAAGTGCCGAGAATTATAGGTCCAGAAATATGCTACATTAGTGATTGCTGTAGAAAATTCATGACAAAAGAAGGAAAGGGTTTATGATATATTCTTGGCTGGGCTAAAAAAAGATGTTAAAATTTTGTATACAACTCTTAGAGATTACCATTCTGAAAATATTATATTTTAACACATGCACTTTATTAGATTGTTATGCTACATCACTATATATTCCTGTAACCTATTTTTTTAGCCATTAATTTAGAAAAATCACTGGTTTAATGTTACTGCCACCCAACATTCTTGAGCATTTATGCAACATAGCATAGACAGTATTATGCTTCAGCACATTCCTAGAGCTCTGTGTTAGTTCCTAGAACTGCCATAACAAAAAATAGCACAGACAGGGTAGTTTGAAGCATCAAAAATTTGTTTTATCACAGATATGGAGAATAGAAGTCTGAAATCAAGGTGTTGGCAGCGTTGGTTCCTTTTGGAGGTTCTCAAGAAGAATCTATTCCATACGTTTTTCCTACTTTCTGGTGACTTTCAGCAATCCTTGGCATTTCTTGGCTCGTAGACACAGTACTTCTGTCTTTTACGTGGTATTCTCTGCAATACGTGTCTTTGTGTTTTCACGATGCCTTCTTATATAGAGAGCAGTTGTTAGATTTCAAATAGTATGACCTCATCTTAATTAATTTCATCTGCTCATATCTTATTTCCAAATAAGGTCACATTTCGAGGTTCCAGGTAGATATGAATTTTCAGGGGACACTGTTCAACTTAGTACGAAATCTTAACAAAATGCTATTAAAGATTACCAAATAAAAATGTATATTATATATATATATAGCAAATGTTTTATTTGAAAAGTATATATATATGCTAAATTTTTTTCTAACATGGATTTGTTGAAATATTCATAAATATTTATGCACTGTCAAGAAGTCTAAATTGTACTCTGCTACTACTATCCTAGAAGTCAGATCTTACATTGCTAAATCCTGTATTTCTTAGTTAATACTTTAATTATTAGTTTTTCTTTAATGACCAGAGGTTTTTTTCAATAGTAGGAGCTCTTAAATTTTTTCTTCATTCTGCTTTTCCTCTTTCACCATACTAGAATATTTGACCTTTTCTGTGACATTTTGCTGCAAATAATGTCCTTAAAAGAATCTCTGCCACTATTAGTTTACTCATTACCTTTTCTCCTATCCCAGATTCACATTATCTAAGTCCCTCACACAAACACTATAGAGCAAGATGTTTGCTTGATTTTTGTGCATAACTACAGTATTTAAATAGTTTAACATATTAAACAACTATGACAAAGTTCTGAGACTATATATATGTAAGCCTCTCTCAAATAGCATAAGAGGAGTTCCAGTCAAGATGGCAAGCTAGGTAAAAGCAGAGTTCTCTTCCATCCATGACCACGTTAAAATTACAACCAAATTATAAAACAGTCAACGTGGAGAACCACCTGAAGTCTAGCTGATCATAACACATACATCTGAGGGTATAAAGAAAACACCACTTCGAGTTCTGTTGGAAGGGCAGATACACGAAGCAGGCTGGTCCTGCACCTGCATGTGGCAGTCGAACAGTGGGAGGGACAGTGTGGCTGCAGAGGCTCATCGGAAGGAATGTTGATGCAAAAATCCTCAACAAAGTATTAGCAAACTGAATTCAGCAATACATTAAAAATATTATACACCATAATCAAGTTGAGTTTATTCCTGGGATGCAAGGTTGGTTTAACATTCACAAATCAATTAATGTGATACACCACATTAATGAATCGAAACATAAAAATCATATGATTATATCAACAGATGCAAAAGAAAGCATTTGACAAAATCCAGCATCCATTTACTATAAAAAGTCTCCGCAAAGTGGGAATAGAGGGAACATGCCTCAATGTAATAAAAGCCATATATGGCAAACCTATAGCTAACATTATACTCAATAGCGAAAAGACTAAAAGCATTTTCCTTAAGATCAGAAACAAGATAAAGATGCTCACTTTCACCACCAGGTTTCACCACCAGTAAAACATTTGCTATATATATATAATATATAGTATTGGAAGTCCTGGCTATAGCAATCAGACAAGAAAGATAAATAACAGTTATCCAAATTGGAAATGAAGAAGTAAAACTGTCATTATTTGCAGATGACATGATACTATATATAAAGAACTCTAAAGATTCCACCAAAAAACTGTTAGAACAGATAAATGAACTCAGTAAAGTAGGAGGATGTAAAATTAATATTCAGAAGTTAGTTGCATTTTTATACATCAATGAAGAAAGTGTAATTAAGAAAACAACCCCATTTACAATTGCATCAAAAACACTAAAATACTTAGAGTACAAATTAACCAAGGAGGTAAAAGATTTGTTCTCATAAAATTATGTCATTGGAAAAAGGAGTTAAAGATACAAATGAATGGAAACACATACTGTGCTCATGGGTAGGAAGAATCAACAGTGTTAAAATGGCCATACCACCCAAAGCGATCTATAGATTCAATGCAATCTTTATCAAATACCAATGATATTTTCAGTGAACTAGATAAAAATAATCTGAAAATTTATATGGAACTATAAAAGATCCCAAATAGTTACAGCAATCTCGAGAAAGAAGAACAAAGTTGGAGGTATCACACTACCTGATATCAAACTGTACTACAAGGCTATAGTAATGAAAACAGCATGACAATGGCATAAAACCAGACACATAGATCAATGGAACAGAATAGAGAACCCAGAAAGAAACCCCCATTTATATAGTCATTTAATCTATGACAAAGGAGGCAAGAATATAGAATGGGATAAAGGCAGTCTCTTCAACAAATGGTGTTGGGAAAACTGGACAAATACATGCAAAAAATGAAACTGGACCACTTTCTTACACCATATGCAAGAATAAACTCAAAATGTATAAAAGACTTGAATGTAAGACTCAAAACCATAAAACTTCTAGAAGAAAACATAGGCAGTAAACTCTCTGATATTGCTCTAAGGAATTTTGTTTCTGATATATCTACTTGGGAAAGGGACACAAAAGAAAAAGTAAACAAACAGGAATATATCAAACTAAAAAGTTTTTGCACAACAAAGGAAATCATCAACAAAACGAAAAGACAACCTACTGGATAGGAGAAAGATATTTGCCTATGATACATCTGATAGGGGGTTAATAAGCAAAATATATAAAGAACTCATGCAACTCAACAACAACAATAAAAAAACAAAAATCTAATTTAAAAAATGGGCTGAAAACTTGAAGAGGTATTTCTCCAAAGATAGCATACATATGTAAAAATGCTCAAGGTCACTAATCATCAAAGAAATGCAAATTAAAACCACAATGAGATATCACCTTACACCTGTCATATTGGCTATCATCAATTAAAAAAAAAAAATTGGCAAGAATGCGGAGAAAAGGGAGCCCTCATGCATTGTTTGTGGGATTGCAAATTAGTACAGCCACTCTAGAAAACATTTTGGAGGTTCCTCAAAAAATTAAAAATAGAACTACCTTTTGACCTAGCAATTGCACTTCTTTTACAAACACTAGTTTGTAAATATCTGTGCACCCCTATGTTCATGGCAGTGCTATTAACAATAGCCAAGATATGGAAGCAACCTAAGTGCGCATCAACGATTGATTGGATAAAGAAGTTATGGTACATATATACAATGGAATATTACTCATCCATTAAAAAAAATGAAATCCTACCATTTGCAATGATATGAATAGACCTAGAGTATATTATGCTAAGTGAAATAAGTCAGACAGAGAAAGATAAATACCATATGATTTTACTTATAGGTGGAATCTAAGGAACAAAATAAACAAACTAAAAGAAAACAGATTCACAGATACAGAGAAAAAAACTGGTGACTGCCAAAGGGGAGAGGGCTTGGGCAGCTAGGTAATAAAAGGTGAAAAGATGAAGAAGCACACATTAGTGGTTACAAAACAGTCATGGGAATTTAGAGTACAGCACAGGGGATATAGTCGATATTATTGTAATGGTTGTGTATAGTGCTGGATGGTGATAGAGTAATCGAGGGATCACTTTTTGGATTGTATAAATGTCTAACTTTTTAAAATTTTAAGTAAAAATAAAAATAAAATAAATAGCAGAACAATATGAAATATAAAGTTACTTTCATAAAGAAACCTACAGTGATAGGAGCAGGTATTTCTGCATGCGTAATGTCAAATTTCTCCCAAATTACACCTTTGACATCTTGCACACAGGATGCTGTGTACTTCCATTGAATTCCAGAATGTATGAAGTTTTGAAATTGCCATGCAAACATAATTATACTGTAATTTTTAAAATTATTAATTATTATAAAAATTTCCTAGAATATGTAAAATTAAGTTAATACAATGTTGAATATATCTTAAAAATCATTTTCAAGGTAATAATAGTAAGAATTAAAATTTTTAGACATTATTTCAAGCTGTGGCATCTTTACAAAGGTCAGTAGCAAGTTACTTCTACCTAAATGATGTGTATGTATGAATAAGAAGGAAAGGAAGAGGGAGTAGGGGAAAATGACTGTATGTGTGTGTGATTTTGATTAATGGAGGGGTAAGGAGATGCTTTTTATTCAATGAGTATTTACTTAGTAGGACAATAGGATATTAAAAAAGGGAAATATGTATTTTCCATCAGAAAATGTTTTTAATTTAATTTTTATGGGGAATATACCTTTCATTTGTCTGTTTTAAGGTCATGGTAAAAAAAAAGGCTAAAGTTTAGGTTAATATATCTGTTTTGTAATAAAAGAAAAATGATTTCAGATGTTTGTTTTATAGATAGAATGACATTGCCATCTAAAAAACTGTCCCCAATTCCTGGGCCATAGACCAGTATGATCATGGCCTGTTAGGAACTGGGCCACACAGAAGGAGGCAAGCTAGTAAAGCTTCATCTGTATTTGTGGCAGATCCCCAGTGCTAGCATCACCGCCTCAGCTACACCTCAGATCATCAGGCATTAGAATCTCACAGGAGCATCGTTCCCTGGTGCCGAAAAGGCTGGGGACTGCTGATCTAAAACATCTGGGAAATATCAGTCAACTGTAGAAAATTCCATTACTAAAATTAAAAAAAAAAAAAAAACCCAAAAAACTTTTAATGAGTTCTAAAAGTAAATATGCTGTTGTAACCTTAATTTGAGGATTATGACCCAATAAGGCTCCTCAATTTTAGCTGTATTTGCAATCTCTCTTTCTATTATATAACCTCTCTTTTGGTTTTAGTTTTTAGTGTTTATGTAACATATTTTAGGGTTAAAAAAATGGTTTAGAACGTGCTCCATCTCCTTAATTTGTGGATTGAGAAATTTAAGCTTGCGATCAGTGTTCTTGTCGCAAGTCACAGATCTTCAGTGCCTTAGCCAAAATTAGAATATAAGTTTCTTGACCATTAGTCCAGTGGACTTTCCATTGACCCATATCACCACACCAAACTGTGGCTGTTGATATATTACCAGCTTTATTGGGTCTCTATTACCACGTGCTTGCTAAGATATTTTTCAAGCCACTGTGGCTCATTTTTTTTTCTGTATGCGCATGTGCATGCATTGACTATACACATCCATTTTACTTTTAAGTTTTTTATAAAATAAATATTGTGAGGTATATACCATCATATGAAACATGACTAAAAAAGAGCATTGTAACATTTTACTGAGAAATAATTCGTGATATTTGATAGACAAGCTTCTGAAGAATATGTTCAAGTTTTTAATAGGTGATTATAATGTGTTTTATTGCTCTTGAAAGTTCTTGTGTAAAATAAAACTAATCACATATTCCTGTTTTTTTTCCCTTTCCTTCATAATGACTGGACTTTGCTAGTTTATTACCACTCTTGAGAATATACAAACAAAGGAATATGCATGTAATGATCTACCTTAACCCCTTTTCTCTCTTTTTCTGGTTCTTCATTTGACTTTTAGCTATTTCTGTCACCTGTGTTTACTTTTACTTGCATGATATCTTTATTTTTAATTTTAAATTCAGTTTATTTCTGTGATTAAAAATACTAAATTTATCAAAACTTATTTTATTAGAATTTTTTTATTCATCTTTAGTAAATAAGTAATTATCTTAAAATGCTGAAATTATTGATTGAGTTTTTATTTTTCAAAACATAGAATCCTTAGAGATTTTTGGAGAAGACTGTAACATAAATATATTTTTGGCTTTTTATTCCTCACCTGCTTGGAATTATTAAGGAGAAGTAAACAGTATGACAAGACTACATCAGCACTGAGAGTTAGTAAAGGATGTTAAATACATGTCAATAATTGTAAGGAAGTAATAGGTACTCAAGGGAAATAAGACCAGAAAATCTTGAAATTTAGAAGAGCTCTAAATTAGAGGGATAAGGACCAAATATGAAGGAAGTCTCTAAGAAAGCAGAGAATGCCCCTCTTAACGGCTGATGTTCAGTGGAATTGGTTAGTAGAGTTATTAGGGAGGGTCCTATGTTTTCTTTGAGTGATGATTGTATGTAGATGAATTTTCATTTTTGAGTTTTATTGTGTTTTCTACATATTTTAACAATAAACTTGGATTTTTATAATTACAAAAATGTATAGCAATTATATAAAAAATGATAGTGAGAATTCTTTGGTTTTATTAGTTATTTAAAATTCTATAAGATGCATTAAGTTGAAATTTACTCTGAATAAAAATGATGAATATTATCTGAAGTTTCTTGTATTTGCTAGGTGAAGAATAATAATAAAAAAATTATTTTCTTGTCCTAGCCATTCTTTTATTGCTGTTGATCCCAGCTCCGGAAGGTGTAAAAGGTATATTTATTGCATCTTTATCAATCTGGTGGGTAAGGCAACAGCATCAGACAAAAGTATCAATTTGTTGAAATTTTTGAGGTAAATTTCTAACACTTTAATGAAAAAAGAGCTCAGAGAGACATAAACGTGGAATCACTAAGTACGTGATTGACTAATGCATAAATTCTAAATCTGAGTCTTATTTTATTTAAACTTAATGTTATCTCTGTAGAGGTAAAATTTTTATCCATTTGTGGAAAATGTAATGTAATTTTTTCCTACTTTATTATATTCATACAGAGGGTCTTCCCATGTTAAAATAATAAATCCTGGACTATAATATGAGTTACTGCCAGCAGTACCAAAGTGTGGCTGAGGAAATAAATTGGTCACCTAAAATCTGAAAAGATGAAGCGCATAAGGAAATGAAAAGGATAGAAATGAGAAAAATTTTCTAGATAAAAAAAATTCATGAACCAAAAGATTAGTGGTCCCACAACAAGTTTAACATTAAAAAAAAACAACAAATAAAAAAAAAACCCGCTGTCATCCAAATAAGAAATGTGAACCTCTATTAAAAAAAGTCTTTAATTTTGTTTTCAGTTACTTTCTAGCCACATTCTATTTCAAACAAATTAATTGAATAATGAGATAAAATCTCCCAGTCCCCAAGAGTTATAAAAGATGGTCTACAGTTTCAAGATTGAAATTGACTCAGTTTAGGACACAGTTGAGTTTCTATAGAGAGTAAGTCTTAAAACTCAGTTTCTGGCTCATTCTCCACTAGTCACTTGCTATTTAATTCTATGTAAGTCACTAAAATTGAACTAATTTAAGTGAAAGCACTTTGAAATATTTATACTATAAGCAGTTGTTATTACATATTATTGTTATATGATGGTATAAGCAAATACATTTTAATTAAGTTAGTTTAAGTCATAAGAAGACATATGAAGAATAGTGAGCCTTTTAAAAGACAGTTGAATCAAGTTGGTAAGTTATACTAGAAAATAAATATTTTTGTTTATATTTGCATAATAGTTTTTAATGTCCAGAAACTTAATTTTGGATGAATCCATATGCTCGAAACACTGACTCTATTTACTTGGATTTTAAAAATCGTATCAAGTCCTGAATTATGGGAGAAAAGTCTTTCATGTTTAAAATTGATAAGTATTTAATGATGTTTATTATTAATTACTATATTATAAACTATCAATTTTCTTTCTAAAGGAGTATTCTGTAGGGATCAATCATTACCAATCATTTACCAATCATCATAGTTTAGAAAGAGAGGAGCAAGGGGATTGCACCAGGAAACTAATTACATTTATTTTTCTATGTTAACAATGATCAACTCATACATTCCAGTACCAAATCCACTCTTGCTTTTTTGTCAACAGACATGTCACAAGGTGCTCTATTTTTTATTTCTTTAAGGTACATAAGATAATTGTTTCTTGTCCTTTATAAATCCTAAACCAGAGCCCAAAGATATAAGGACCTTGCTAAAGGTTTCTCAACCAGTCAAAAGTGTTCTACTTTCTCTTTCCAGTTACACTCAAATTCTCAAAGCTAATTATTAGATAGAAAGTATCCAATAACATCGATTTATATTTAAAGTACTTATGACTGACAATTTACTTATGACTGACAATTATAACTCAATATAGTTCACATTTATTGAGTACTTAGTAAGTTTTAGGGGCTGCTATCAAACAGAAAAGATTCATGGAGTTCCTATACTGTGCTTAGTGTAGTAATGTCCACGGTCTACGTGCTCAAGAAATATTGATTAAACGTTAATACCTTCCCATAAGTATCCGTATTTTATGAAAAGCAGTCTACTAGAGTAAAGATAGAATGACATTTGCAATCAAAGACTAGTTTGAATCTCATTTTTTCCTACGTTCTAGTGACATTTGCTAATTCATTTTACTTCTATAAATCACAACCTCTGAATATTTAAAATGAGATGAAGAGTATCTCATTTCCAATGTTACAAGTAATCTAGTGTTAGCCTTACAACTAATGTAGGCAAAGCGCCTTGAACATTGCATATAGTAAGCACTCATTAATTAAATAAAATTTAGTTAAACAAAGGAATAAATGCCTAATAGGAGAATTTCGGTCAGTGTCAAACTTATGAGAAACATTGATTAACTCATGTATTTCTCAATTGGGATAGAAGAACTTTGGTATATGCCCTACTGACTATGGACATGGTATAGATTGAGGTGGAACATATAAGAATCTCGAAGTATAAATCTTGAAGTATTAAAATAAATGAAGCATTTTAATAAAACTCACTGTATGTAGTTTTGGCTTCCTGAGACAGAAAAAGTAAGGATAAATTTAGCAAAATCTTCTTCCTTAAGATGATAAATAGGAGGGAGGGTATTATATTTCAAGTGAGGTCAGAATTCATCAAATATACTCTACAGTATTTGTCATGAGAATGTTCAGTGGTGACATGTACACAGGCATAATGGGTGAGATAAGCAGGTTCAAAAAATTATTAATACTCTCCTCTTCTTCCTAGGAAAGTATTATTTTAGTATCTGTGAAACTTTAATCTACAAATCTGTTTATTTTTAGTAAAGAAAAAGTTTTTAGAAAGATCTGAGTGTAATTCATAGACTTAAAGAATACCTGTAATTTGAAAGCCAAATGTCCAGGAGTCCAGGAACCAGGGTGGATGTGGTGATACAAGTAGCGGCAACTAAAAAGTTAACCTCTTTGAGATGCCATCCTCAAATCCATCAGTTTAGAGATGGTTGGTTGGCACACCTTGACTAACAAACCCATCGAACTTATATCAGGTGTGGAATGAGAAGTTATTCAAAGAAAATTGGAGAATTCTTAAGTATTTTTATGTGTGTTAAAACTTTTTATGAGCCAGCTTCCTGATACAAATATATTTTTAATTGAAATATGTGATTTTAATATTCCTAAAACTAATATATGGTTATGGCACAAAATAGTTTTCTGTTAGGGTACTCCAAAAAGCAGATACTTGATGGGATTAGACATGAAAAAAGTTAATGAGGCAAAACAGCTGTAAAGGATAAAAGAAGAGAGAGCAGTAGTAGGTAGGGAAGCCTTCAGTATACTCTGCAGGGCTGGTACCTATGAAAGCAGAATAATTGAGGAAGAAGGTTCTGATTTTGGAGTAATTTTAAGAAACTTTTACCCAGGCTGATGATAAATCCTCTAGCCAGAATTGTTAAAGAAATACTAAATGATTACCTGTTAGAGAAAATGGCACTAGAACCACTGTGGTGCTTGGTCATTGGCTCTGAGCAATCTGGGGAAAGCATCACCTCTGTATGAATCTTGTTGTGCATCCAGAAGTTGGCATCTAGGGCTGTCATTTGTGCTTCCCGTACCAGCAGATTTGAGCAATACACTTCCATGCTTGCCACAATTATAGAGTTCAGTTTCCCAGTCACTCCTAGTTTTTTTTCCCCTTTGCCATTTTTTTCCTCCAAATAAAGTCTCACTATATAAAGGAGTTTTGTTCCTTCACATAGCGTGAAGATCTTTCCATAGCCATTCATTAGAGATGATACTTCATTCTCTTTACTTGTGAATAACCCCATTGTATGAGGTGTATAAATGCATCACACCTACTTTGATGAATTTTTAGATTCTTTTTTAACCTTTTGCTATTTTGAACAGTGCCATATAGATTTTACTCTATTTGTGGTTTTTGTCCCTATGTGGATATACCTTAGAAATAGAATTACCAAGTCACAGATAATTTTTTTAATTAAACATTTTATTTAGAGATAATTGTAGATTCCCATATAGTTGTAAGAAATAATACAGAGATTTACCCAGTTTCTACAAATAGTAACACCTTGCAAATTATAGTAAAATATAGCAATTAGGAAATTGACATTGATAAAATCTAGCTATCTTATTCAGATTTCTCCAGTTATACTCATTGTGTGTTTGTGTATGTGTATGTGTGTGTATTTGTGTCTGTGGTATATATAGTTTTATGAAATTTTATTGCAAGTGTAGGTTCATGTATTCACCGACAGTCAAAATACTGAACAGTTCTTTCACAAAGTATCCTTTGTGCTGCCCTTTTATATTCACACTTGCTTCACTTTTCTTATCCTATCCTAACACCTGGCAGTTACCAATCTGTTCTCCATTTCTATAATTTTATCATTTCATGAATGCTATATAATTGGAATCAAAGAGTATGTAAGCTCTTGGGATTTACTCTTCGTCTGCAAAATTCCCTTGACGTTCATCAGAGTTGTATGTTATCAACAGTTGATTTTTTAAAATCTCTCTCTGAGTAGTAGTATCCCATGATATAGATGTACCAGTTTGTTTAACTATTCAACCGTTAAAAGGCCTTTGTATTGTTTATAGTATTTGGCTATTATAATAAAGCCTCTATGAACATTTATGCATAGGACTTTATGTGAATATACATTTTCATTTTTCTGGGATAAATGTCTGTGACTACAATTACTAGGTTGTGTAGCAATTGCATGTGCAGTTTTATAAGAAACTCCAACTGTTTTTCAAGAGTGGCTGGAGCATTTTACAGTCTGTACATCTTTGACCACATTTGATATTTAAGTCAAAGCCCATTATTTTGCCTATGGATGCCCAATTGGTCCCGGACTATTTGTTGATAAGTTCATCTATCCTCTGTTAGATTGCTTTACATCTTTGTCAAAAATTAATTGGGGACTTTCTTTTTTCCTAGATTCTTTATTCTGTTCCTTTTACCACCTAAGAATCTGTCCTTCTGCCAGAACCAGATTTTCTCAATTACTATAGATATAAAACCTTACTATTGGTTCATAAGGCATTCTCGTTTTAAAATTTTAAAAGTTTTGCTAAACAGTCCTATTTAAGATTGTACCTATCTAAAATTCCACAAGCAATACATCAAGGTGTCTGCTTCTCTACATTCTCAATAACAAAAAATGTTGTTAAGCTTTTTTATAATTACTTTACATAAAATGTGATGTAAAATTTTAGCTTTAATTTGCATTTCTCTTTCTATGAGTAAGATTGGATATATTTTTATAGAGTCATTTATATTTATTTTCTTAGAACTGTTTGTTTATATATTTTCCGCATTTTCCTGTAGAAATTTATTTTGACTTTTCATTATTTAAAGGTGTCTTTTATATTAATATCACAGTATTAGTGTGTTTTACATAAGTTAGACATATACATGTGTGTGTATGTATATATATGTACACACACACATATTTGAGATTTATCTTTTCACTTTACTTATAAGGCATCTCCAAAGCAAAATATTTAGATTTTCATAAAGTTAAATTTATCAAACTTTTATTTGTGACTTCTTGTGTTATAATTATAAAGCACTTCCTTAGGCAAATTATTTAGCTTCTCTGTATCTCAACCTAATATAGAGATAATAATATCTATAGCATATGGTTATTATAAGAATGAAATTAGTTAATGTATGTAAAGCTTTTATAACAGTGTTGACATATAGAAAGACTGCTATTTTTATTATTTTAAAATACAGAGCTACATAATAATTATTAAGAAACCAAGAAAAAGAATTCTTGATAATTTCACCAATTAAAGAGTAAAAGGTATGGATCTTTGGATATAACCAATTCATATATTGAGAAAGAATAAAAAAGTAGCACAATCTGGTAGGCAGAATTCTATGATAATCCCAGAATGACCCATTGTCTTATATAGTTCTCTCTCCTTGAGTGTGGCAGGACCTACGGATATGAAGGCTGTTGATCCACGATTGGGTTATTATGTCATCTGGAGAAAGTGAAGGGATTCTGCAGATTTCATGAGTGTCCTAATTTACTTGACTTTGTATTAATCAAAAGGGAGTGTGTCATTAGTGGGCCTGACCTAAGCAGCCATGTCCTATAAAAGAAGGTCCAGAAGTCAGAAATTCCTTCTCATGCTGTCCTTGAAGAAGCAAGCAGGCATGAGTTCTGTAGCTGTAAGAACATTAATTTTCTAGTAACCATGTGAGCTTGGAAGTAGACCTTGAGCTTCAGATGAGATTGCAGTCATCCTTACCATTATTATCACCATTATCATTATTGCAGTCTCAGAGATCTGAACAGAGAACCCCACAAAACCATGCTCACATTCCTGACGCTTGAAAACCAAGACAATAAAATGGGAATTGTTTGAAACCACTAAGTTTGTGATAATGTTTTAAGCAGTAATAGAAAATGAACATGCATACCAAAAGCCAAACATAAAATGTCTCAAGATGCTATGTAAGATCATTGACAAAAATAGATAGTTAAATGGATACAGGTCAGATCAAGGGATATTGCCTTAAAAAGACCATAGCAATGACTTGATCCAGGAGTTACAGCTTACTCAAAGGTAGATTGAGGCAGCATATATCAATTAAAGAACAAAACCAATCCTTGTCTAATCAATGATCTGTCCATAAACAGATTAATCAAAGCGATGTTTCCCTCAAGAATTGGGAGACAAATTATAGTCCTGGAGATGTTTCATGATGAGAGAAAAATATTGCACAGAAATATATGTACATAAAAGAAAATGTAGATTTATGCCATTTATGTTAGAGATTATAAATCACACAAAGATTATACAGTACTTCTATGATTATAAATTTTATTTTTCTCAACTTGTTTTCTAGAACCTACAGTAGTCTGAAGAATAATGCCTTCAAGTTTTAAGATTTCAGTGTTTTAACATAGGTTTCTTGATACCAATTTCTTATATCTTTGAATTCATGTTTACTTCTAGTTATTATTTAACCTGGTCAAAAAATGAAACAAGAAAATAAGATGAAAAAGAAGAAAGGAATGTAGAAAAACTTCCCTTTCATTTTTCAAAAAGCATTTTTACTTTATTACCTCAAATGCTCTTGCACAGAGTTCACAACTATTCCATTGGAGTGATTATCGTTATGCCTTTTTGGAAATTGTATGAGGATAGATAATTAAAAATTAATGAGCAGAGGCATGCTCTTTTTACCAAGAATGAAAATATTTTTATTTTCAAAATTTCTTCTCAGGACCACATTTACTTATAGAGGTTTCACTGTGGTTCAAAGTAGGTCCTATACTTAATTGAATTTTTAAAGAAGCTAATTAATGATAAGTGTACTATCTATGGACAATATGGTTATATTTATGATTTGTTCTTGAAGAATTGCTAGAAAAATTTATTTTTATAATTTCTTATATTTTCCTTTTTAAGTATATTTTATTTATGTGAGCAGAGAACAAAACATTTAATTATTCTATAGTGTGTATGATACAATACATGGGTCAATAAGTTCAACTAATGAAGTTTGGAAAAGAAGAAAATGTATTTTTTGTTTTTTGATTTGGAAGGTAGAAATATAGCTGAAAAATGCATACTAAATTCAGGAAAAAAATTTTAATCATCACTTCTTTGATTTTTTATTTAATCTCAACTGCTTAGTTGGTTTTGATAAGGGAAAGAGAGGCAATGAGAAGTAGCAACCCTTTTTAACAAAATTGGAAAACTTTGAATAATGATTCCATTTTCATTTTAGATGTAAAAGTTAACAAATATTATTTCAAGAATCACATAAAAATCTTGCAATGTTATGATTTTATTTTATAAATAAAATTTTATCAATTTTAATTAATTAGTTAATTAGCTATCTCCTTAGAAATACGAAGTGAATAGATAGAAAACAATTTAATCATGAGAAATAAGAGATAAGTGAAGGTATAACTGTCAATATGAGGCCAGTTGTTATATAATATAGTGTGAAGAATTTTGAAAATGTTTTTGTAATGAATTGAAAGATAACAAATTATAATTATAACTTAACTATTGCTTATTTGACTAAAAGGTTTTAAAATGACTGAAATACAAAGCAGTTTCCTTCTGCTCTCAGTGGTAATCTTAGTTACTGCAAAGCATTAAAGATAAAGGAATCGATGTTTTACTAAATCATAGGACATCTCCATGATACAATGTAGAGTGGAGATATTAGAAATTAGGTGAGTACGGGATAACAAGACCAGACATTGAGGGCTCCCTACTCATAAAAACAAGAAAACAGGACAATAAAGTAATAGATATTAGGAAGAAATGTTTAAAAGATGGTACAGATATACTTAGTCTATATTTATCTTTTGTTAGTAATGAAAAAGACTTCAGGACCAGCCTGCTTCCTGATTCTTTTTATATTTTTATTATTTGATTGTTTATTTCTCTGCTAAAATGTTAATTCATTGAAGGCAATGGCTGTGTCTGTTCATCCTTTACCAGGTGCTACTGTACTGAAAGTAGTTACTAAATTTTTCTTCTAGGGTATGAGTTATTCTAGACTTGTTTAAAAGACAAATCTTCAAATATACAAATTAAACCATGACTTGAAAGAAACAAAATGTAATTTGCAGCTTGACAGTATGTAACTTGTTAGTGCATTGAGAGGTGCTATGGTGTAGTGATGTAGGTTAAACTTTCTGTATTTGAATCCCAATTATACTCCTTTAAACAACTTAATCTGTGCATGCCTCTGCTTCTTCATGTACAACCTGCTGATTAAAAATGCAAGTTAATGAGTTAAGCGCATTATCAAATTTTACACAGTGGAAAATTGCATGTGTTAAGTTGTTCTGTCACAGTCTAAATTAATACAATCATGTTTTGGGAGATTTCATGAATAAAACATGGTAAATGAGCTACCTGATATGTAAGTATTACTTACATAGTACTTCCACACCAAAATTTGGCAATCAGAATACCAATCAGAATACTTTTGTGAATGATATGAAAGAATAAAATTTAAATTATAGCTGTGTTCATTGTGGACTTATATATAAAAATCTGTGACACAACTACAATGTTATACATCTCTAACCATCAACCATGCTAGAAAATTGCTAGAAATAATCCAGTAGCACAACCGGATCTGGCCTTGACACTAATGACTATGAGAATAGTTTTGCTAATAGAATCTTAGGGACATTTGAGTTTGTGTTATTTAAATAAGTCTTAACATAGAACTGGTCAGAATGCATATATTTTGTTCAGGTGTCAATATCTCAAAATCAGTAAAGCTTTATGCAGTTAGCAATTTTATTGACATGACTTGCACAACTGAAGCTTCAGTGGAATCTCTTGTTCTTGTCAGTGGGATTCTTTGTTCTTTTGTTCCTTTATTCCCTTCATAAGGTGAAACAGGATATGCTGTGCTATGTTATCAAAGCTTGTCCTCATAAAATGTGTATACAATTTGATGAGTCAACTGATGTTGATGATCTGTTAAGTTACTAATATGTGTGAAGTAAGTAAAAAAGAAAATGATCACAAAGCAGTTATTGTGCTTTGAAAAAATGTGATTAATATAAAAAGAATTAATGTGTTCAATCATATCACAGACTTCGTTAGGGAGCTTAGATAATCAAGGCTGGTTTTGGTTGGCTACAAAAAGCAATTGAGATTTTTGTGTCTCTTGGGAAGAAAGTATCATGATCATACAATACATGTTGGACTTTCAAGCACTTGCTACTTAGACTTTGCCAAAGAATTTCAAGTATAGACTTTCTATAATTCTATGCACAATAAATAACACCATAGGTATACTTTGAATTTTTGTCTTCTTGGAGGTTTTATCAGAAAAACAGATAATCAACCACACAATCCTTTGGCAAATGTGAGGAGTGAGAGTGCTACTAGGTGAGAGTGCTACTAACATTTTTCGATAAGAGTAAAATTTATATTTTAGTTTAAGACCTAGCCAAAAACTACTTGGGTGAGAGCGCTACTAACATTTTTTGATAAGAGTAAAATTTATATTTTAGTTTAAGACCTAGCCAAAAACAGAAAGCTTATTCTTCTGCCAGAAAATATGACAAAGGCTTTTTTTTCAATAAGTGAGGTCAATAAATATGTACAAGTAAGTGAAAAGAGCACATTAAGATACAAAGCAAAAATTTATGCTTATTTTTTTAAAAACTACCTAAAAAACATTTAAAACATTTAAAAAACTTTCTGAAAAATATATTTAACTAAATTTTATTTTCCTGAAGGAGCACTTGTTTTTAAAAATGAAAGGTTGATTATAGTAATTGAGATATGACAGTATTGGGTCCCTTTCATTTTAACTTTATCAGTGATGGTGATTTGTTATGTTATTAATCTATCCCTAAATCTGAATAAAGTTTAAGTTAATGGAACTTGAATATTCGGTTTGTTCGGTTAGCTCTATTTTTTTAATCATTCAATTTTTTTTTATTTTATTTAGTTTCAGGTATACAGTACATTGGTTAGACATCTGTATAGTTCATAAAATGATCCCCCCAATTGCACCCTCCCTCTCCTAACCCTCTACCTAGCCAACGTATTAATGCTAACTGCATTCCCTATGCCATGATCCCCATCCCCCATGACCATCCATCAGCTCTTAATTTGTACTTCTTTAGCCCTTCACCTTATTCTCCCAGCCCCACAAAAGCCCCTCCCCTCTGTCCGACACCAAATTGTCCACTATATTTGTGAGTCTGTTTTTGATTAGTTTGTTCTTTTTATTCCTTAGATTCTGCTTATAAGTGAAATCATATAGTGTTTATCTTTCTCTGTCTGACTTAAATACCTTCTAGGTCCATCGAAGCAATATCTTTTTCCAGTTAGCTCTATTTTTATACCTAGCAAAGTAACTACATATATGAGAAATTAGAGTGTTCTATTTTAGATTATGGGTGTGCAAATTTCTGTCCCTGGTGGTATTCCAAAATACATCATGCTCCATCCAACTGTCTAGAATGTCAAAAGTTCATTAGGAGTATTTCTGTCTCCTAAGATGTCAAATCTAATGTCAATCTCACATTCAAAGGGTGAATACCATTTGCTGCTGAAACTCGGACTGGTTAGAGACCTTCAGCTCACCCAAGCCTTTGCCATTTCTGCCACCACTATTATCTCACTCTTACTAAAACACAGCATTATTAATTCTCTTTGAGGACTAATACTGGTTGTGACAACTTTGCTGTAAGAGTTGGAGCACAGATGTGTTTCCTTGAGAGACAGACAAAATACCAGAGGTTCCAAGAGCTCATCACACTGTCACAAGATCATGTCTTAGGACTGGTGGTAGGGCTGAACTGTTTGTTTCGGTCCTGCCCATTTTAGGGAGTGAAGATTTCTTTTTCAGACTACTCTGGATCCTTCAGGTTCTGAGAAGGAACATTTACCCTAAACTCATTATTCTTTTGTCCACCGTCTTACCTGCCAAATTGTCCTGGGTTCCTTACACAGAACCACATTAGACTCAGCCACGTGAACACTTTATCAAGAAGAGAGAATGTTTTTTGGTAGACTGTGGCTGAGCGTGATTCAGAGTCTTCAATTTCATAAACACAAAAAGATCCTCTTTCACCACTAAACCTGATGCAGGAACAACTAACGATCATTTCACTTTTAACCTCCATGGCAATTTTTCATGCTTCACTTTTTCTTGTCCCTGATGGATATTAATAATTTAGAATCTTTGGGATGAATGATTGGGTTCCTCATTTCTTTCTTCTCAAATGGTCTCTGAGCTTCTTAGACTAGGGCCCCGCATTTCAGAAAAATTTAAGAAATACCAATCGATATTTTTTCAAAAGAGAAAAAATTCTGCCTTATTAAATAACATACAATTTGTATTTAACATAGGAGAATTGTCACTATTATACATCAATACAAAGACTAGTGATTGCCTAAAGAGAAGTGATAAAATATGTGTAGCAATTCCCAAAGTAGTTCCTCATTTCTTGAATAATATTGAACAATGTAATAGTAGGAAAGCCACAGAACCAGTTACCTTAAAAAATGTTTAAGTTACACATATTTTAATGTATTATTTTATCATTACCTCAAAACTAAAATATATTCTCATTGTTTACCCTTTAATATTTATAATTTTTAAAGTTAAAAACAGCATTGATATGTTTTAAAAGAGATGCAAGGAACAATTTTGAAAGAAATTGCAAGAAAGATTAAGACTCACTGGTCTGGCACAAATTAGGCTATTTGGGTCATATTTACTAAATGAATAAAAAATTTAAAAAAATTATTGAAGGAATGAATGCATGAATAAACAGAATTTACAGATTAAGGAAACCTTAAAAACATTATTTAAAAAAAATTTTGTCTATGAGTTTGGTAAGAGGACATCATACGCATATATATAGATAATGCTACAACTATTCAAACAATGGTCCTAGAAGCACAGTCAATAACTGACAAAAACAAGCAACTAAGCAATTTGTAAGGTTTAAGATATATATTTTATGATAGAGATGGTCACCATGACCTACTCTGCTCTACATTCTCTGCCTTAATAAAGAACTCAAGTATTATTATCCTTAAGATAATGCTATTTCCACTCAGACAGTAGTGACTCTGACTCATGCATGCTCTTTCAAGAACTCAGTCCTTATATTTAATTGAGATTTTTTTTCTGTAAAGCAGAAGTGCCTTTGTCAAACCATAATGGTTGATAAAGATGATGTTCTTTTGTATCTGAAAGGGGAAATGGATCGTATACATAATAAAGATAGAGCGTCCTGACTTAGGTAAGAAAAATTCCTTCTGGCAGAAAATAAAGATCTGCACAGACCAAAAAAAACCACGTTGAAACAGGGACTGAAGGATTAGATGCTATTCGGAAACTTCATAGTCTGCTTCACATTTATTCCTTTTATCTTTACTCCAACTAAGAATCAGCAATACTACAGCACACCTAAAAATTATATCCTAAGAAATTTTGCCTAAAAGAATGAAGAACGAAAGTAATGCATGTTGGAATATTTGAGGATATCTACACTAAATAAATGGCATTTACGCACATGTAAAATTTATTTTAATATCTAATTAACTGTATGCTACCAGTTAATTACAAACCACTGTCCTTTGTATTTCTGTTAATTTTACATGAAGTTTTAAGAGACATGTCAGATTATATACCAACTTTAATCTGTGAATCAAAATAAAATATAGTATGTAGAAAATGTCTTTTTATACAAGCTGAAATATCTACTGGTTGCCTTTTATTTTAGCAGTAGCTTAGCATCGTGCTTACCTTTTAATCAGAGTGTGTGATATTTGCTTAATTCTCTGTCTACTAGCTTTATTAAAAACATGAAAATTTGCCACCAAAAGAAAGAAAATATCCTCATTTCAGGTACAAGTCAATGCCTAAAAGATTTTAAAAAATAATATCCCTGTCACTGTATTGTGAGCTCAAAATAAGAATACAGTTTTAGTTTGGTAAACTCTGATTGACTTACCTTTTATTATACATGGTCTTTCTCCTTAAAAAAGCTACCTTGTTTGATAGCATTCTCACCCATTATAGCACTCCTTTGTACTAAGGCATTGTTTCCAGAAGGCCCCCGTTAAAATGCAAATATGCCATCTGGCAAGACTTTTACCTCATTAGCTCACACCATCGCAGCAGCACATATTATGTATCATATTAGAAAAGGAAGAGACCCTGAGCTGATGAACTCTGACTAAGGTTAGGCTGTTGGAAAAATCCCAAGTAGAGTGTGCTTTGGGATAGAACTTAAGGGCAATAGAGCAGAAAGAGAAGAGTAAGATGCATGGCGAGAGGAACAGAAGACAATATTTCCAAGTTTGGCATTTTATCCAGGTCCTAGCTGTGATGGAGTCACAGAGACCCAGAATGCCAGAGCTGGAAAGAAATTTGAAAGCATGTGATCAAACACCTTTTTCTTACAGATGAGTGTTTTGAGGTTTCACATAGCTAAAAGACTCCTCTAAGTGCCCTCGGCTAGTTTCTCATCATTAGCTCTTGAAGCCCAGAGGACCAGCAATTGCCTTAGCAGTGGATCCAGCCGTTTTGGCACCAGAGACCAGTGCTCCTGTGAGAATCTAATGCCTGATGATCTGAGATGGAGCTGAGGCAGTGATGCTAGCGCTGGGGAGCAGCTGCAAATACAGATGAAGCTTTGCTGTCTCACCCACCACTCACCACTGTGACACGACCTGGTTCTTAACAGGCCCAGTACCTGTCCATGACCCAGGGGTTAGGGACCCCTGACTAATGCCTTAGCATTTCTCAGTGTGTAAAGCTGCATAATTATTCACATAATTTCATCTGCATACTTGGTGGATTTTACTTTCTTCAACTACTTTGAAATCCCTAGAATTTTTTCTTTTGTATCTTCCCACAGCAGTCTATAGAATTAGGCTTGTCCCTGCTCCAGTCACTGATGCCAAAGGTCAACCTCCCAGCAGAAGTAGAGTTTAAGAATTCAGAAGAATTAAGCTCCTGGGCTATTCTGTTCAAGGCGCTGTGTGTTAAAGCATTTAGCAAAATTTCTCCTGGGTTTTATAATCCCAAACTTAAGTCCTGACATACATGTAGAAAAGGCTTGTGTCCTGTCCTGAAAACTACTTAACAACCGCCTCCCTCCTCCCCCATTTCCGACTGCTACATTTGTTACTTAGTTATCAAAATGGAGGTATGAGACCTGTGCCTGATTCCTAAAACTACTTTACAGAGTAGGAGTGAGAGAGGCTTTATTTCTGCAGGTCCATAGTAAATATTTTTTACTAACCTTTGAGCAGAAACAGTATATTCATAACTGAAGAAATGGTTGTGTTTTAGATTTTGAAATAGCAACAGATGAGATTTCTCAGGAAGTACCTACTAAACCTCTGAGATGCTGACACACTTTAATTTAAAAAATATCTGATTTCCCTCAAAAGCCCTAATTTCCACCTTCTGTTTCATTTCCCATACTCATTTTAAACATAAACGGTTTTTAAACTATAAAATTGACACAGTCAACCTGTGAGAGATATAGAGACTAAGACAAATATTAAGAAGACTATAATAGCCTCTTCCACTACAATTTCATTATCTAGAAATAAACTCTGTAAACCTTATATTACTGTGCAAGATTGTTAGCTGTGAATTTAGGGTTTCACCATCACTTCTGAAGTTCCCTCTGAGAACCTGAGAACTATATTTCCTGAAATTCCTTTCCCCCTGTGAATCTGAGTTAGAGTTTCCTAAGTGAAAGACGGGATTTGAAGAGCTGAGGAAAACCTCTAGAGGCTGTTATTCTTTGGAAGAAATGGCAGAGAAACTTAGGAACACTCATGAGATTAGACATGGCTCTCTCAGTGAGCACTGAAGAACTATTCGTTTGACTGCTGTTGACTGAGTAATTGGTTAGAGCTTCTCTGAGATTACTGAGAATTATAATAGCTCTTTTTGGAAAAACTAAATTCAAAATGAAACCCTTAATTCCTGGAATACATAGAGCTTTCTATTTCTTGACCAAACCCTGACCATATATTTTTCTTTGTTTTAAAAATTACTTTAGATATATATGTATTTTTAAAATTCGCATTTCATTTCTTAATATTATATTAAATGCACTCTACCATTAAGCAACTTAATGTTTATATAACATTTTATTTAATCATTTTGGCATCTTAAGCATTTTCTAATATATGGCACTTAAGATTATTCTATTTTCAACAGTATCAAAAACTAAAATTCACAAAAGCAAGAATAATTTTTGTCTGTATATCTGATTATTTCCTTAATAGATATCCAGAAATAGATTTACTATGGCAAAGAATAAAATGACTCTTTAAGGCATTTGATATATATTGTTGGTTTTTTGCTCAAGAAGATTGGACAGATTAAATTCTCATTAGCAATATTTGACTGCTTTCATTATTCTACTACATTATTGATATTAAATAACATACTCATTCTTGTTAGACCATGTATTCTAACATATATTTTGGAAAACATAGCCAGCTACCACTTGCGCTTTGTGCAAAGTAGATGTTCCATAGAAGTCAGTTGACAAAATGATAGAAAACTCAGCAGAGTCTTTGCAGAAGTATGATTGGATTTTAAAACTGATAAAACAGTTAGTTTGCACCCAGGAGTTCCAAAAGGCAACCAAAAATATTTTTCTCAGATGGAGAAAAATATGAAAGCTCCCATGGAATATTTCTGTTCGGTAGCAAACTGCTGAGTGACTCACTAATTATCAAGGCAATTGGCAAGAGTTTCAAGAAGAGCAGCCTGTTCTTTGGGGCTTTGAAATGAGGATACAGCATGGAGTGCCAGATGCAGCTGGTAGCCAGTGAAGCATTAATGACATGCAATCTTCCTGAAAGTTGTAAGATATAAATGTAGTATAAGTATCACCTATAGATTTTAAGTGTAATTTTCAGCTTTTGAATTCTTTGAGTAATAGTGCAATTCTTTGAATAGTAGAACTCAAGACTTTGCACAGTAATTTGGCACTCTGAAGAAGAAAACCTTATGATTGTTCCTGCAGCTCTAGTCCATTGCCTGAGAGTAGAAAAGATCAGTAGACTGAAAATATTCAACATTTGTTGTGGTGATTCAAAAATGCTTAAAGTCAAAGTAGAAATGGAGAGCAGCTATAAGTCAGGGAAAAAGAAGACCCTTTAAATGTCTCTTAAGAACAAGCTCACAAGTGTGCCAGAATTCTTCTAAAAAATGAAATAAACAACAAAAAAATCAGCAAGTGACAGGATAAAGGGAGTCAAATATGTGGTGACAGAAATAAATCTATGGGAGGTGAATACACAGTGTAAATATATATATGTCTTACTGTTAAAATGTACATCTGAAACTTATTGGATTTTGTTAACCAATGTCACCATAAAATAAAGTAAATAAATTTTTTTTAAAAAAACAAAAAAATCAGCAAGCAAATTTGGTTGGCATTCAATAATAAGGACCATATACTCTGAGCTTCGAGCAAGTTGAATACAGAATCACAAATAGTGGCGGGACATAAAACTAGAAGCTGTGATTTCTGGGTTGTAGAATTTCTGTCACTTATTTTAAATATTTTTACACAAAAAAAGTATGACCTCACTTAGGTATTGCAAACATAAAGTATTATATATAAAAATAATAGAGTAAATTTTAATTAAAGGTACACCAAGTAAAGTTACCAAGTATATTCTAGTAACTTTGAGCCTAATACCCATTACTTCTTCCTACTTCTCTCTTGAAGTTGATCTACATTTTATTCTATATCTAAACTTTTTGAATTTATCAGAGCCAACTTCTTGGTCTAACTCTCACATTTTCCTACACAGAGAGGGCTATAAATTGTAATTCATAGCCTCCCTCAATCACCTGATAGAGGAGGGCCTGTGACATAGAATGGAAACAAAAGACACTATCTTTTTTTTTTTTTTTGACACAATTTCTGCTTTCCCTTCATGAGCAGAAAGTGAGATAAATATAAATGAGAATCATCTAAATATTTCTCTCAGTCCAGTTTCTTTCCTAGCTTATTTTTTGAAGAGAGAAAAAGACTATACATTCTTTTACTATCCTAAACTGCTCTGATTACCTTTGATTTTAGTTTTGAACTGTTTTCTATAAAATGACTTAAAATTCCTTAACTGACTAATCATTTTTTCCTAATACCATCTGATTTTCAGATTACCTTCTAAGAGAAGTTTGAAGTTTACCTCAGCAGAATTAATCCTTAATATTCTTTTTTACATTATTATATGCTATTTAGAATAATTCATTGAAAATCAAAAGTTCATACAGAAATACACCATCACCCTGAACAAGCTACATAAATTTTCAGAGCCCAGTACAAATTGAAAATGTGGAATTCCTTACTAAATATTTATTAAGACAGCATGTAGCAATAGCAGCACACCATTAAGGCAAGCATGAGCCCTTGTAAGTGTGGGGTCTTGTGGGTCTGTTCAGTTTGCGCACCAGGAAGCTGGCCCTGCCATTACCTATAAAAGAACTATTAGAATGGAAAATAAAGTTAAAAGCCTTCAAATGTAAAGGAGGTTGTAGGTAAATTTCAGGTAAAATTTGAGCCAAGTTTGATTTTCTGTTGCATTCAGGTAAATGGTCTGTGTTCGATAGATAATAAGACAGAAATCTCAGCGTGTTCTGCGGTTTGCCATTACACATTATTCATCACTGTAAAACAGGATTTCTCAACCAAAAAAATCCGTATTTGCATATAGACTACATAATTTTTGTTGTTGACACTGCCCTGTTCATTTTAGGATGTTTAACAGCATCCCTGTCCTCTGTCTAGTAGCACCTGCCTTCTAACCAAAGTCATGACAATCAAAACTGTCTATAGACATTGCCAAATATTCCTTGGGGGTGGAGGGAGGTGGCACAAAATCCCTGACCTACCTCATTTTGGACTTTACTGTTGACAGAAACTATCTCCTTAACCAAACTTTAGTGAGGCTCTTTTTGACTAGCCCTTGCCCCTGGGCTCTGCCCTTGGCCCCTTTAGTCTAGTTTTAGCAAATATCATGTTGGGTCAATTCAGTGAAAATCCCCCACCCATGATATCTGATGAAATTCTTCATCCCCTACCCTTGGTATCTGACCAAGCTTGATATCAGTTCAAATTCCTTATCCCATTCTATGGCCATGCTCCCCTGAACAAGCCCGATCCCGGCTGATCTCAGAAGCTAAGCAGGGTCGGGCCTGGTTAGTACTCGAATGGGAGACTGCCTAGGAAGACCAGGTGCTGTAGGCATAAAAAATAAAAATTAAGGGATTGTAAAATGACAAAGTCCTTTAATCTGTGAGGTCAACCAAGGGTTGCCTTACCTAAAAAAAAAGAAAAAAAAATTCCTTATCCCTTATTATCTTATCGCCCTGGCCTGCCTTCAGCAAAAATTCTGTCAAGTTGATTTAGCCAGCATCTCTCTTACCCCTGACGTTAACTTTTGGTTATTTTTGCTCCTCGGCTTTAAAGCTCCACTTGTTCATGTTGTATTCAGATTTAAGCTGTCCGCCCTCTTGCAAAACTCTATCATACTAGTCCCCTGAATAAAGTCTGCTTTACCATTCTTTAACAGGTGACATGAATAATTTTTTTCTTTAACACTGTTCAGGAGACTCTTTGGGGGTGTTTGTTAAAAATTCAGATTCTCCAGGTTTCAACTTCAGAGATTCTGACAATGCAGATATTGAGTGAGGCCCACCAATATTCATTTAATAAGGACCCTGGCTGACATTGATATAGCTAATCTAACTTTACACTTAGAAAAGTATCAAGGTATAGATGAATTAATGCAAATAGAACTCTACCATTAGATGAGGAGAGCTTAATGATGGTTGGATGCTGTTGTCATATTTACTTAGGACAACATACACACATATGGCCTCTAGATTAATGTTCAAGTCTCCAATTCAATTCACTTTTGTAGACACAGACACAATCTGCTTTGCAATTAGGTAAGCACCCATCTGGCAGAGAGAAAATGTGGAGGCTGTAAAATAAAAAGGTAAAGATTTTTCTTTGTCAGCAGGCTGCCTGAAATAATGATTAGCTAATGAAAGTACTGTAGGACTGATCATTTGTGATTTTTTCAGGGTGATTGGAATAAATGACTCCATTGAAACAATGCCTGATGTCAAATTATTAATGGTAACCTCCTTTCTTTGTGACTAAGTTTAATTAGTTAAATATTTTTTGACTACAAACAAGGTCAAATATCTAAAGGAACGCTCAATAAATTCACTCAGTTATAAACGGTACTGAACTAAGATTTTAGAAATTACGTTAATTCCTGTATAATTGACAGAATTTTTTAATTTACTTCCAGATGTTTTAGATTTCATACTGTGTCACGTTCAAAAGGCTAATAGACAACAAAAGCAATAAGGAATCCCTTTCTTTTTGGGTATCCACTCTTTGCTTTTTCTGTGACTTTACAAGTCTCTCTCAGTATATTTCTGCCTTGGGGTTTTTGTCCTCAGGTTCTACCTTCTGACTTCACTGTCTTGAATGTCCTCATTCAGGAGGGCAGGGATCAAATCTGATTAGTCTCAATAAATGAATAAATCAGATCTCAAGAATTTTAATATTAATTTTACTTTTTTTTTCTATTAATTCACAGCTACTGACCAGCCACTCACATTCAGTCTCATATTTAGCTATGGCTTCACAGAGCCCAATTCAAACCAAGTCTCTGATAAAGTCTTACTTTCATCTCACATTCACCTAGGAGGTCAGAAATATCTGAACCAGGATCACTATAACCTTATTTGTAAGTAGCCTTTCTATTTACAAAGGTCAACTAAAAAGAACAAGGAAGGGATACAGAGTATTGTCATTCTCATCTCATAAAAGTAAAGGCTTGCAGTGTCTTTAGAAAGATTTTTTAAAATTTTTATTTGGTTCTCAAAATTAGCAATGCCTTTGCACACATCTATCAGTGACAAATGGTTTTCATTATATTTTATTGGTTTCTTTTGAGGCATCTATACGATCATCAAGGATCATTTTCCTGGATGCCATGAATGTCACCCGTTGAATGAAGTATTTCCAGAAAAGGACATGTAAATATATAATTTTCAAAGCATACGGTGACAAAATCTGAGCATAAGGTTGTTTAACTTTAGTCCAAAATATGTATTGTTTACATTTTATTAATATGCTAAAGAATCCTAATAATTATAGATTAAATTCTTTTTTAAAACTCTTTATTTTAGAGTCTTAATTGGAATCAAACAATCTCAGTGAAGACCCTCTCATGAAATTTGATATGTATATACTGTTCAAAAAGACTAAAATTGTCCAAGAAAGTCTATGAATATGTGTGCGTAAACATGGTTTTTATGAACAGGCATTTCAACTTTCTATACTTCACTAAAACAGTGAAACACTGAGTCATGCCCAAAGTGAGAAAATTGTAGATGCTGGGGCATTGCATGGCTGTCTTGGTACAGAAATCTTAAAGCACACTTCACATTGTTTCAGGGGGGACTTAATCCTTGGGATTACTTGAAACTTTTCTGGATCATAAAAGGAGGGAATACTAACAACTTGAGAAAGGATTTACACCTAGATTGAGTCTGATACAGGGCCTAACTTGACCACAAATATAGGTATCTTACCATGCAAGGCCACTAGACTTAAGAATGCAGAAGTTTGGATGGGGGAGAAATTCCTCTGTATGAACTGCCACCTTTCCCACTTGTTTAAATTGACTGAATTGTTCTCACAGATCCTCATGGCCCTGGATGTTATGAATTCAGTTCTACTGAACTTCTGATACCAGTTCTCCTGCTTCCTAGGGGTACAACTTCAAGGACATTTTCTCTTGGAGTCCCAGGTTATTGTTCTTTAAAGATTCTTTGCCAGAGTACTCCATCGTAGAACTTTTCTCAGGCTGTGTGACTATGTATATATATATATATATATATATATATATATACACACACACATATATATTTTTACCTTTTTAACTTACTTATACCATGGTATATTCTTAGGTCTTGATAAAAAGACACCCAGTTTATATAATTAATATTTTTTAAGTTTTTGTTTGCCTATTATTTTTGCATTAGCAAATATTTTTCATATATATTTATTTTATTTTTACCCAGCAATAATCCTGTATGGTAGATAAAACAGTTATTATTATCTCCATTACATAGATGGTGAAATTTTGTCTTAGAGAAACATGCTATTGGAAACTAGAAGAGAGGTGGTTCTTGGGATATAGTGGCAGAAAACTTAACTGAATTGTGACTTACAGTTTTTTAGAAGTCCAAATTCGTAAGCGATGAACTCAGGTATTTAGCAGAGGATATGTACAAGCAAAGTGTTAAAGGTGAATACTGGTTTCTCCTTGCTTCTTATAATTAATAATGAGAATCAAGATAAATTGAGTGAAGATTGTTAAAAAAAATAAACCAGGGTTTGATGAATTGGAAAATTCTGTCTATCAGATCGCAAAAGGTGGTTAAACTAGGAGATTCATTGTTGGGATGGCCTGCTCTAAAGGAATAGGCAAGGGTGTGGTTGGACAACTATTGACTAATGTCTCTAAGGATTACAAGTTCAAAGTATTCCCTGACACTGAATTTTTTGAAAGAGAACAGATACATGACTTTTGTAGCCATTGAATCATCACAGCAGAAGTCAAGAATAGAAGTAGAACTTTCTAGCTAAGATCCTGTCTATCGGTATAAATAATATTTATATTTATTAGTTCAAGGCTAACGAGCTGCTCTGCTGCTTGGTCCATATGATCCAGCAGATTCAAAAAGGTGCTTGAAATATTGGTAGCAGATGGTTTGCTATTTGGAGCCTTCAGCAGGTGGCTATCAATGAATCGTAACACAGATCCATAGGATTTTGGAGGAAAGCCCTACTATCTTCGATAGATAACTATGTTCCTTTTGAGAAACATAGTTTGAACTGCTAGTGGGCCTTAATGGAAACTGAATGCTTAACCATGGCCACCAAGTTACTATGTGACCTGAGCTGCTCATCATAAATTGATTGTCTTCTGACCTATCAAGCCATAAAATTGAGTATATAGAACAGCACTCTATCATCAGATGCAACTGGTATTTGCATGATGGAGCCAAGTAGACCTTGTTAGCACAACTTAAAAAAAGAAGTAGTGGAAATACCCATGGTCCCTAATCCTACTACATTGCCTTCTTTCTCCTATCTTTCACTTATAGCCTCATGGGAAATTCCCTATAATCAATTGACTGAGGAAGAGAAGACTCAGGCCTGGTTTATAGATGGTCCTGCATGATATGCAAGCACTACTCAAAAATGGACAGCTACATTACATATGGCCCCTTTCTGGATATATGAATCATTCATATCCACAAAGGAATAAAAATGTGGTATGTTTATGATGTATAATCTGCATTATCAACAGATAACTTCTATATTTAAAATAAATGTAAAGGAAATCCAAATATTTCTCATAATTTTACACATTGGATGTTTGAAAATGTTCCCAAGGTAAGTGCCTAGCTCCATATTTTCAAACTCTGTCTTTCTTCAACAACTTAAGCACTTGCTAGAGACCTGGGGATACACTTATATCAGCTCTGGCCTTGCTACATTTTTCATATTGCTGGGTGGGTCAGAACAGTGGGTAAGTAGTAATATTCTTGGAAACCATTCTTACATCAGGGTGGCTAGCAATGATATCATTATACATGGAGGTAACTGCACATCGCACAAAAACATTCCACTAAGTCAAACTAAATATTTCTACAATTCTGCTTCCCTTATATAGGTTCTAGAGATGCCCCTGGTTATTCTTAAACCACTAAACAAACAAATAAAAAAGTGTGAATGCATACTTTTTTTAAGTGGAAATGATTAGTAGCCCTAACCAATGGTGGTTAAAATATTTAACTTTCTCACAGTTAAAAAAAAAAAAAAAGAATATGCATCTATGATTTCTCCCAAGGTCTTGGAAGGGGCTTTTTGAAAGTGAGGAGCCCTGATTATTAATCTCCATTAGCCTTATGGTGCATCTACCTCTGCTTCATAGAATATGTTACATATTTAAGAATTAAAATGAGTTGCCCAGAACTAGGGAGAAAAATATTCTAAGCAATGTATACAACATGCACAAACCCTCTTAAAGGCACTTGAGGAAAGTTTCTACATGGAGAAATGTATCTCTGTGTGAAGAAATAGAAGATAGTTTAGAAGATGGAGTACGTAAAATCATAATTTTTAAAAATTAAAAAATAAAGCCCTGTCTGTCTGTAAATCTATCACCTATCATCTCTCTCTGTCTCTCTCTATCTCTCTGTCTCTGTCTCTATCTTCTTTCTCTCTCTATCATCTATCTACCTATTATCTATCTAATCTATGTATCTATCATTTACCTAATAAGATTGCAAAGTTAAATATAGAACTGGTTAATACTCTATAAAGCAATAAAAACATAACATTTTCTACCATACAGAAATAATTTATGCCTCTGTGGACAAAAAGTAGTGGCAATTTAGTAGTTTTCCAAAATTTAGCATTTCTTCCTAGGACCTTAATAATATTAAGAATGAATAATAAGTCAAATAAAATTCCATAGCCTGTATCACCAGATCACCCGTTAGGTGGACTTGTTAGACAGTGCTTTATTATGTCATTAAAAGGACAACAAATAACTTTTCTAACTTACTTTCAAGTTTTGGATAGATTTTCTCAAGGAGTAGTTCAGAAAACTCTTCAATTGTTTAGTCTGGTTTGATGTCTAGGACAAAGAGGAATCTTTGGGCTCCTCTAAGCAAGGTAATAATAAGATTATTGCTAATTTTAAAACAACTGCTCTAGTAGTAGGAGAAAGGATAAGTTGTACCAAAAATAGTCTTGAGATCAGCAGAACTGCTAAGCATTATTATCAAATTATATACAGGATAGATAGGTGAGGGTGGGAGTTTATGTTATTGTCATAGAACAGAATTAAATTGAACTGGTATAATCTAGGTCTGAACCTAGCAACCAACTGACCAAGCTAATTATACTGTTAATAATCAACTCATTAGGTGTGCATCTCTGTAATTTTCTACTCGAAAATGACTTATGAGATATTTTTCTTTTGTATTGCAAAATTCATAAGATTTCCACTATGATTTACTGAAATCTATTGTATATGGAAAACCAGTTTTGTAGACATACTAACATTTTTTTCTGAGGGTTTATGTTATATAAATTTGATACTTTTTTGTAAGCTTATATTATTCATTTTCTTTTCTTTTTAAAGATAGAATTATTTAAGTAGTCCATAGGGATATTATTATTATAGACTCATTTATGAATGTTACTTTTTAAATGTTATTTTTTCTTTTTGACTCCTCACCAATGGCAATGAACCCAAATAACAAAATACTATCATGCTTTTTAAAAAAACAAGGTTTGAAAAAAGAGTGATTTTAAAATTTCACAAAATATATTGATTCGAAGCTTCCATTAACATTCAAAGATTCTAAATTTGCTGTGGCTTTTCTCTACAGCAATGAGCTTTTGCCCTGTATGGTTCATATGGAAAGTCAATCTAGTTTTTTAAGCTGGATTTCCCCTGTTGGCTATTAATCAACAGAGTATTCCCGAAATATCACTTAACTCATCTTCTGATGTCCTGCATGAATCATAGCTCTGGAAAGGAAGTGCCAGCACACTTCACTAATGGGATCAAATGACTAAAATGATGGTGCAACCCCAAGATTGTATTTAATTGCATTAGAATTTGCTATGCTCAAGCTAAAAAGGCATTTCCCAAATATCAGTACATAAGCTATCCTTAACCTTTTCGGTCTCCAATTTTGCTTTATCACTGTTCACAGAGAGAACCATTGAGGTATATACTTTTCTATTCCCCACTCTTATCCCAATATTTCTAGACTTAGGAGTTTAAATTTATTTTTTGAACAACAATAATTGTTTAGTGGTAGGCAGTATCAAACTCTGTACACGGTTTAATCCTGGTGAGTAAAAGGAAACATACATGGATGGGTGCATTATATTACTACTGCTGTTGAACTGTACCAAGTCATAGTTTGAAGCAACCCAAAATCAGACCTTCCAGATTTCATTCTGGGTGAGCTGCTCTCAGAGAAAATACCAAGGTCTCTCTCAGTCAGAGCTAACATATGAAATAACGACTGTAATTATCCACTGGAATTGAGTAGCGTTTATTTCAAGAGTGGCTTTAGCAATTTAAATTCATTGCATAATCTGTGAAGAATGGAAATATATGGAGAAAAATGCAGAAAACAGCATAATAGTTTTTAGACACCTAATTCTGAAGCTTTCCTGTGTGGTTTTACCATGCTGATCAAACTGGCCTCTTTTCCTGGAGCTTGTCTACTTGTTTATTGACACATGCCAGTTAATCAAGTACTGATGGTGAAAAATAAGAAAGGGATGTTATTTGATTTTGGCATATGCTAATGATTTCAAATCCTATTTAACCAAATGTTTAATGCTTGTGAAATAACACCATAAATACAATTCTCTTTCTCTCTCTAAACACACACACACACACTACTTGAGAATATAATCTAATTTATATATGGAAAATATTTTTCTTAATGTTTGTAACACTTTTAACCTCTACATATAATATTATTTCAAAATCTTTGGGGAGAAGAAAATATTCAATTAGTAGACTTTTGTAAATACTCAGCTTGAAAGATGCAGACTTAATGGAATTTCTTTTTGTTCTTTCTCCTTCTCTGCCACCAGTGTATCTCACTAGCATGAAACCCAATATATTAAATGAAATTACAGGTCTATTTCCTGAATAAGAATGTACAGAATTACAAATCCCATAGTATTGAAAATAGTAATTGCAGTATCGTTTGTTTCTAGGCCTTGTCTCAAAGTTACAAATTATGTAGAGCTTTGATAAAATGTTGCATGATATCATGATATCACTGAAAAATTATTCTTTCATCTGATTTGAAAAACTTCTAGTGATTGAAGACCCATCATTTTTATTCATCCCATGGACAGAATCTATAAGTCAATAAACATAAAGAATGGAAGCAAATACTCATTATGTCAAATGACAAAGAAATTTAATGTTTAAAATGCCTTGGTATGGTAAAGATTATTTTCAACAACATTTGAGTGGAAATAACTTCATTAGAAAGCCAGTCATAAAATCCTTCTAATGAAGTCAATCTTAAAGATGCACATGTTCATATTTCTTTTAAGGCCTTTTATAACAAAATGAGCTCCTGTAGATATAATACTCTATTTGTTTAATGTCACTGCATTCACAGTGCAAATGTATCAAATTATTTGAAAATATATTAATTGTATTAGTTACAGCAATAGCTAAACTTGTTGATAATTACTATATGCCTTCTACTACTCTTTTTTGTAGCTATTATCTCATTTAATCTTCAACAAAAGTCTTAGACAATATTATTAATTTCTTCTGTTACCAATTTGAGAAAACTAAGGGATAGAGTTATTGATCGACTTTCCAAATATCCTGCTTCCTTTTCCTCCCAAACATACAAATATAAAGATAGCTTTTTACTTCTAATGACATTATACTGAAGTATAGAATTATATAAACCCACTACCCCTTCAGGATGTCCAATGCTTTTTTGGAATGCAATACTAAAAACACAGGCTTCTGTCACCATATCTATTTGCAGCATGTATATTATACATCAATACTAGATAGTGAGACAAATAAACTTTATGATGTTACCAGATCAGGACTTTCTCCATCTCCTTTGTAGCTCTGACTTTCCTTTGCTAATGTACAGATTTCCTATTATATATCTGCCCATCCCCTATTTTATTATGACTTCCTTCAGTAGTCATCTTGGTTAGAAGGATCTCTTTGATATGGTCCACTAAACTCAGGTGATTTTTCTTTTTTTGCTTCTATCTATTGTATGATATTCACATGCACACACACACACACACACACACACTCATTTTTTGCTCTTCTAATAATTGAGATTCTGTAGAACAGTCACTAAATCGCAGTGTTCATTTTAATTCCAGGACCAACACTTTGACTGGAGGAGGGTAAACACCCAATGTGTATTTGTTGAATAAATAAATAAGTGATTGAACTCAAAGTCTATAATGCTTTGATGAAGGTAAAGATTGCTCTCTCCAGAAAAGTTCACAAACACACAGTTTAAGTAATGCCACTCTATATCTATATGCAAGTAAATGTTAACCCTCTCTTCCCCTCTTTCCACACATGAAGAGGAGTGACGTTCTGTGATTTCAGATTTCAGGAGGTTGTTTATCCCAAGTCTAGCTTCCTGTCATACTCTATTTACTTTTCTATTGTTGCCTATTTCCTCTCAGTTTAAATGACTGTTACTAGTGACTCCAGTGGAATGGAGTCACTGGATTCGCCGTTACAGAATGATGCAAGTTACATCACAGAAATGAACCAAATACAGGATAGTCTGTGTGTGTGTGTGTGTGTGTGTGTGTGTGTGTGTGTGTGTGTGTGTGTGTGTGTTTTAAAGTTGTTGTCTAATATCCATGGTCTTAAATTCACATATCAATCAAAATACAAATTACAATTAAGTTTGGAAATCTCCTTGTTTAACTTTGAATTCTTTATAGTTCCAAAAAGTGGTTTTTTTATGCTGTAAATTCAGTGTCAGCAAAAAAAAAAGCTTTGTGACTTTTTTAAAACCAATGACTTTAGACAATAATATTTTACCAGCTTCTGAGGAATATATTATAACAATGTTCAATTTCTATTCTTATACTCCTTACTAGCTCTTCCAATGTTTTTGAATAGTATGCTGACAGGTGATTAGTCAAACTCAGAACTAACTGCTCCAACTGTTTAATCTAAATGATAAGTGATTGCTTTGTTTTGAGTGCATTTTGAATAAATTCTTGAGTAAGTTTCTGAGATACATAGTACAATTTATTGTAACATATTGTCTCAACTCATATATATATTTATACATAAGCAATGTTCCTTGACACAAAATAACTTACTAATTTTTTTCGTCCCAAATATATGCTCCGATAAAATTATAAAGTGTTAATCTCAAGAAATATGCTAGTTTTATAAATGTATACTATTTTAAACCTAATTATTCTGAAATGTAAGGTATGGTCAATAAGTTTGGATCCAAATGTTGACAGAGGACAAAGGGTAATACACAGGGAAAAAGTTGTTGTTTCAGAGTTTTTAAACGAGTCCTGAGAATCCTAGGAAGTCAAGAAATGGAATTCTGCATTTTATACAATAGTATGTGTTTGTTTTCATGAATGAGTGTCTGTGTTTTCTATGCTAGAGGTCTTAAAACTTTCTGTGTGTTTTCAAAGATTCTTGTGGTCACAAAACCAATATGAACCACAGCAACAAAAGTTGCATGCTTTAACAATTGTTTTATTAATTCCAAATCCTTGGTGAGTAACATCACTGGCGCCTGAAACAATCTTCAAAATGTTGTCCTACAAAAGTTAACTGACCATAGTCATAATGTTCTTTTAGAAGATCTGAGGTAAAACCTGGAATGTAAAGTAGATGACAACTCTGAAATTATTTCATAGTTATATTGATGCAAAGTAGCTAAGTAATAGAGTTCATTAATTCAGTCATTTTTAAGGTACATTCTGTAACTATTAATTTACTTTAAGACATTTCTCACGGAACCAGATCTTTATTTTGACATGAGATTTTATTTTTCCAGTCATGGTGGTCTTTGCCTTGTCTGAGTGTCTTATAGCCTTACTCTAATCATGTTAGTTCATTTCACTTTTACATTACAAAGTAACATAAACTTTATCTTATTTTAGTTTACATTATAGACATATGTGGTTTTTTTCTTACTAAAATTATTATATATATGTTCCAAATCCATTTATCTATTTCATGTACAATTTTGTAACTTTTCTAATTTGTCAATATATTAACCCACCACCCCCAAGACTCATCAGTTCTTACGGAGTTTAACCTGAACATGTGAAATCAGTTGTGACATTAAGATGTGAGAAGCATTATTCTTTACGACATGTTCTGTGTAGAGGAAAGAGTGTGAAATATGGGGAAAGCTTCTTTCAGAATGATTCTCTTTAGTTATGTGGCCTTAAGTATCTCTCCGCTGTGAGCTTTCACTTTCACATCCGTAAATAACATTTCACAAAATTATTGAGAAGGTAAAATGTGAAAATATATCTGAATCAAGGTCGCAAACCATACATTTTTGTACAAATTGTAAAATATTTTATTACATTTAGGCTTTTCTATTGAGATTCTGAATCCTTCAAAGGGTGAATCATCTCTGGTTTGGGGCTCTGTTTGATGACTTCACCCTAGAGGAAACAGCTTGCCTAAGGCCTGACATGTAGGCCTGCTGCATTGCAAGCTCCCTCTCCTCATTTCTGGCAGGTTGTGCTGATTTATTGAGCTATTTGATGTATTTAATGTGCCATGCCTTTGATTGCTTATACTCTATAGAAGTCACTCAAAATGCAAACAAACACATCATACGCTCTTTAATTATTCCCATCCCCCTTATTATCAATCACTGCCAATATCAGTGGAACAGCTGTGATTCACGCTATACATTAAGGTCAGCAAACTTGGATTTGCAAGAGTGAATAGCAGCAATTCTCTTTATATTCCTTAATTTTATGTTTTAATTCTAAAACTAGTTCTCAGGAAAATGATATTTAGGGTCAGTCTTTCTCAAGATAAAAATAGAAAAAAATGATAATTGGACAAAGAGGAAGGAAAGAAAAAGGAGTAAAAGAGGAAAAAACTTGTCGAGGGAAGTGAAGAAAGGAAAAAATAAAGATGATAATATAGTAGATTTTAAGGATACTCATCCTGAGTTATAGAAGAATGTAATGTTATACACACACACACACACACACACACACACACACACACACACTTGTAAAGTCCCCTATGGGCCAGTCTTAAATCTCAAATCACTGTTTCAAGTTCTTGAATCTTACTCTATTCCTTTACCTCTTTTGTGGCTGACCCCTTATCTATTCTGTTTTCTTTTGTTTCATTCTAACCCTCCTTAGGTTTAGTAATTCTGTATACATGTGCTTCTGGTAATACAACTGTGACCAATCTCTAAAATCTCTCAATGGACTACTCTTACAGAAAGCTTCCTACCATTTTGATACTTTTCCACACTCAGAAAATATTCAAATTGAAGGAATACTATTAGTTAGAGAAAGGAAATGCAATCACTTTACTGCCAGGTCTCTTATCAATGCTATAGAATTTCAATTCTGTCCTAGTTTTCCATAAATTTGCGAATGTATACAATATGCATACATGTGTATATTGTATGCCCCATATATATTTAAGTGATATATAATTCATTTAATTGTGTGTAGTCATATACATTTTAAAATTCATACAATATTAAATATGCTCACTATCTTAGAACAAAATATTATTTTTTTGCTATCGTGAAGAAGATAGAACTTCTTAGCTTATATATAACCCTAACATTGATAGATAAATACATACCTGGTAGCAGTGACAATTGCTGCACTGAGATTTTCTGAGCTATGTTACTAGGATGACACTCTAGAAGATCAATATTTATGAAATCCTTGTAATTGTCCAGAGGGTCTGGAGTGCCTTCAAATTATATTTCCTCTCTCATTTAATCAGCCACTTCAGCTTATTGCATGATATGGTTAATCTTCTACAATAGTGCTTTTTAAATTTTAATGTATATTCAATTATAAAGTATGACAATAAGAGGTATTTAATCAATACTAGTTGATTTAATAAAATAATTTTTTTGTTCACTAATTGACAACTCTATAGGAAAATTTGCTAACCACTGCATAAAAAAATTCAAATAGTCAAAATAACTGCCATACATACGAAAATCATTATTTATTGATAATTGTATGGCCCAATGCTTATATATTTCTCATTTAAACATCACAACAGCCTTTGTGATAGGAATATTGACTCAATTTTTTCTATGAGTAAATAAGATGCAGAAAAGTTAACAAGTTAACTAATTGTGCTAGGTCACTCCATGAAAGGAATGGCTCTGAGTGTAGGACTGTATTTCTTCCATTATATCATGTGGTCCTTTAAGGACACATGGCTTAGCAGGAAGAGAAAATGAAAATGTAAAAAAAAATGCTATTTGTAAAACTTTGAGTAATTGTTTTTCCTTCCTTTTTAAGTGAATAGAATTAACCCCTAAGTTCCAAAATTGTTTGCTAAGTTGATTGAACAATTTTGGTAATGGGTAATGAATTCTTCTGTGTCCAGTTTTGTAAAAAGCAACGGATATTCCTGAAACCAGTGAAAAAAATAAAGTACATCTCAAAAAGGCACAAAGTAACAAAGTAACTTTGAAAAGGGCAAGTTTGATTTTCTATTTATATAACACTTCTTTTGTTTAAGACAATAAATTTTGTGGGGCTTTTTTTTTTTTTTCATTCTAGAACATGCCTCCGATTTTTGATTTTAAAAATATTCAGAGGAGACCAGTTCTTCAAGTGAAAATTGTCACTTTGAGACTATGGATGATTTATCAGGTGCAGAACTTTTTGTTTTTTGCAGAATGTCTGATGAGGTGAGATTCTTTCCTAACAACATGATACAGATTAGTATCAAAAGCCTGAACAATATTGCTGAAATCAAGGACATTCCTCAGAAAAGCAATCAATTGTTATGGAATAGATAATGTGTTTTCTTGCAAAGCAAGAGAATAACTATCATGTGGATGTTATTAATCTTTCTTGAAATCATTTTAACATTCCAATGTGCTGTGTTAAACTATTTTTTTCTTTTTAAGGAAAAACAAAAAGTGTACTGATTTATTGTCAAATTACAGGCAGCTATGCAGCTCAATCAAGGACATTAAATTAACTATTTTCCAATAAGTCAGGCTTATAGCTTGCACCGTGAAGTATAAATATGTCTTTAAATTGCCCTTTCATATGGTAAAAGAAAATGACTTCATTTAGTAGCCAAAGTCAGATATCTCTATATGTGTGTATGGGAGGGCATATTTCTTTCATTTTATTTTTCTTATTTTTATTTTAATTTATGCCTGGGACAAATTTGTTTAAAAAGGAAAACATTTTAAAGAGATTCATGTTAAACAAATAGAAATATACTTTTTTTCAATACTATCTAATTCTGTCATTTCCTCATGATAATTTTAATTTACTGGTAGAGATTCTTGAGAGAATAAATTGTGAGTGTTCTATTGCTCCTATAAATCACTTTGATTGTAATAATCCTAGCTTTCATGTGTACTTTTAAATGATTTTTTTTAGGACTATCACCTGTAAATCGGTCTAAAATTTATTTTTTCATCATTTATGCTTAATATAGTAGCATATTTTACTCATTTAATAGTAAGTAAAAATTTGATATCCCAAATTATGTGTTCCCTCTGATTTTACTAACATATGTTTGTAGCTAAGAAATGCCTATATATTGCCATGGTTCACATTTGAAGTACTCAGCATTCATCTTTTTATTCACTTAGCACTGCCTTGCACAGAGTATACTTTGTTTTACTTGAAGATTCTTTAATTTTGGGGGGCTTGATTTCATTTTGATTTATCAGCATATTAAGGATAATGACAGATTATGCATATTCATTCATTCCTTGTAGCCTATTCTCTGATGAGGGTGGGGAAATTATGTTGGTACAGTAACTCACCATTTATTTCAAATATGTGTTGAGTCATTCCCTCAACAAACATTGTTAAGCATTGTGTTAAACTCTGGGTATAAAACATGGTGAAAATATGTTTCCCGACCTAAAAGAGTGCATAGTCATGGCCAAACATCTCTATGAAAATTTTAATTAAGCATGAGAGTATTACAATGCAAGTACATAGAGTTCCCAACCCTGTGTATAAAATGAAGTTCCCAACACTGTATGCAGTAGTCAAGGAGCTAGGTAACGCTGAAGTTGAGAGTTCAAAATTGTGTGAGAATTATGTTACGCAGGCCAGTGTAGGAAACCATGCAGGAGAATAACATACTTCATGATGATGAGGCTTATAAATTATAAGATGTAAATCTGTGTAAATTCATCATCAAGTGTAGTGTCGTATAAGTGGTATTGATGAGTATATATTGAATGACAAAATTAAAGATGAAATTATAATGACTTAAACCTAAACAATATGTTCCAGACTAAAGAATACCAAGCAATAATCAACTGTTTTGAAGAGTATTTGCTTTAAGAACCTACCTGATACTAATGAAATTATATCATGTAGATGACTTATTTGCTATTTCAGTGATAATTTTTTTAAATTTCAATCTGAGACATTAATATGCTGAGACATCTCATCACAGACGCATTTCTCTTGGAACACTAATCAAACAAACCAACCAACCAAATAAGTTTTGGGAAATTATGTTACATATCTTAAAACATATTACTATTTCACTTTAGTCTGTTTCTATATTGAGTCAGCTGTAACATCCTGGTTGATCAATTTGACTGATCATGTCTATGCACATGGCAAGATTTATTGGGGTAGAAATGTATATAGGACAGGCAATCAGCTCAGGAACTGATGACAATATCCACCAAATTATATCTACTAATTTTGTACCCCACTGTAGAGATAAAAACACTGCAGTGGAATTGTGTAAAATAAGATTAGAGAAAAGACACTGAAGACTTTATGGAAAAGTTAAAGAGGACTTCTCAGAAGAGAGATCTTTATGTTCATACTGTCAACTCTTAAGAAGCTCATAGTCTAATGGAAGAGTCTAATGTGAAAGCCACTCAAAAAAGTAAAATTTATTTGTGATTGGGATAAATGCTATGAAGTAGTTCAAGATGAACTGAATTCATATATTAAGTAACACTGGAGTGTTAGGGAAGGAAGGCACTTAGCTGAAATCAAATGGTAAGTGGATTGGTCAGGTAAGGAGAGAAGGGATATACTTTAGGAAGAATGAATGAAACCTGAAAAACCAGGATCATCAAAGATATGAATATCCAAGAGTCTAAATTAAAAAAAAGGACGTAGAGACAATGTAGTAAAAGTATGCTTAGAGGGAAATATGTTGTAAAAGGCCAAAAATAAATATCTTAAGCCATTGGACACATTCAATCATTTAATAAATATTTATTGAGTGCCTATTACATGCCAGAGATTTTTCAAGGTGCTAGAAATATACAACAACAACAACAACAAAACTACTATATTAAGAATTTAAAGTTATAGAGAAGATTGGGGAGAAAAAAAATGAAATTATTTTTTAACATACCTAGATCATGGAGAAAAATAGGACAGGATAGGGGGAATAGGAGGTTGTAATTGGGGATACTGTTTTAATATAGGGCAACTAAGGAATGCTTCTATGATAAGGAGGCATTGGAAAGAAGAGAGGGAGGTAAACATGAAATATTTTAGAGAGAGGATCCAAATAAGAAGGAACAAAAATTACAGAGGCTTTGAAGTGGGAGCATACATGGAATATACCAGAAAAAGTAAGTTTAAATAAGATTATTGAGAAGTTTTAAGGTAATTTGGATTAGGAAATTCACCAGTAATAGGAGGATGATCAGAGGTCCAGGGTGGTGTTTTGTTGTGGCTGTTGTTTGGTTGTTTTTTAGGATGGGCAATATTAAAGTATGTTGTATACAGATGGGAATAAATAAGAAAGGGAAAAATAAAGATTTAGAAGATAAGAAATATTGGCTGGAGCAGTCTTTGAGCAGGTAAGAGACTACAATACCAATGTAAAGGGCAGAGCCTGGCCTTAAAGAAGAGCATGGAGGAAAGTCAGAGCATATGGGAACAGAGACAGGAAGGATGGTGGATGATATTAGGAGCACAGAAGAATTTTTTATTTACATGTTTGAATGCTTCTGTTTTCTCAGTGGAATGGGAAGCAGGTTCCTCAGCTAAGAAGGAGAAGAGAAAGTGGGTTTGGGTGTTTGAGAAGAGAAGATGTAAAATAGTTATCTCGAGGAGGGAAAGGGATTATGGAAATGCAGGGAAATGTAATAAAATTTGGTCTGGAAGTTAAGGTAAGACTTCTCATTGTGGTTATGTGTTTGAGCTCCAGCTATATTCAGCTGTCTGGTTAGAGGTATAAAGTAGACAGAGAGTTGGTGCTGGTATGACTAGGACTACGTTTTTGTTGTTGTTGTTGTTGTTGTTTGTTGTTGTCAGGTGTTTTGCTTCTGACAGAAGGAAGGGCTAGTTTTGACTTATGAATAATAAAGATAATCTAGATAAGAAGTGAAATGGGTGGGCTATGAGCAAGTATGAGAATGATGAAAATATTGGAGAGTTACTCCAAACTTCTAAAAGTTAAGTCAGTGTAACCAAAGCAGTACTTGCAAAACTTTTTCAAAGTAGGTTATAATGCTTGTAGGAAAAGTAACTGGTCTGAGAGCTCTAACTGCTCAGGCCTAACCAGATGTCCTGAAGAGCTAATAAGATCAACATTGCCACACATTTGTAGTTAAAAAAAAAAAAAAATTACCACCTATGAGTGTACCATGCACTTGCAAAGCTATGTATGGAAGGAGGTTGTAGTAGACAAAGAATGAGAATGTAAACTGAGATTATGGGAGATTCTGGCCATCATTATAAGGTGAAGTCCTGTCATTGGTAGATGTTTAACCAAAAAGCACAACATATATGTGGCTTTGGGGTAGAAAATGGATTTTCAGGAGATAAAGGTAACATGAAGAGGTTATGCAAATAGTCAGGAGATTATTGTGGCTTTTATTAAGCTGGGAGAAAGAGAAGACATGAAAAGTAATTGGTCTCTCAACCTAATTATGGTATAATGTCAATGAAACTTGATAATGAATAGGATATAATGTCAAAAAAAGGAGGAGTCAAGGCTGATACCTTTAATATCTACCCTGATTATCTAGATGGGTGCAGAGCCAACTTACTCTGAAAATATGGGAAATGATATTTTGAGAGAAATATTACTGTAATTTGGGACATGTTTCTTTTGAGATGAATGTGAGATATGGAAGAGAAAATATTGACACATGGTAGGGTGATGGGTTCAGAGAAAAGATCAAAGATAGAAGGTCACATTTGAGAATAATTTGCATGTAAAATGACTGCCTATATGTTTCACAAAGTCATTAGTTATACATGTGGATTTTTTTATTTATACAAATGAATTTCTTGTAAATTAAGCTAGTTATACTTTGAAAACATTTTAAAACAGAAAGTAAGCAACCCAGCATTCTCTACAATGTGTTCATCACGCTTATTACAAAAAATAGTAGTGTTATTAGCACATAGTAGCTCATGCAAAAAAAAAAAAATAGGGAATTTTAGAAATTAATTGGATTTAAGTATATTTGCTGTATTTAAATACTAAAGAGTGATATCAGAAACATGGCAGAGTGAGAGATGTCCCCACATCTCTCCACTTGAAACAATAAGCTGAACATCTAAAACTCAACAAAAAACATCCAACCTTTACACCAGCACGTCTGAGCATGGGATCTGCACATAAGAGCTACTACAGATAAGAACTCAGGGAGTAGACCTGGAGAAACAAAGAAGCTATATCTCCTAGCCTGAGCTCCCTGAAGGGGAAGCAGGGGGAGAAGGTGAAGCAGGTTCCTTGAACAGCCCTGCCTGAGAGAGCTGTGAGCTTCACGCAGTGGCAGTGCCAAGGGATCAGGGCAGAGAGCAGAGAAGTGGGAATGACAGAGAAGCAACAGTTGATTATTACCAGCTGTGGCTGCGAAATGCGAGGCTGAGCTGCAGCCCCCATCCCCTAACCCAGAGGACCCCTCCCCCCATATCCACCAAGACAGAACACCGCGGAGCACCGGGGGAATCTGAGCAAACACTGACAGAGACTGAGACTGAGAGTAGCGAGTGTGATTGAATATTTATAAGAAAAAAAGGCATTAATAAGACTTTATATAAAGCAGAGATCCAAGAGGCTTAGTTGCCACCTACTGTTAACCAAAAGATAATGTCTTCTTTGCAAAAGGCTAAAGAGAGAACTTCATATAATAAATCTTCTTCTGGAAAAAAAAAAAAAGCAGAATACACTTCCATTAATGCACAAATGGAGAAATAGTCCATTAAATACCATAAACAATCAAGGTGACAAGGCAGCTAAGGAAGAAAGTTAAAAATATCTAGAAGATAAGCTTAAAGGCATAGAAATATGCAACTTAAATGACAGAATTCAGGATGGTACTTCTGAAAAAACTCAATGAGATCCAAAATAATTCATATCAACAATCTAGAAATTGAAAAAACAACTAGATGAGCAGACTGAATTTTTTAACAAGGAGATTGAAACCCTCAAAAAGAACAGAATATATCTTCTGGATATAAAAAACACAATGAAAGAGATGAAAAACAAAATAGCAAGCTTGAGAAATAGAGTCGTTCAAGTGGAGGAAAGGATCTGTGATATCAAAGACATAAATCTAGAAATAAATCACAATGAGAGAAAATAATAAAAAATAATGAAAGAGAAATACAAGAACTAGCTGATACCATCAGGAGAGGAAACATAAGAATAATGGGCATTCTCAAAGGGGAGGAAAATGAGCAGAGTTTATAAAGCATTTTCAGACAAATAGTTGATGAAAATTTCCCAAATCTAAGGAATGAGCTGGAGCTTGGAATTCAAGAAGTCAGCAGAATACCAGATTATCTCAACCCAAAAAAGGCCTTTGCCAAGACACATTATACTAAAATTATAAAAAATCAAAGACAGGGAAAAGAAACAGTAACCTATAAAGGAAAACTCATTAGATTACCATTGGACTTCTCAGCATAAACCTTACAAGCAAGAAAGAAGTGGAATCAAATATTCACACTATTAAATGAAAGGAACTACTAGCCAAGAATAATGTATCCAGCTAAGCTCTCTTTTAGATATGAAGATGAAATAAAGACCTTTCCAGACATATAAAAATTGAGAGAATTCTCCAATATAAAGCCTGAATTATAGGAAATACTGAAAGAGGTCAGCTCACCTAAAACAAAATAACAGAAAAATACATAACTCTGAGTAAGGTGACTAGAAAGCAGATAGAAGCAGAGGAGTGCAACCCCTATTTGGAACAGGGCATTATAAGCTCAAAAAATATGAAGAGATTTGCTTTAGCAAGATGGTAATGAAAATTCAGCATACACAGGGACAAACTGAGACAACAATAACAGAAAAGGGGAAAATTTAAAGATCCAGATATGCAAAGGGGAATGGAGATAAGGCACATGCACAAGAAAATGGATATATATATATATACATATATATATATACACATATATATATATACACACATATATATATATACACACACATATATATATTAGAGCAGAATTAAATGAAATTGAAAACAAACAACAGCAAAAAAAAAAAAATTCAACAAAGAACAAGTTCTTTGAGAAGGTTAATAAAATTGACAAACTCCTGGCTAGACACACTAAAGAAAAAAGAGAAAAGACACAAATAAAATCAGGAATAAGAGAGGGGAAATTATGACAGACACCACAGAAATACAAAGGATCATACAATAATACTATGGAAAAGTATATAACACCAAATTTAATAACCTAGAAGAAATGGACCAGTACTTAGAAAACTACAACCTTCCTAGACTGAATCAAGAAGAACTGGAAAATCTAAATAGACCAATCAGCAATATGGAAATTGAAGCAATCATCAAAACCTACCAAAAAGTAAAAGTCCAGGACCAGATGGCTTCACCAGTGAATTCTACCAAACATTCAAAGGTTTAATACTTATCCTCCTCAAACTCTTCCAAAAAATTGAAGCAATACTTCCCAACTCATTTTGTGAGGCCAATATTACCCTGCTACCAAAATCTGGTAAAGATAACATGAAATTAGTAAATTGCAGACCAATATCTCTCATGAACACAGATGCAAAACCTAAATGTGATACTGGTGAACCAAATAGAACTATATATTAAAAAGGGGCACAGGGATGGCTCAACATACGCAAATTGATTAATGTGATACACCACATAAACAAATTAAAAAATAAGAATCATACGATCATATCAATAGATGTAGAAAAAGCCTTCAACAAGATACAGCACCATTTATAATCAAAACACTTACAAAATCAGTATAGAAGGAAAGTATCTTAACATAATAAAGGCCATATACAACAAACACTCAACCAACATCATACTTAATGGGTGAAAAACTAAAACTTTCTAAGATCAGCAACAAGGAAAGGCTGTCCAACATCATACTGTTATACAATATAACATTGGAGGTCCTAGTGAGTGCAATCAGGCAAGAGAAAGATATAAAAAGCATTCAAATAAGAAACGAAGTCAAACTGTCACTATTTGCTGATGACATGATTCTCTATATAGAAAACCCTAAAGACTACACGAGAACACTACTAGAAATAAAAAGCAAATACAGTAAAGTCTCTGGATACAAAATCAACATTCAACAATCTTTAATGTTCCTATATGCAATGAATTGTCAGAAAAAGAATTGGAAAAAATAATTAATTTCACAATTCCAACATAAAGAATAAAATACTTAGGAATAAATTTAACAAAACACATGAAAGACCTATATGATGAAAAGTGCAAGACCCTATTAAAAGAAATTAAAGAAGTTACAAAGAAATAGAAAGATATTCCATGTTCTTGGATTGGAAGAATCAACATAGTTAAAATGACCTTATTACCTAAAGCGTTATACAGACTTAATGCAATCCCCATCAAAATCCCATTGGCACTTTTTAAAGAAACAGAACAAAAAATCATCAGATTAGTATAGAAGCACAAAAGACCCCGAATTGCCTAAGCCATCAAGAGAAAAAAGAACGAGGCTGGAGGCATCACTCTGCCTGACTTCAAATGATACTACAAAGCAACAGTAATCAAAACGACATGGTATTGGCAGAAAAACAGACACACAGATCAGTGGAACAGAATCAGGAGTCGAGAAGTAAACCCATTTTTATATGGGTAAATAATTTTCCACAAAAGATCCAAAAACTTACAGTGGAGAAAGGAAAGTCTCTTCAATAATTGGTGCTGGGAAAACTGGGAAGCCACCTCAAGAGAATGAAACTAGACTGCTGCCTATCATCACAGAACAAAATTAACTCAAAATGGATTAAGTACCTAAATTGCACAGAAAAAAAAAAAACAAAAAAAAAATAGGAACTAAATTTATAGACCTTGTACTTAAAGAAGATTTTATTTATTTAACCTCAAAGGCAAGGGAAGTAAAAGCGAAAATAAATGAATGAGACTACATCAAACTAAAAAGCTTCTGCACAGCAAAAGAAACCATCAACAAGGTAGAGACAACCATCCAAATAGGAAAATATATTTGCAAGCAATGCCTCTGATAAGGATATGACATTTCTCCCAAGAAGACATATAAATGACTAACAAACATATGAAAAGATGCTCAACATTGCTAGCTATTAGGAAAATGCAAGTCAAAACCACAATGAGATATCATCTCACATCTGTTAGAATAGCTGTTATCAACAGGACAAGTAATAACAAATGTTGGAGAAGGGCCAGAGAAAAAGGAACCCTTAAACACTGCTATTGGGACTACAAATTGGTATAGCCACTGTGGAAAACAGTATCAAAAAACTAATTGATCTATCATATTTTCCAGGAATCCCTCTACTGTGTATTTACCCCAAAGACTTGAAAGCCCATATCCGAAAAGATATTTGCACATCAATGTTCATAGCAGCATTATCTACAGTGGCCAGGACATGGAAGAAACCAAAGTGTCCTACAATAGATGATTGGCTAGAGAAGCTATGGTACATATATATATAATGGACTATTACTCAGCCATGAAAAGAGATGAAATAGTTCCATTTGTGCCAACCTTGAAATAATCATGCTAAGAGAAATAAACCAGACAGAAAAAGTTGAAAACTACATGATGTCACTTATATGTGGGATATAACCTAAAAGCAACAAACAAACAGGACAAACAAGCAGAGACTCATGGACATGGACAATAGACTTGTGATTACCAGAGGGGAGGGGAGTAGGGGGAGGGAGGAGGTAACTATGGTCAGTGAATACACAAGCAATGTATATATATGCCTTACAGTTGAGTTGTACGACTGTAACTTATTGGATTTCCTTAACCAATGTCACCATAATAAAAAAAAAATTATAGAATTTCATTTTCCTAATCTTGATAACTGTATTATTAATTAAATTTAATTAAATTTAATCAAATTACACTGAATATCTTGGCATACATTTTTCTTTTTTTTCTTTTTTCTTTTTTAGATTCTTACACATATATGAACATATAAAGGCCAAGTTTCCTCATTTGCATGTAATGGACTGATTGCCAACTATAATTTAGAAAATTTTAATGAGATACTCTGCGTGAATGCAGAGCTCCACACACAGAGACAGATCGTCATTCGGGAGAAATTTTAGGTTTATGTTGCACCCACAAAATCCAAATATGCTGAATCTAAAAAAGAAATCAGAGAGAGGGAGGGGACAGCCACTCTGAGGTTATATTTTTACCCTGTATGCCGGCTACTGAATGCAGATTTTCTTGTTTCTCAGATGCTATTCTTATTCGTTAGAGCCCATATTGTATTTAGAATCAACAAGGATCAAAGCCGGAGCAGTTATCAGGAATTCATAGTTTTAACTTTTCTTTCTCCATGGTCAGTAAAGAACCATTTTCATCTCTTAAACTTTTATTACATTTTTGAATTTGAAAGATATTACATATAAAGATATTATATATAAGTATATTATATATACATAAGAATTTTATATATAATATATAAAATCACACTATTTTTCTTAAGGTAAAGATATCATAAATTTATTTGACCATTCTCTTACTGAATAACATTTAAGCATTCCATGTCTTTCCTAATTATAAAGAATGTAGTAATTTAAGCCTCTATATTTGCCTAAGCATGAACTTTGGCTCATAAATGTTAATGTGAAGTATTCTTATTGACTTTATAAGTAATAAATATATAAGATAAATAGCATAAATATAATTGTACTTTTGATTTTATTGTTAATTCAAATATGTCCTTTAATAATTGTTGAAAATTTTTGATTTTCTCAATTATTGGCTTCATAAGTAATGCTGCAAAAAACATCTTTGGTATATTTTTATCTATTTGTTTCATGATTATTTTTTACACCAGGTATGGGATTTTTGTCTTAGTGTGAGTATGTACTTTTGTTGACTTTTAAAACAGGTAAAGGATTGTGCTAATATACCCAATAGAAATATAAGTATACATGTATGTATGTACGTATGTATGAGAGAGATACTGGTATTTGCTTAACAACCATAATTGACTTCACAGATAAACGATAATCTGAATGTATTACCCTGCTTACTTCTCTAGCAACATCTTGGGAAACGCTTTCCATTATTCACTAAATGCTTACTAAGCTTCAGGACATCCATGTATGGTGTTTCTTCTACCTGGAATATTCTCCCTTTCTCCTTACATCCTGAATCTTTCTTATTATTCAGTTCTCTGCTTGAATTAAATCTCAAAGAGTATTAACCTGACTTGCTCTTTAAATTAACCTCTCTTCCAAATCACTTTTCTTTCCCACAACTGCTGTCTACTTCATTCATCACAGTTAATAAAATTTAATAATATATTTGTGAAGACTTGTTTTTCTGTTTTGATCCTGAGCTTTACAACTCCATTAGGGCCAAGAGATCTTGTCTTTTCTTTCATCACTGTGCATTCAGAATCTAGTACATTGTCTAAAAGTTAGGGCTAAGTGAATACTTGCAGAATTGATAGGCAAATGAATGAATTACCAGAGATAGGAGACTAATTTATTTTTCTTTTCAATGAATTATGAAATAAAACTCTAAATGCATATAACCAATCATAAAATATTTCAAAATTCATTGTAATTACAAGGTTTTATTTTTCTTAGATTAGTCAATAAATTATATCATTAAGAAATATCCAGATGAAACACAATTTAAACAAGTAATAACTAGCTCAACGATAGTGTAGTATTCTTTCAATTCATCATGCCACTGACTTGTTCATTGACACTGAACCAGTTAAGAAAATCAGGAAGATAATACTTCACTATTAGAAAACCACACAATGAAAGCATTTAATCAATTTAATAAGCATTTTTCAAACACAGTTTATGAGAAATAATTGTTTTCATAGCAACATTAGAATTTCCAAGCAATTGTAACTTCAATCAAAAATTGATTGCTAATAAACTCTGTTTTGAGATCTAAGTAATGCATATAACTACATATATTTCACAAATGTTTTTTAGACAGATTTTTTAATGTTAACTACTATCAACTCTATTCTGAAACAAATGTAATTTTAAACTATTTTCATTCATTTTTCCCCTAAAGTTTTTTTTCGAAGTTTTGCTGGGCATTACTATTATTATATACTGCTATGAAAGGGTATAATTTGGCAACAGCAACTTAGAAAAAAGATAGCCTTACTAGAGTAGTCTGAATGATTTTTCCTCTTTTATAAATGTAACCAATTTATCCCTGCATGTCACCACAGCAATCATATTCAGACCCTAAAGAATTTAGTAGTTATTCAGTTCACAGTTCTCAGATATCACTTGTCTTTCCTCCCCTCTTCCTTCTTTCTCTCTTCTTCAGTTCTGCTTATTATCTAAAAGATATACAACTATGGACTTGAATAAAATGGTATTGCTATTCTTTCATAAGTACTAGTTACCTTTAAGTGATCTTCAAGAATATCCTGTTTACCGCCCTTTTTTTGGATGCTCAAATTTCAGATCAACTCTATAGGAAATACGCCATAACTTTTAATGACAAAGTCCAAGTTGTTATGATGAATGGCTGTCCCCTAGTCCTGATTGACACCAGCGAGTTGTGGAGGATGACATATTGTCAGACAACAGATCAATCTGTTTTATCCATTAAGTAATGAGGAATGAAAAGGCAGAGGCATTAGTAGAGGAATGTTTTCTGCGATTACCTGGAGGCCTAGTAAAGATGTTTGTAAATCAAACATGTTGGCAGATTGCATATACTTAATATATATGCAGTGGTAGGCATATTTGAGTGATGAGAATCAAATACTCAACAGATACCTTCAACAATAAAACCACATATAAAAATGGTGAGAAGAAAGGTATTGAACAAGCTGTGAATGTAAAGCTTAGCATCCCCTGGGGATGCTAAGAATATGCAGAGTAGAGAAGTAGAAGGTAAAACAGTCTGGATTGTAGATGTTTGAAGATTAGGAAACTGCATTAAGTATTAGTTATTACTTTCTTTTCAAGGGGTTTTTTGATTGACAATTAGAATTCATAGGAATAACGAATTACAAAGCATTTGTCTTGGGGTTCATTTCACAGAAGCTGTCTGTGCCTGGGATATATCAAACAATATGTATTTTATCTAATTTGTCAACTCAAAATTTGTAGTTTTCAGTGAAATCATAGCTAATTTTCTTAGACTTAACAAACTAGAATTTATGTGCCACCTTTTGGTTATATGATGTGTTTGAAAGAAAGCTCAGGATTTAGGATAGAAACATGCTAATGCCATGGTTCTGAGGTGACCTTTGAACTTAGCTTCCAAAATAAGTATATATCACCATAGGGATATTTTCGTTGCTTTTTTTGTTTGGAAGTGAACACAATGTCATAGGTGCGTTTAACCAAAAAGAGAAATTTTTCATAAGGACAGAAGGAGTATCTCTAACTATCTAAGGAATAAGATGCAACTAAGCCATAGAGATAGATTTTAGCCTGGGACTCACGAAAAATAAATCAATCTTTATTACTCTTTCTCTTTCTCTTTTCCCTTCTCACTCTCACTTTCCCTCTCTTGCTCTTACTCTCATTCTCTCAATATCATTTCCATTTTCATTTTATACAACCCCTTCTATTTAATTCATACAGACTATATACTTCTTTCTTTGTAAAGACCAGATGGGTACTCTTAATATTTCACTTTTTAAAAAAGATCTTTCCTCTCTGAATGTGCAGTCATACAAAAGAAATTATTAGGTCTACATTCCAAGTCTCCAAACCAAACTTTGGTTGGCACAATTTATGCTGGATGCCCAAACCTGGACCAACCAGCTATGGCCAAAAAAGTGAAAAGCCAAGTATTAAGAGTGTACCTATGACCATGTTGACAAAGAGAGAGGCTGTTTCCAGAGAATGGGACACAGTTGCTCCCGAAGGGGCTGTATGACTGCCAAAACAATAAGTTGCTAATATAAAGAAAGAATGTTTTTGAAAAATTCCAGTGAAAGAAATAATCATATATAGAACCTTATGTTTCATAAACTTCTATTACAAGATTGTTGGTGCCTCTGGGAAAAAATTATCGCCCCTAAAACAAATACAAACCTATCTGAGATTGCAATAAATTTTTAGTTACCAAAAATTTTAAGGATCAAACATTTATTTTCATCATATAAGGACATATCTTATCAATTGCAAATGAGTAAAACTCAATCTATAAGGAATCCTGGTCCCAAAGGCTTATAGATGCCACTAGTGTTTGGAAATGAGCAGTCAGTCTACACTAATCGCAACATGGATCAAAAAAAAAAAAAAAAAGCAACAATTAAAATGCCCATTATGAAGGAGATGGTGCACTGAATTATTTGCTAAGTGAAAATGCTTTATAGAGCATATGCAACAAACTATATGAAGAACTAAGTCTCTGACTTAAACATTATATAATTATAATTTCAATATGTTAAGTTCAAATGAAATGGTTAGAGACAACAAAAATGCTACAGTCAAATCTAATTGGTATTTTGATCTTCAGTTTCCTGATTTTTGTTTATTTTTTTCAATATAAGCACCTTGAAATGATAAGCTCATATTAGAGGTTATTTAGCCCAATTTCTTATACTCCACAGGAATGTTTTTTGCCATCTTTTTCTCTATCCCTATACTCAAACATTTCTATGACCTGCGCCAAATACCAGGGTTCCCAGAGACTTCACTAGTCTATCCACATTATGACATCCCCTCAAACTGAACCAAATAAATATTTTAAACTTCATTTTCTCAGAGCCCTTTTAGCTGCTAGAGAAACTGGTACAATTGTATATTAAATTTTAAGTTACTAATAAGGAACAAAAATAGTAGATATCATATACCAAAATTAGTTGGAAAAAAGGAACTCTTGTACAATTTGCAAAAAAGGATGTACTAAAAACTCATCACATAATATATAAGCTCTCTTTCACATTAAGAATATAAAATTGTTCATGTGAAGATTCAAGAGATTTTAAGTTTATTTAGAAAGAACTGAGACTTATATCATCAAAACAATAAGAGGTAAAGTGTTGGCAGGATTGTGGAGAAAAGAGAATTTTTGTACACTGTTGGTAGGAATGTAAATTGGTGCAGCCACTATGGAAAACAGTATGGCGATTCCTCAAAAAATTAAAAATAGAACTATCTTATGACCTTGCAGTTCTACTTCTAGGTAAATATCCATAGGAAATAAAAACAGGATCTTGTAGAGATATCTGTACCCACATGTTCATTGCAGTATTATTCACAGTAGCCAAGACATAGAAACAACCTGTGTCAGTCAATGGATGAATGGATAAAGATGTGGCACATGCACACATATCTTAAAACTCTAAATCAGCCAGATCTAGAATGCAATAGACAATAATTAATAGTCAAGTAAAAATAACCTAGCTCTATTTAACTTTTAGCACCCACACCTTTTCCACCTTCAAGGTGAGTGGAGCTAGATGTGAACAGTATATTCTAGGGCAGAGATCCCCAACCCCTGGGCTGTGGATCAGTATCCGTCCATGGCCTATTAGAAACTGGGTCTCACAGCAGTAGGTGAGCAGCAGGCTAGCCAATAAATCTTCATCTGTATTTGCAGCTGCTCCCTAGCACTAGCATCACCACCTCAGCCTGACTACAGATCATCAGGCATTAGATTCTCATAGGAGCAATGGCCCCTGGTACCAAAAATGTTGGGGACCGCTGATCTAGGGACTTCTCTGATGGCTGCAGGCCTAGCAAGGCTAAAGGAAATAGCTATAACTTTTAATTGTATTAAAAGTTTGACCATTTCATTATACTGGACATTAGACAAGTAATTGGTGACAGAGTGACTGTAAAGCTTTCTATTACTTAAAAGTAATTAAAGAAACGATGGCTTTGCCAGAGTTTTCATCCAGGAGTGGGGGAAAGTTCCATCTGGAAAAAATTTAAAAATGCAGTTGGGAGACAAAGTAAGTTTGTTTTGTGATTAGTCACCATGAATCATACTAGATACTAAAATATCTCAATTTGTGCTGTTCAATGCAGTATTTGAACAACTTGTGGTATTCATTTATCTATTCATTCAAATATCTGTTGTGTATATTATGTCGCTTTTCTAAGCATTGAGAATACAACAATTAACAGAAGTAATCTTTCATGGAGTGTTAATGGAGCTTTCAGTCTAGTGTTAGAAAAAAAAAATAGACTCACAGTATTGAAAGATAGAGGAGGTAGAGTGCTATAGGGGTGCTGTAAGAACTATGGGAATATGTAGCAGTGGAACCCAATTTGGATTTGGGGAGTGAGAAAAGGGATGCCAAATTAAGTTGTATCTAGATAGAGATTTTTAAGTATGAGTAGACATTAGCCTAATGGGCAAGCTGAGGAAGAATGTTCTAGGCAGAGAGACTAATTCTGAAGCTGAGAGAGCATGTGCAAAAATTAAAATGACATTGAATTATGAATACTATAGAAAATAGAATGATTCTAAAGAGAATTTCAAAAAAATAGAACTCTAGAGATAAATAGCCCCCATGATGAAAAGTAGTATAAAAGATGCTAGCCAAGTATGACTTCATTTTCAAGGACAATCAGCATTCATTGAAGGATTTTCGATTGGAAATGTATTTTCATACAAACAAATAATTTTCTGAAAATAGTAGTAGACATTTTTGACACCAGCAGTATGTGCAGGGAGTTATTTTAGATGGGCAAAGAGCTTGTGCCCACACATATTAATGATTTAAACATATATTTTGGAAACCTACTGTCAGGAGAATTACAGATATTTTATTTAATCTTATTTTGTCAGGATACAATTTAACTTTTGTTATCTTCATCTTATAGGTAAGAACGCTGAGTTACAGAATGGTAAATGTGTAGCTCAGGATTACACAGCTAGAAAGTGGCGGAGCAAGAAATAAAACTTAAATCTTTAACTCTAAAGTCTAGGCCTTTCTCTTATCTACTGCCATGCTTCTAACCAAAAGTCAGGAAAAGCTGAATCATTTAACCCAAGGGTAATTGATTCAAATTTCAAATTCGAGTGAATGCATTTCAGTTTTATTAAGCTGAAATGACTTGCTTTTAGCACCGAGGGATTTTTGCATTATTTGCAGTTTCATGGACATGGGCTTATAACTATAGCCTGCTTTTTCTCTTTGGTTGTAAAATTATTCCCATTTACCCTCTATAATGCCATGTATTTGTATGGTTATCAATCCACAAATTCTCCTCCTCTCTCTAATGATACATATTCTGGCAATCTTCAAGGCCTTTCTTGCATAGTTCTAGTTCTGGGACTCACTGGTTTTATTGGATTACACCAACAGTAACATTATACTGTAGGCCTGTACATTAGAATGATGTATCATAGTAATTCTACTGCAGTTATTCTAGTATGATTTAGATTGTAATCCTAAAGCATTATCTAGATATAACACTAAAGCAATCTCTGAGGAAATTTTGTTCATTCCAGTCAAGGAAAGGAAAGTCCTATTTTATACATGAATTATTAAAGATGTACTTAAAGGGGTAGCAGTCCTTTTAATTTGGCAAAGCTCATTGTTTTAATTGGTAAAAGTGACAAATTACCTAAAGCTTGCAGTATTCAGAGCCAAAGGAAACAAAAGAAAAAGAAACAAAGAATGAAAACTTGGCCTAGAACTGAACTGTGTCTATAAGAGAGGAAAAAATCCTAGCAATTGTTTGACAGAGCTACCAGTTAGTGTTCTACTCCATAAAAGAGATCATAAATTTAAATGTATTTCTGCACAGTTAAAGGATGTAAACATAGATACTTTTATAAAACACAGTGAAAGAAAATAATCTGTCAGACCCTTATAAGTGACTAAACATGCTATTAAAGCAGATGAAAAACCTAGTGGATCAGTACTTGCTTTAATACAGATGGAAACACCTAATGTCCCCAGAATTTAGTACTTAGAATTTTATATTGATGACAATTCTTTTATCATAGCTTAACCAGATATTAGTAGACTACAAGGAAGAGAGCAGCTTCTATTCCATACTCTGATGCTTCTAAGTTTATCCAAGCATCCTCACAGTTCTCTGACTATTTTCTTCAGAACAATTGGTACAAAAAGAATTAATAAGCTAATAAAATATAAATTAACAATTTACAACATTAAGAACCCTAAATAAATGGTTATTTTCTTTACTTTTGCAGTACTGATCCAGGTTGAAGATCTGAGTGTATAGAGCAACGGTCCCCATAGTCAAAGTCTGAGCCACTATCAGGCACATAGGAAAACCTACACAGTGGTTTTCTTCATCTTGTTATTTAAAGGTTTTCAAATATTCACAAAAGTTTCAAGAGAAATAGTATAGTTATCACTATACATTCCACACAGATTTAATAATAGTTAGAATGTTTACATATTTGTTTTATCTCTGTGTGTACACACACACATACACACAGCTATAGTTACTTTTGCTGCTGAACTATTTAAGAAGAAGTTTCAGATGTAACTACTTTATCCTTAAATACATCAGCATGCATATCCTAAGTAAAAGGTCTTTCTTCTATATAATTAATATTATATAGGATATATAATTATTACAACTAAGAAAATTAACAATTACATAATATACCTAATATCTACATAATATTCAAATTTTCTCAATTATCTTTGATTTATTTCCTAAACCAGAATGCAATTGAGACCCATATATTATAGTTTTTTTAATTAATACATTTTATTTTTTAGAACAGTTTTAGGTTCATAGCAAAATTGAACAGAAAGTAGTCTCCAATATATTATATTTTTAAAATTTTCTCTTAAACTCTTTTAATGTAAAACATACCTTTATTATTTTTTTCCCTGATTACATTGTCTTGTGAAGAAACCAACGTGTTATAGAATGCCCCACAGTCTAGATTTGTCTGATTTCTAGTGGTGTCAGGTAATATGCAACTATTCACTTTATTTTATGTAAATAGAAAAAATAGCTCTAAAACCCTGATTATATTCAAGTTGAACTTTTTTTTAACAATATTACTCTTTTTTATTGATGGCACTTCATAAATGCATCACGTCAGGAGTCACATCTGTCAGCCTGTGATGCATAATATTAGCGATGTTGTTAGATGAATTGTTTAAAGGGTAACCTGTAGGTGTCTTCATTTTAGAAGTCTGACTTTTCCCTATGCAATTTACAAATAATCTCTGGGGTAATATGTGGCACTGTGGGAATATCTTTTCCCCCAAGAATTTTTTAATCTAATTGTTTTCAATGCACTGATAAACCATATCTGAATTAATGGTGGGAACTGCAAATTGGTAACTTAATAATTCTATTGTTTTAAGATTTATTAGCTATAAAGAGCCCTTCTTGATCAATACTTTGTCATTTTTAAATCTAAATTATTCAATTGTTTGTTTGAAAAAGGTGTTGAAGGATTTATTACCACATTAGGGTGAGATAACTATTATTTTACAGTACTAATTTTGAGTATTTACTTTTCTTTATAAAATTTTGTATAGTTTTATAATAAATTGAACACACAAAAGGTTTGTAATTAAAAATCAAGGGATATTGAAAATTAACTTTCTTCCAATTTCAAGTATTGTTTAATTATTCTGTTTGGGAATAAAAATCTACATTTTTTAAGTACTTACTGTGGCCTGGTCGATTTGTAAACTAACAGCTATCCTTAGAAGTAGAAATAGCATTTTTTAGAAGAGATAGTATATAAGAAAATGTATATGGTTAAAATATTTCCAAATATTGAATTACAAAAAAAGTTTCAGAGCCAAGATTAGAACCTATATATTTTTCCCTTCAAGAAAGCTTTGCTTTCTATATTGTTCCTTATTAGCTCTCTTCTACACAGCCATAAGCTTCATGTCATGTGTATCAGACTTTCCAATACACGAAACTGAGGTGGACTTGGAATCTATTGAAAAAAAGTGGATTTGATTAGAGTTTTAAAATGTACGCCAAATTTTGTTTTTATTCAGATATGTGAGGCCAACAGATCAGGAGGCTATTTCCACTGAAAAATTGTTACCCACAGTTCCCAAGAGGAAGAAGCATGCCACACCACTCAGGACCAAATGAGGAAGCGCCACTGTTCAGGAGTCAGAAGGAATGAAGAGAAAGCACGGGCCGGGCCAGAGGCTTTTTTTTTTATGGTTTTCACAAAAAGGAATGAGTAAAGCAGGGTAGGCAAGCTGAACAGGTTTAGGATTGGATAGTTTGAATAATTCCAGTGGGCTCTAGAATGTATGAGTACCTGGCCCTGGGGTGATTTAGGAGAGGGGAATAGTGTCATAGGACTGCAGGAGCCTGACAAAAGGAGGTATGGATTTGGGATTGGCTGGTTTTTATTTAAAAGGCATGCTATTGGCAAGTTGTTTGCTATCTCTAGGAATTAGCTATCCCTGAGTTGGGCAGTTCCTCCCTGAGTCTGAAAAGTCCCAAGATGTCAAGACATCATAAAATACAAAAAAAAAAATTAACACTGAACATTGTCTAAAAGTTAAAGAACTATATATAAATGAGTTAGATAGATTTCCCTGTGAAATTATTTAATATTATGAGATTCTGCACTATTATAACATATAACCATAACTAATGCAAACTATTATGTCATGTATCCATTAAAAAATGTTAAACTCCAATTTAAATCAGATGATTTGTCTATGTTAAGGAATGAATTTTCTTTTTAATCAACACAGAAGCACAAGGTACATTTACATAGAAGTATATTAAGAAAATCTTGCCAGTAATATAACTATAATTTTATTTTTAAGGAAACCTAAATGTCATTTTCATAAACCATCAGCAATTTTTTATTGTAATTTATTGTGCTGTATATTAGCATATTGTTCTAGGTCCTCTGGTACTTTAATTTAAAAAGATTAATGTTTTGTATATGTACTTTATGTATACTTTGTGTGCAATAGGGACATTTTATATAGTTTACAATATTGTCACGATAGATACCATTTTCCCAAAGCAAAGTAATTTATTAAACTTTCACTCTCAATGTCTTTATTAATTTTAATAGCAATTCCGTTATTGGCATAGAATGACAGTTCTACATTTATCAGATGTCAGTGGCAATGATATAAGATTTACAAGATGTTAGGTGACTTCCATCTGGGTAGCACTGGAGCATCTGCCAGTGCATATGATCAAGCAGAGGACAGACACCAAGTGCTGAAAAGCAGCAGTCTGACTCTCATCTTGTTGGATAAACACAGTATTTTTGGCTCCACCAATGTATCAGTGGAACTAAAATAAGTCTATGGCAATCAAATTAGTTTCTATAAATAGTTACGACTTTATTTTTAACACCTAGGATATTAATGTGAAAATGACAAATAATAGGAAATCAGTTTTCTGATATTTAATTCTACTATTTACTGGATCTATGATAAACTTCAGAATACCTCTTGCTCTGAATAAACCTTTCTTTAGAAAACAGACTAGTTCATGGTAACTAGGGTCAGGTTTCCCCATTAAGGTTTCTACATGCCAGTTATTCAGTTAGGTTTGCTCTTTTTTATTCCGTTGAATATTTAATGACATGTGCCTCACATGCTCTGGCTTTGTCAAAAAAGAAGATTCAAAAAAAGGAGATAAATCAATAGAAATTCATCATTTCTGTTGTTTGTTTTTTGAATTTATTGTTGTTCATTAGTTAGATCTAACTAATCAAAATCAAAAAATTGTGCTTGCTTTCAGAGATGCATACGTATAAACAGATAAAAACAAAAAGAAATAAGACAAGTGAAAGAAAGATAATATTTTAAAAAGTGAGAAAACAAAGCCAAAGTCAAGATTGATATACAGAAATTCCAATTTTAGTCAGTATTCAACCACAAGCTGGGGTGGTGTTTTTCACAGCCAAAGCTAGAGGACAACTGGTTTAGTTATGAGAGGCACAGAACTCTAATTTATAAATGGTGGACATTGGCAAGTAAAACTGTAGTTCCTTTCAATGTTGAAATGACAATGTGTAATATATTTAAAGAGTAGAAAAGTGGATTTTTAGAGGCTCTACAACCACCCCATTATTTATTTGATTATTTGTAATTGATAGTAAATATCTTATTAGATTCTTTAAAAAATGTTTTTTAAAGAATTATTAAATTATTGACCAAGAGTGAAAGTAAGTAGAAATTATGTTCAAGAAAATTTTTTAAAATTTATTTTGTTTAAGGAGCTTGATTTATTAAAATGGCATAATTAATTTTAACTATAGCCAACGTATAGAAATGAGCCAGGTTTATTAATGGCCTCTACAAACACAAAGGTACACCATATCTCTTTTCTCATCATGGTCTTTCAAGGCTTCTCACTTTATTGTGGCGACACTGCAAAAGAAAAAACATACAGTAGGTTTAGTCGGAGCATATGGATTTGAATCTCAGCTATCACTTGATATCATTGTTGCATTTTAGGCAGATTCTTTTACTTCTTCAAGGATTCAGAACCTCTTTTTTACACACTAGTTTTCTCTTTATCATGGACAAAATTTGAGAAGCAATGTGCTGTCGGCAAATGTACGGGCTTTGTATGTATCTAGATAGCCATGCTCTACAGTTCTACCATCTTAGAACTACTTGAACTTAGGCATAAGTGTTCAAGCTCTCTGAGCCTCCACTTTCTCAACCTAGAAATGGAGATACTGGCAGTATTTCACATGCTACCTCTTTACATTAACTCAAATATGCATGTATTTTGGACTTTTTTATTCCTTCTGATAAAAGAAACAACTTAAGTACAGAAAAATTAAGATTTTAAACAAGAGATACAGCATACAACTATTCTATCTAGAAGTGCTTTGTTAAAAAAATCATGTAACATCAATTAATGTAATCACATTGTGTTAATATAAGGACATACAAGCTAAAAGACATTTTTCCGGGTGTACATCTCTCACTTTATTTATAAGAAATATATAGAGCAATCATGAAACCAGAAAAATATTAACCAAAATATCTTATTATTATATTGCAAACTATAGTTAAAGTCATTAAGAGAGAAACATGGTAGGGCAAGAAAGGAGAAATCTTTGAAATCATATAGGCATATTCTTAAATACTAATTCCTTCACTTTTTGGTGTATGATGTGCCCAAGTTATTCATTTCCTTGAGCTTTAAGCTTCAGTTCTGTAAAATGGAGCAAATAATACCTACTCAACAGCTATAATATAAGAATTATAGTATAAGAATATACTTAAATAGAATATGCATTTAATCATTAGTTAGTTTCATTCAATGGCCCCTGAAGAGACTGAATATTGGAAAATTCTGAAACAAAAAAGCATGTGAAAAAGCTTAGATGTGCAATGGTCAATTCATGTAAACAAAGTTCACCGGTATTTGTTTTTTTTTTAATTTAGTGTGTGTGAATTTTTGGTTGCTTTAATATTAGTTTGTACTCTATTTAAACCCAGTTATTTTATTTTCTTAAGTTATTTTATTCTCTTTATTTTTGCTGGCCTATTCTTTTTTCCTATTTTAATAAAGAATTAATTTTACAATGCTATAAAAAGTAAAAAATACATTTTTAAGGTTTCATTGTTTTATATTTATGTGCATTTTATTATGAAGATTTAAAACATACAAAATAGTAGAAAGTCAGACAAGGAATTCTCATGTAACCTATAAGCCAGATTTTAAACTTACCAAGATTTTGCCACATCTAATTAACAGACATGGTCTGCCTATTCATTGTTTTCTTTGATGAAGTATGAAAAAGCAAATTCCTTATGCCATGCTCGTAACTACTTGCTTTTATTTTTAAAAATATAATTTTTTACGTAGTCACAAAGACCTTCTCACATCTAATGATATTAATACTTAGTCCTGTTTTCTTCTAGTTTTAAATAAATACATGGCCTTCAAAGTAAAAGTATTTTTTTTTTTTTTACTATGTTGGGCTCTATTCTATAATTACACTGAATTATGTCACAAGCTCAAAAGATTACTTTACACTCATCTAAGTGAAAATAATTATTTGTAGCCCTGAAAGTATGTAAAATATTCAAAGTAAAGCCAAGTATTACTTTATAGACTACAAGATCTAATAAGTCAATACCCACCTTTTGTTTATGGAATCTAACATCATAAAATATTAAAACACATAAATGTTTCTAGTGACAATTCAGGGTATGACTAGTTTGATTCATAAAGTCATGCTTATCTTTATTTTATTTTATATTTAGTAGCGTATAGATCTGAATAGGTGAAAAAAAATCAATCAATATCATATCTACTTAACAGTCCTAGTAGGATTTCTGATTTTTTAAAGTATTGTTTTAATTGCATGAGTACCCTTACTAAACCTTGTAAAATCATCATTACGAGAGCACACAAGCAAAACTTGTATTAATTTAGCACTTCTTATGATTTTTTTAAAACAGTTAGGTGTCAGGAAAACCAGTTATTCCATGTTTTACATTAATGAAGGGTTTTAACACCTGAAATTAAAGAGTTACACAACTATTAGAAGTTCAATGAGAACAAAGGAAAGGGAAGCTTATGCCAAAGATTTTATTCTCCAGAGGCGATATGCAGCTTTCAAGAATGTGTCCCTAAGAATCTGGAAATCTAAGAACCTCACAGGGAATCTTTTAAGCAACTGACAGGAAGCTGTGAATACTGTAAACTCATAAAGCATATGATGCTCCAGGAGCCATTGCTAAATGGTCAAAGTGAGTGATTGGTAACTTTCTAGGAATCTTCTGTGAACTTAAAGTCTGCCATACACCATGCTTCTGCCTTCCTGCCTCCAGAGAACAATGGCTTTTTAGCCTTTCTTTTTTAGCCTTTCCATTTCACATGAGGGTATCTCATTGTCATAGTCTAACCTGGAACCATATGGGGAAGGACATTCTGGAAATGCAAATTTTGTTCTTTTTTTAAGAAGGGATGGTAATGATGTTGAGTTGACAAAACACATTCATAGACCTTTGATAGAGGAGACTTGTTATTTTTCACCCTCCTTTGGTTTATCTTATTGAATGTATATTCCTTCTGATAACTTGGATAAATAAAAAGTACAGAATAAATGAGACATGGGGATTATGTTTTTTTCTCAATTAAAAAAATTAGTATATGCTACAAGATCATGTAAATAACATTGATGTTATGAGATGTAGATTGTAGCCTGGCTTTGTCACTTAAAGATCATCCATGGGACCTTAAGTTAATTACTTAACCTCTCTAAGCTTTGATATGTTCATCTATTAATTAAGGATAATCCGATCTGCTTTCTATCACTAGTTATAATGAGTTGCTTAGGAATAATATGAGTAATGTGTTTACACTATGTCACACAGATGTCGGAGAAGTGAATGACTCCCTTTCCAGTATTGCAAGGCACAAAAATGTACACATTTAGAATATTCTCAGGCAATCAACAGTCAGCCAAATTGTACAAAACAGTTTCTAACCTTCAAAGGATTTCTCTCCCCTGCCTCTGAAAGACTGGCTTCTGATTATCTTTAAAACACTTATTTGTGTCATGAGTATAAAAGGAGCAAGACTGTCAGATGTCATCTTTATTCTCCCTCCACCTATGGCTTAGCCTAAACAAAATTAAGGAAAAAACCTGCTTAGTCTCAGGCTATGCATGATAATCACTTATTCCTAACTTTATCATTCACTGAGCAAACATATATTGAGAATGAGTCTTACTAAGTGAGAAACAGAATGGGGAAACAGTTAAATGGCATATGAAAAAATATAAGCAGATTATTTAATGCAGAGTAATACTCAGAAAACCTAAGCCAACATATACGAATGATCTCTGATACTTTCGACTAAAATCATTTATAATTTGATGTCCAGAGTCTTCTGCCATGGATACGATCACATTGCCATACCTACTGAGGTGATTCCATCTTCTTCCTGAGGCACTCTATTCCAACTTCCTGGGGTACTGCTCAGAGAAGCATGTGGACTCCATTCTCTCTTATCTCCTATTGCTAACTCTTTAGTCTCAGGAAAATTTTTTTCCTACAGTTTCCTGTTACCCATAGAATGTTTCTAAAAAATAATTTCAGTAATTGTAAGCTGTTATAAAGGTTAAAAAGTTTTTAGCAGTTTCTTCCTTTTGCCCCAAGATTAACTGACTTAATCGAACACTGAAGGGTTAAAAAAAACTGCAAAATACTTAGCTACCCTCTTTGAATGGGGTCATAAGGAGGAAGGGAAAGTAAAAACACAGACTATAACATCTTGGTAAATTTTTCTATAATTTCTACTGTAGTTGAAATGATGAGAATGAGAGTTTCTGTAGAGGGATATTATAGAGAGGGTAAACAGAAAAGTGAGAGAGATAATTATTACTTTTATGATAGGGTAATCAACACATATAGATGAATTGAAAAAGAGAGGTGGCAAAGGACAGGAAGGGATCAAGATGAGAATATGATGGGTTCAGTTTGGATAGGCTGAGATTGGTTATCCATCCATTAGAAAACATGTCTAGAAAATATATATTCCTATCATTACTTCTTTGAGTGAACAAATGCACAACCATTTTTTGAGCCATGGTTTCTTTTGGAACGATGTATGGCATGGAAAAACTACAATCTATCATGAAAAAAAAAAACCCATATATGTTTATAAAATATATGCTACAGCCCACTGTCATCTTAGATGTGAGAAAGATTCTGAACGCATACAGGCGTAGGCCTAAATTTTTTTTTTTTTTTTTTTTGCAGTCACCAAATGTCTTTCATGGAACTGGCGATTCTTAAATCTTTGATCTTGTTTTAGCTTTCGAGGGCACAAAGACAAGGCACTTCTTAAATAATGCAGCTAATGCAATCTCCTAGACAAATGGCAAATTAATCAGTCTCTAAATCCTTGTTTTTTGAGGACCTGTGCATTTTTAAAGAAGACGGAGCAATTGTTTAGTGACTTGGTGCCATTGATTTTCATTATGGATGGTGTTGGCTGGGTCTGTGTCAGGTCATTGGGGAGAGATAGCCTTTGCATAGCTAAATAAAATGGGAAGAGAGGTGCTTCTTATTTCATATTCACGGGAGGAAACTCTAATCCTTGAAGAAGTTTTGCATGACCTTCCTTTAAGAACAACTTTGCCCATTGCAAGAAATTTTCAGGAAATGACAAAAATCTCTATGCATAGATATCAACAAGATGTCTTGGCTTCAATGGTGCAAAAAATTCCCCACTTGGGAGAATTTTATAATAAGACAAGTCTAAAACAATATGAAGAAGATGATTTAAAATATTTTATTGAAATCCGTAGTGAATTTCATGGCTATAGTTGAACGTGTTTAGAATAGAACAATCAAATCAAATGAACACTACTTGCTTCAGTTCACAGAGCAGAATTTTTTTGTTTGTTTTCAGAAGTTCCATTTAAGTTAAGGTTTTTGCTATTTTATGAAGATTTAATCAAAAAATTTGTCTACTGATCCTGAATTGTTTACAGTTAAAATGCCTCTTGTTAGTCCCAAGGTAGCTATCATTTTCTGTATCTTCCAAATGGTATTCTCACACTTTTGGCTTGGACATGAAATTGTTTTAAATTTATATCCAAATTTCTCTTATCTTCCATTTTGCTGAAAAGTTGGTAAAATTTTGTTCACTGTTGATTCAAGTTTTTCTTTTAAACACAACCAACCTATTTATTTTTTCCCCAATCCCTAATTTATTTAATTTGTGTAGGCTTTAGCATACAAGTTTCTGTAAGTGAAGTGCTTTCAGAGGCTGCAATCTTTTTGAAGTGGAATCTAAAATTTTTTGTCCTTTAAATGGCTACTGCTTTTTTTTTAATACAAGAAATCACACAGTTGTCATATTGTGGTGACTCATTGAATTACTTCAGAGAAAAGCATAACTCTAAAAGGATTTTTGCCTTGATTTTTTTTAAATATGTGCCACAGCAACTCCCTCTTTTAATGATAACTAAATGATTTGAGTCAGTGAGCTGTTACAAAGCTTAGTAGAAAGAGAAGAGCGATGCCTTGCCGCAATGAGGTATTTGTAAGATTTTGCTCTTTCTAATCTTTGTGATAATTTTCTTCTAAATATAGCTATCAATAGCTATTAAATAAATATGTCCATTAAAGACATATTAAAAGACTCCAGATAATGGCAGGTAAATCTTATTAGGTGAGACGTTACAATGTTGCAGAAAACTTGACAGGTAATTTAAGAGTCTGCAAAGGTTTTTGATTCATTAACCAAATATGCCTTACATGGAGTTTAATCAAGACCTGTTTAGAAGACAGTTAACCATACTTAATACTTTTTCTGTTGTCCATTTCGTAATAATAACAGTCAGAAGAAATCAAATAATGATTGTGTCATTTTCTTTAGGTAAATGAAGATATTATCTTATCTATTTGAATATTGTTCTCCAGAGAGGAAAGTAAACTGTGGAATTTCTATCTGAAAAGCCTAAGCTTCAGCATATTCTAAGCAGTGCTAAATTTTCATGACAGGAGCCCAGTTTTTTTTTTTTTCCATTGATCGATTACCATTTCAAGGAAGCTATTGAGACCTCAGGCAGACAATTTCGAGTGGGGGAAGGTAGAGTCTAATCTCATTTGTTTTTAAGTTATTTTGTTTATTCATATTTTACCTTACGTTTAATATAATGACTTCTTTTGTCACCTTAATTGCAAATTTGGAGCCTGCATAGTGTGAAAAATAATTCATCAGAAGTACTCCCAGAAGTCAGTGTAAGAGTTATGATACCAAACACTTTCCAGCACAATTCTTGCCTTCTTTATTTTTGATAACAAACTGCAAATCTACTGCATTATCTGAGAGATATGTCTGTGAGAGAGAGAGAGACAAAGAGAGAGAGAGAGAGAAAGAGGAAAAAAGGAAGAAGAAAAGAGGGAAATAGTAGAACAAATGGAAATTTGAGGAGATCCACTTTGCATTTCTACTGTTTAGCAATATGCAAGCATAATAGCTGGATGATTAATAAATTGAATGATTAGTGAATAAATTAAGAATGAATTGACAACCTTAAAACCACACTGATAATAATGCAGTATAATTGCTATGTGGATTACTATCTCCAAGGTTCATTCGACTTTGGAATTTGTTAATATACTTCCCTTACGCAACTAACGGACAAGATGCAAGACAGGGTTCTCTCTGCTCTATTAATGAATATGTTCTATTTTATTGAAAATACATTAAAAGAAATGTGTAATGGAAATATCATTATCACTCATCACTTCACTTACACAATAGACGTTTCTCTTTTCTAAAAGATGTACCTATATAGAAAACAGTGGTGTAAATTAAATGTTGGTAATTGATATAAATATTTTTATTGGTATAAAATTTAAAATATATATTTCTATGTATACTCTCTATATTATATATTCTATGTATAATATATATTCTCTCTTTATAATTTTATATTTAAATATATTTATATTTAGGAGTCTTGGTTATATGGGAAAATTGGTATTGGGTAGGGTATCTCAGAGGCTTTGTAATGAAACAGAAGCCAAAAGTGTCTATGTTTGTGTATTTCTGTATCTGAGAGAAAATTAACTGATTCGGCTGTGTCAAAAATCAAGAAACATACAGAGATATTAGGAATGACTTTCAGAGAGTAAACATATTTGAAGGGCCAAAGAAGGTATCAAATTAGAGGAGAAATTTTGAAGCTGAGGTCTGAAAGATGAGTTTGAGAGCATAAAATGTGAGAGCATTGCCTGGTTAAATTATAGATATTAATAGTTTTTATAAGTTGGTATGTCCTCAGGGCAGGGATAGACAGTCAGACTTTTCAGGGCCAGAGGCTAGTTTCAGAAATAGGGACTGGAGAACCAGAAAAGATGGATATTTGGATATTCTGAGGTCATGTAAAATGTCTTAAACATCCAATAAATAATGTATATAAATTGACGGGAGAAAATATTACCAGTTGACTAGAGTCAGCGTCTTCTTATCTTTAGAAGAGCCTACTCTTTCTATGCATGGTTGCAAAAGTTGGGCAGTTAAGAAAGTTGGTGGAAAGAAAAATGATTCATTTGAAATATGATTGGAGGAGAGCTCTATGGATACCTCGGACTGCCAGAAAGACAAACAAGTAGGTTCTAGAACAAGTTAAACCTGAAACACCACTGGAGGCAAAAATGACAAAACTGAGGCTGTCTTATTTCAGTCACATCATGAGAAGGCAGGGTTCCTTGGAAAATACGATAATGTTGGGAAAAAATAGAAGGCAGCAGGAAGAGAGGAAGACAAAATATGAGGTGGATTGACTCCATAAAAGAAGTCATAGGCATGAGTGTACAGGAGCTGAGCAGTGCTGTTGAGGACAGGAGATTGTGTATGTCATTCATTCATAGGGTATCCAGGAGTTGGAGCTGACCCAATGGCACATAACTAACATTTTTTTCTTATTAAATTTCAATTGATAGTCTCTATTTTTAGTCTCTAGTTGATAGTCTCTATTTTTAGACTATACGCTCCTTGAGGATAATGCTCATTAATCCTATGATTCATGCATTCATTTATAAGTGGCTCGTCACAGTTTATTAATACGACTAAGAATGTTTGAGTTAGAAAAAAATGGATTTCAATGTTGCGAAATGTCACTTATCAGTTGTATGAATGTAAGCAAGTTAGTTGATTTCTCTGAAAACATCATATTCTTCAATTTACCTTGCAGAATTGTTGTGAATGTTACAGAGAAAGTAAATAAATAACGTGCATTGTGTTCAGTTTATAATAAGTGTTTAATATCTGGTGCATATGTTGGACATACTCAATATCTAGCCCCCAATAGGGTCTCTATCCTTCTCTAAATACATTTAATTCACTGAATATCTTAGTTTGGGTTCCCCCAAAAGTAGAGATGGAGACAAGGAAGTCGCTACATCTATTCTCCTCCTAATGGAATTTAACTCTCTTGACATTCTTGAACAGGCAGATTTCTGCTGATTTGAAGAAAGTTATGAGGCAGAAATAGAACAGACTCAAGAAGAGCTTGTCAATATATATATGTGGAACTGTCCACTGCCACTGTGCTAAAATCACAGTGGGCTTAGTGGATATGGGGCACAGCAAAGAAAGGGTCTTTACAACTAGTAAATTGTGACATTTATACTTAGAATTTCAAAGGCATAAAATAAGTATTCAGAGGGCAGGGTGTTCTTCTGTTTTATATTTGTATTCTATATGCCTAGCACAATTCCTGGCACATATTAGATATTTGAAAAGAGTTTGTTGACTTAAAGTACATTAATTACTGATAGTGTCTTACAGAAGTGCTAACACACATATGCTGAAATTTTAATGTGAAGGGCAGTGTACTATTAATTAGCCCAGCATATCAAATTGTTATAGAAGTAACATTTTGGATTTTTAGTTACTATCTGTTTGGATTTTCTAAATGTAATAGTCTTAGTAAGTATTTAATAAAAACAATTATAGACTATAAAACATCTGTGATTATAAAAATACTATCTTATGCTCTGTTATAGTAAAATTCTAATGCATTTATTTTTATATGACAACATGCAAATAGAAAAATGCCACTCAACAGAAAGGAAAACAGTTATGAAAACTCTCTTTTGAGAATCAGAGTTGTTTGTACAACCTACAAGGTGACATATCTTCATTTTAGGTATGCCCTAATATACCAAGCCCTCTCCAAAGGTATACATATAGGATAACTTAGTTTAAGCCTGTTTAATTTTTTAAATTATTCTTAAATTTTTTAAAAATTACAATTGACATATGATATTATATTAATTTCAGGTGTACAGCATAATTATTAGACGTTTATATAATATATGAAGTGATCGCTGCAATAAATCTAGTACCCATCTGACACCATACGTAGTTGTAACAATATTATTGATTATTTTCCTTATGCTATACTTTACATCCCCATGACTATTTTGTAACTATCAATTTGTATTTCTTTTTTTTTTAATTCAATCCTGTGTGAAACGAGCCCACATGCTGTATATACAGCACACTATAAGCGCTGTGAGGCCAACTTCAGTATTACTTTTTCTCCTTTTACAACCACCAAAACTGGTGTTCAGATCTGATGGGAAAGAGAACTGGAGGAACAATTTATATTTCTTAATCCCTTCCACTTTTTCGCACACTTCCCCAAACCCTTCCTATCTGGCAACCATCAAAATGTTCTCTGTATCTATGAGTTTGTTTCTGTTTTATTTTTTATTTTGTTTTTTAGATTACTCATGTAAGTGAAATCATTTGGCATTTATTTTTCTCTATCTGACTTACTCCACTCAGCACAATGCCCTCTAGGTCCATCCCTGTTGTTGGACCAACAACGACAGATGGCAAAATTTCATTCTTTTTTATGGCTGAGTAATATTCCATCATATATATATGTACCACTTCTTTTTTATTCATTCATCCAATAAAGGACATTAGGTTGCCTCCATAACTTGGCTATTGTAAATAATGCTTCAATGAACATATGGATGCACATGTCCCTTTGAAGTTTGTTTTGGATTTCTTCAGATAAATACCCAGAAGTGGGATTACTGGGTCCTTCTTTTCTTTGTCTTCTGTTATAGCCTTTAATTTAAAGTCTACTTTGCCCAGTATAAGTGTTTTACCCAAGATGTTTTGTTGTTGTTGTTTCATTTTAATGAAATATCTCTTTCTCATCTTTACTTTCAGTCTGTATGTGTTTTTTGACCTGAGTGAGCCTCCTGTAGGCAGCATATGTGAGAGTTTTGTTTTCTTATCCATTCAGCCACCCTGTCTTTTGATTAGAGCATTTAATCTATTTACATTTAAAGTAGTTGTTGATAGATATGTAGTTATTGCCATTTTATTATTTATAGTTTCTCTCTTTTTCTTTTTTAATTCTTCTTCTTAAAGAAGTCTCTTCAATATTTCCTATAATATTGGCTTCGTGGTGATGAACTCTTTTAGCTTCTTCTGCTCTTCATATATCTTTCGGTTTTAAATGACAGCTTTGCTGGGTAGAATAATATTGGTTGTAGGTCCTTGTGTTTCATCGCTCTGAATATTTCATGCCAATTCCTACTGGCCTGCAATATTTCTGTTGAGAAATCAGCTGAAAGTCTTATGAGGGCTCTCTTGTAGGTAACTAACTGCCTTTCTCTTGCTGCTTTTAAGATTCTCTCTTTGTCTTTCGCCTTTGGTTTTTAATCATGATTTGTCTTTATGTGGGCCTCTTTGTGTTCATCTTCTTTAGGACTCTATTTCTTGGGCTAGTATGTGTATTTCCTTTTCAAGTTAGGGAAGTTTTCTGCCATTCTTTCTTTTTTAAAAACAGTTTTTTTTTTCATACTATATATACATAATTTTTTAACATTTTATTTTTTTATTTTTCTCCCTCCCCTCTGATAACCACTAGTCCACTAGTCCATGAGTCTCTGTTTGTCCTGTTCATTTGTTGCCTTTAGGTTTATATCCTACATATAAGTGATATCATGTGATTTTCAACCTTTTCTCTCTGCCTGATTTCACTTAATAAGATTATTTCAAGATCCATCTATGTTGTTGCAAATGGCAGTATTTCATCTCTTCTTATGGCTGAGTAATAGTCCAGTGTATATATGTACCACAGCTTCTTTAGCCAATCATCTACTGTAGGACACTTCGGTTATTTCCATGTCCTGGCCCCTGTGAATAATGGTGCTGTGAACATCAGTGTGCAAATATTTTTTCGGAGATGAGCTTTCAAGTCTTTGGAGTAAATACCCAGTAGAGGGATTGCTGGATCATAAGATAGATCAATTCTTAGTTTTTTGAGGATGTCCATACTGTTTTCCGTAGTGGCTGTACCAATTTGCAGTCCCACCATCAGTGTATGAGTGTTCTATTTCTCCACATCCTCTCCACATTTGTTATTACTTGTCCTGTTGATTATAGCCATTCTAAAAACTGTGAGATGGTATCTCATTGTGGTTTTGATTTGTATTTCCCTAATAACTAGCGATGTTGAGCATTTTTTCATATATTTGTTGACCATTTATATATCCTCTAGGGAGAAATGTCTGTTCGGGTCCTCTACCTAATTTTTGATTGGATCATTTGTTTTTTTGTTGTTATTAAGTTATATGAGTTCTTTGTATAATTTGGATATTAGGCCCTTATTGGAGGCATTGCTTACAAATATTTTCCCATTCAGATGGTTGTCTCTTTACCTTGTTGACGGTTTCTTTTGATGAGCAGAAGCTTTTTAGTTTGATGTAGTCCCATTCATTTATTTTAGGTTTCACTTCTCTTGCCTTTGAGGTCAAATTCATAAAAGTCTCTTTAATCCAAGTTCCTTCAGTTTAGTTCCTATGTTTCTTCTATTTATTTTATTGTTTCAGGTCTTATATCCAGGTCCTTAATCCATTTTGAGTTAATTTTGGTGTGTGGTGATAGACAACAGTCTAGTTTCATCCTTCTGCAGGTGGCTTTCCAGCCATTTATTTTCCCAGCACCATTTATTGAAGAAGCTTTCCTTTCTTCACTGTATGTTTATGGTGTTTTCGTTGAAAATTGTTTGCCTATATAAATATCGGTTTACTTCTGGACTCTCGATTCTGTTCCACTGGTCCATGTGCCTGTTTTTCTGCCAATACCATGTCGTTTTGATTACTGTTGCTTTGTAGTATAATTTGAAATCACGCAAAGTGATTCTTTGAGCCTCGTTCTTTTTTCTCAGGATGGCTTAGGCAATTTGGGGTCTTTTGTGCTTCCATAAAAATCCGATGATTTTTTGTTCTATTTCTTTAAAAAATGCCGATGGGATTGCGATGGAGATTGCATTAAATGTATAATGCTTTAGGTACTATGGTCATTTTAAATATGTTGATTCTTCCAATTCAAGAATGCAAAATATTTTTCTATTTCTTTGTATCTTCTTCAATTACTTTTAACAGGGTCTTATATTTTTCATTATATAGACCCTTCATATGTTCTGTTAAATTTATTCCTAGGTATTTTATTCTTTTTGTTACAATTGCAAAAGAAATTATTTTTTCCACTTCTTTTTCTGACACTTCGTTATTAGAGTATAAGAATGCTATGGATTTTTGAATATTGATTTTTGTATCTAGAAACTTTACTGTATTTGCTTATTGTTTCTAGTAGTGTCCTTGTGGAGTCCTTAGAGTTTTCTATATAGAGAATCATGTCATCCAGAAATAGTGACAGTTTGACTTCTTCATTTCCTATTTGGATGCCTTTTATATCTTTCTTTTGCCTGATTACACTCGCTAGGACATCCAATGTTACATTAAATAACAGTGGCGATAGTGGACAGCCTTGCTTTGTTCTTGATCTTAGAGGGAAGTTTTTTAGTTTTCACCACTAAGTATAATGTTGACTGAGGGCTTGTCATATATGGTCTTTATTATATTAAAGAATTTTCCTTCTATACCAATTTTGTTAAGTGTTTTGATCACAAATAGATATTATCTTTTTGAAGGCTTTTTCTGCATCTATTAATATGATCATATAATTCTTACTTTTTAATTTGTTTATGTGATGTATCACATTAATCGATTTACGTATGTTGAACCATCCCTGTGCCCTAAGATAAAGCCCACTGGATTGTGGTATATAATCTTTATATGTTGCCATATGTAGTCGACTAGTATCTTATTTAAGATTTTTGCAACTGTGTTCATGAGAGGTATTGGTTTGTAGTTTTCTTTTTTCATGTTATCTTTTCCAGGTTTTGGTATCAGAGTAATATTGGCCTCATAAAATGAGTTGAGAAGTATTGCCTCCTCTTCAATTTTTTGGAAGAGTTTGAGGAGAATAGGTATTAAATCTATGAATGTTTGGTAGAATTCACTGGTGAAGCCATCTGGTCCTGGACTTTTACTTTTTGGTAGGGTTTGATGATTGCTTCAATTTCCATATTGCTGATTGGTCTATTTAGATTTTCCAGTTCTTTTTGATTCAGTCTAGGAAGGTTGTAGTTTTCTAAGTACTGGTCCATTTCTTCTAGGTTATTAAATTTGGCGTTATATTCTTTTTCGTAGTATGTTTCTATTATCCTGCAGTGTCTCTCATAATTTTCCCTCTTTCATCCCTGATTTTGTTTATTTGTGTCCTTTCTCTTTTTTCTTTTTTTCTTTAGTGTGTCTAGTCAGGAGTTTATCAATTTTATTAACCTTCTTCTTTGTTGCATTTAATTTTTCTATTTTTTTGTTTTGTTTTGTTTTCAATTTCATTTATTTCTGCTCTAATTTTGATGATTTCTTTTCTTCTCTTCTTCATTTCTTCTTCTTTTTCAGCTTTTTAAGATGAAGCATTAGGTTGTTTATTTGGTCTAGTTCTTGTTTTTAAAGATAGGCCTGTAATGATATGAACTTTGCTCTCATGACCACTTTTGCCATGTCCCTAAAGTTTTGATATGTTGTACTATCATTATCATTCATTTCTCTGTATCTCTTGATCTCTCTTTTTATTTCTCCTCTGATCCAGTTATCCTTCAGTAGCATGTATTTTAATCTCCATATATTTGTGGTTCTTCTCACTTTCTTTTTATAGTTGATCTCTAGTTTCAAAGCATTATTATCATAGAACATGGTTGGTATGATTTCAACCCTCTTATATTTGTTGAGGCTATCTCTGTGTCCCAGTATGTGGTCGATCCTTGAGAATGTTCCATGTTCACTAGAGAAGAATATATAAGCAGCTATTTTGGGATGGAAGGCTCTGTAAATGCCAATTATTTCCAGTTGGTCTAATGTGTCGTTTAAGGATATGATTTCCTTATTGATTTTCTGTTTGGACGATCTGTCCCTATCCGACAGTGGGTATTTACGATAGTGTTTTGGTCTGTTTCTCCCTTTAGTTCTGTTAGCAATTGCTTTATATATTTCGGGGCTCCCTGATTGGGAGCATAGATATTAATAAATGTTATGTCTTTTTGGTGCATGATTCCCTTTATCATTATGAAGTGTCCCTCAGCATCTTTCTTTACCTTTTTTATTTTGACGTTTATTTCATCTGATATTAGTACCAATACTCCTGTTTTTCTCTGAATTTCATTTGCTTGATATATTATTTTCCACCCTTTCATTTTGAGTCTATATTTGTCTTTAGAGATGAGATGTGTCTCCTGGAGGCAGCATATGATTGGATTTTGTTTTTTGATCCATTTTGCAACTCTCTGCCTTTTTATTGGTGAGTTCAGTCCATTAACATTTAGGGTGATTCTTGAAATATGAGATCTTCTTACAGCCATTTTATCTTTTGCTTTCTGGTAGCTCTGTGTTTCCATTACTTCCTTGTCCTTGTGCTTCTGTTTTCTTTATTTTGGTTGGCTTTTGTGGGTTTTCCCTCTGATCTTTCTTCTTTTATGTTATATACTTTCTGAATCGGCGTTTGGTTACCATTATGAATATAAAAAAGATAATATATATATATATATATATATATATACAGTCATCCTTTTTCTTCTGCATGTGCCTTATCTGAATTCCCCTTTGTGCATTTAGATCTTTGAATCCTCCCCTTTTCAGTCATTGTTGTCTCAATTTGTCCCTGTATATGCTGAACATTCCTTACTATCTTGCTATAGTAAAACTCTTATTTTAAGGTTATAATGTCCTCTTCCTTGTAAAGGTTGCACTCTGCTTTTATCAGCCTGCTAGTCACCTTACTCTTAATTGTGTGGGTTTTTTTTTTTTTTTTTTTTTTTTTGGTCATTTTGTTTTAGGTGAGCTGACACCTTTCAGTAATTCCTGTAGTGCAGATAGTAGTGGAGAATTCCAATTTTTGTATATCTGGAAAGGTCTTTATTTCTCCTTCATATCTAAAGGAGAGCTTAGCAAGATACATTATTCTTGGCTGTTATTTCCTTTTATTTACTAGTTTGAATATTTGATTCCACTCTTTTCTGGCTTGTAAGCTTTATGCTGAGAAGTCCAACCATAATCTAATGGGTTTTCCTTTATAAGTTACCGTCTTTTGTTCCCTGGCTGCCCAGAGAATTCTGTCTTTATTTTGATTTTTAATAATTTTAAACAATGTGTCTTGGTGAAGTCCTTTTCGAGTTGAGATAATTGGGTATTCTATTGACTTCTTGAATTCTAAGCTCCAGCTCATTTCTTAGATTTGGGAAATTCCATCAACTATTTGTCTGAAAATGTTTTCTAGACCCTGCTCCTTTTCCTTCCCTTTGAGAATTCCCATTATTCTTATATTTCCTCTCCTAATGGTATCAGCTAGTTCTTGTATTTCTCTTTCATTATTTTTCATTCTTCGGTTTCTCTCTTCTTCCTTCTGATTTATTTCTAGATTTCTGTCTTTGATATCGCTGATCCTTTCCTCCATTTGGTCAACTCTATTTCCCAAGCTTGTTATTTCATTTTTCAACTCTTGTAGTGCGTTCTTTATCGCTAGAAGGTCTATTCAGCTCTTTTTGAGGGTTTTGCTCTCTTTGCTAAAGAACTTACTCTGCTCATCTCATTGTTTTTTCAGTTCTTGAAATTGTTGATAGAATTTGTTTTTGATTTCATTGAGTTTTTTTTTCAGAAGTACCATCTTAAATTCTCTGTCATTTAGTCACATATTTCTATGTCTGGAGATTTTTCTCTTTCTTTCTGAGATCCCTTGTCACCTTGGTTGTTCATGGTGTTTAATGGGCTATTAATCTGCCAGGGCATTAATGGAAGTGTGTTCTGTCTCCCCATCCACCCCGAAAGAAGATTTATTATATAATTATCCCTAGCCTATTGCAAAGAATGTGTTTTTCTTTTGGTTTCCAATAGGTAGCGTCTAAGCCTCTTAGATCTCTGTTTAATATAGTCTTAATAATGTCTTTTTTTCCCCTTATAGATGTTTAATCATGCTCGCTACTCTCAGTCTCAGTTCCTGTCAGTGTTAGCGACAGTTTCAGTAGTGTTTGCTCTGATTCCCCTGGGGCTCTGTTGCGTTCTGTCTCAGAGGGTATGGGGGGAGGGGCCCTTTGAGTTGGGGGAGGGAGCTGTGGCACAGCCTCTCTTTTGCAACCGCGACTGATAAAAATCAACTGTTTTTTCTCTGCCAACCTCGTTTTATTGCCTTCTGCCCTGATGATTGGGCACTGCCGCTGGCTGCATGGAGCTCACAGCACTCCCAGGCAAGGCTGTTCAGGGAACTTGCCACAGCTTGCCTACCCCTCCTCCTACAGGGAGCTCCAGCTGTTAGCAGCAGCTTCTTTGTTATGCCCAAAGTCCTGGGGTTTGACCTGTGGTAGCTCTTATGTATAGATTCCACGCTCAGACATGCTGGTGTGCAGTTTGGGTGTTTTTTGTTGAGTTTTAGATGTTCAGTTTATTGCTGTTTCAAGGGGAGAGATCTGAGAACATCTCTCATGCAGCCATGTTTTCAATGTTCTATCATTATTTCTTCAAATAAGCTTTTGATTCTGTGTTCTCCCTGTTTTCCTTCTGGTACTCATTTGATGCAAATGTTGGTACACATGTTGTTGTCCCAGTGGCCACTTAAACTATCTTAATTTTTAGGGAATATTTTATATTTTTGCTTTTCTGATTGTGTATTTCTGCTACCTTATCTTGCAAATCACTCATTTGATCTTTTACCTCATCTAATATGCTATTGATTATCTCTAATGTACTCTTTATTTCAGTTATTGTATTCTTCATTTCTGACTGGTTCTTTTTTGTATTTTCTATTTTCATTTTTATGTTTCCTATCTCTTTGTTGAAGTTATCACTGAGATAATTACACGTCTTTATAACCAATATTTTAAACTCTGCATTTGGTAGATTGCTGTCTTCAAGTTCTTTTCCTGGAGCTTTGTTCTGTTTTGTTTTGTTTTGTTTTGTTTTGTTTTTCATTTGAGACATGTTTCTTTGTCTCTCCATTTGGCTTCCTCCCTGTGTTTGTTTCTATTTATTAGGTAGAGCTGCGGCTATATCTCCCAGTCTTAGCAGGTTGGCCTTATTTAGTAGTCGTGCTGTGGGACCCAGTGGCACAGTCTCCTTGGTTATCTGAGGTGGGTGCTCCAGGTGTTTCTCTTGTGTGGATCATGTGTGCCTTCCTGTTGTAGTTGAGCCTTGATTGTTAGTGGCATGTCAATAAGAGGGATTGACCCTCAGGCTAATTTGTTGTGAGGAATGGCCATGACTGTAGTGGAAGAATTTTTGTGCAGGGGCTGACACTACAGAGCAAGATTCACTTTAGTAGGACTCTAGTGCCAACCCAATCTACCCTTTGGGTACATCATTTGTAGATGTGGTTGGGAGGTTCTGGTGTGGTCTCAAACTGGCCACCAGTTGTACTGATTCTGGGGCCTCTTGGGAGGGGCTCTGTTGCAGATGAAGATCAACCACTTCCTGTGCCCTGCCTGGGGCCACTTGGTATAAGCTACAAAGTGATCTGCAGATTGTTGCCACTTGTTCTGTGCTTAGAGGTACCTGGGAGAATCTAAGCTGTGAACCGAGGCCATCTGCCATTAATACCCAGCTTGGAGATGCTTAACAAGTTGTACACGGCATGTTGAGGCCAGATGCTGCTTGTTTGGGGTTTGTGAACCGTGAGAAGTATTGGGAAAGTCTGCAGCTGGTCAAGATAGGCCATTTGTATAGAAAAGCCACCAAGGCTGGCTGCCACTAGTACCAAGCTTAGGTTTACTTAGCGGGAGGTACAGGGCAATCTGAGATGCTGCTTGTGTGGGTTTTGTGAACCTTTGAGAGACTTTAGAAAAGTCTGTAACATAAGCCAAGACAGGCTGTTTGTGTTGAAAAGCCACTGGAAGTGGCTCAGGTGGGCCTACAAATTGCTGGGACAGGGTCTCAGAATCACCAGGGCAGAATGAATGGTTTTAGCCAGGTTGTTGGAGACTCAAATATGTCAGCTGCCTGTGTCTCAAGCCAAAAGGGGAGGAGGGCTCAACAAAGGAACAGTGACTTCTGCCAGCACTTCTTTCTAGGGGAAAGCTGCCCCTCTAGCCCTCACCCTGAAGCCAGACAACTCAGTTCTCCCCATATGTTCCTGGTGCCTTTGAAGCTGCAGGCTCAGTGCTGGAACTCAGAGTGAGTGAGTCCGTTAATGAGTAAGTCTATGTGTGGACCCTTAAGAGGAGTGCCTGGGACTCCAGCAGCCCTTTGACTCACTCAGCCACAATCTCTGCTGGTTTTCACAGCCAGACATTGTGAGGACTTCTCTTCTGAGCACTGGAACCCTAGTGGGGGACTTCTGCAGCAGAAAATTCCTTCTTGATTTTTAACAACTCCATGTGAGTGGGGGACCAGCCTGTTTTGCATTTCTGCCCCTCTTTCTAGTCTTTAGGTGGCTCCTTCGGTATGCCCTAGTTATAAACCTTCTGTTCACCTAGACTTCAGGTGGTTTTCCATGATGGTTTTTCTGTTGTTTAGTTGTAATTTTGGTGTGGTTGTAAGAGATAGCAAGCACAGTGTTTACCTACTTTACCATCTTGACCCTTGTTTAATTTTTATTTATTATTTCTATCATCTTCTGAGATGAAAATATTAAATCATCGTTATCTAATACTATGAATTAAAATGACTTCTCTTAAATACAGTTTGTGTTTGGACTTCAGTGAGTTTTCATAAGGAATACCTCAGCCTAGCAATTCTGTGCAGTACCAGTATTTTCAAACAAATTTCTGAAGAAGGAATCATGGTTATTCCTGTACAGTAGACTCTCCTACTGTGAGAAGAGAAGGTGGTATCACTTGTCATCTTATAGGAAAAAGTGGAGTTAGAACATACCAAAGTCTTATTCTTAAATAGCAGGGTTGAAGTATGATGTTTGGAGAAATAGTACCAGCAATATAGGACAATATTATCTCCTGCAAAACCATGTGCAATTTGAAAAACAAGAGATTGTGAAGTCGATAATCTTTTGTCTGATCCTCAGACCTATCTGTGTCAGAGTTTCATTGTTGTTTTCTTTTGTTTTATTTAAGAATTGAGTTACTAGATAAATCACTAAGCCAAGAATGAATACGAAATTAGGATTACTGAAGTTTTTCTCATGCCATCCAAAATCTTTCCCTGCAACTTCTAGTAATATCTGTATTTGGTTTATAAAATACACTGGATGAGATAGAACATATTGAAAAAAATTCAAAATAGACTTACAATAATAAATATAGATGATACTTAGCTTCCTCATTACCCTGTGATTTTAATATGATAGTGAACTGCTTTCCTTGTTTCCAAGTTGTTTTTTTTTTTTTTATACAAAAACAGAAATGCAGAAACAAACACATTTTCATTTGATGAAGAATTTGGGGGACATTCAAATGCTTTTTTGTAAACAAACACTAAGTTGTAATAACCATTCTCGTATGGTTAATTCATCAGGCTAGTGAACTCATAGAAGGTGCACTTTTACTCTTGAAATTATTGTGGATGCTACATAATGTACCACTCAAACAACCTTCCTATTTCTCTATTTATGGATCAGGCTATAGAGAGTGCAAACACATTCTATGGTTCAGTCATGTCCAGTTGATCTCATTAACAAGAAGGTCCTTTTGATTCAGGTTTGAGGAGAGTGGGCACAATTTCTAACCGTAGAATGCTGTTTACTAGGAAAAGATATGTCTTAAAATCAGTAGAGGTTAAAAAAAGGTAAGAGAAGCTTTAGAGAGTGCCCAAAAGCATGTCGAGGTAGAAAATGAATAGGATGAGAACCAAGTTATGTTGGGATCAGGACGCACAGGCTTTCTCTGACACACTTTTAACTTCCTGCATCGTTGTTATATTGCATGCCTAGGAGACTTTCAGGTTTGTTTCCTTTTTAAATTTCTTTGGACCCAAATGTCCTTCTTCCTCCTTCATCTTTATTTTCCAGAAGAATAAGTAGAATTCGACAAATCCAGATAGCATGTCAAGTTTGTGTTACTATTTTAGCAGGAACAGCTATTCTGCAAGACTATAATAAAAACAACTACTATTTGTGTTCTAAGACTGCCTTCAGACTCCTTCCACCTCTGCCCTGATGTAAGAAGCCCTCTCCAAAGGTCTCTTCCCTTGACACTCTCCAATTATTATTGAGATTATCATTATACTAAATGCTGTTTCTACCCCTCCCTTAAGGCTCTGGTTACTGGACCTGCCCAAATATGGCTCACATTCAATTATAAGTAGAACAAATCTTATTGAACTTAATGGTTCTGGTTAGAGCTATATCCTTTTTCAGAGAAAATGATACAAAATTTTTGAGAAAAGATTACTTAAATTTTTAAAAATCATGTTTATGAAATTTGTAATGATTAACTTTAATGAGAGAGTTTTCATTTTTTTAAAATGGAAATAATCACTGGTTTCTTTTCACTTCTTTCCCATTTCCCAGTCACTATATCCCATGTAGAAATGACCTCACCTTTATTTCTGTCTCAACTTTATCTGGGCAAACTACTGTCATATTTATTGGAATACCTATATATTTTTGATTAATTCATTATAAGTCTCTCAAATTTGAGAAATTTATATTCTTATCACCTAAACTAATAAAGACAAAACTGGTTGTTTAATGATGTTTGTTTAAAAGAATGAAAAAAGAGGGCAAATATATCATTGTAACTTTTAAGATGCAAATTACTTAATTTTGCCTTTTTTTTTACTTATTTGTATATTTTTTTCTTGAGGCCATTTTTTAGTGTTTGATTAGTCATATTAGAGTCTTTATATCACAGGTAGGGAGATGCCTGTGATATAATTTCGACTGAAATTTTTGTAACCTTTATGCAAAAACCGAAGTGGCTCACAACATTTACAGGGATTGGGAATATTGATAGATTTTTTTTTTTTTTTTTTTTTTTTTTTTGGTCCTTTAATTGGTGTTGACTCACTTTTTGGATTTCCTTCTTTTTAACCCTTTTCACTTGGTGTCAATTTGCTTTTTGGATTTATATACAAATGTATTTCTATTGTTTTGTCACAAGGAATTGTGTTGATATCTTTAAAAACATTTGAGAATGTTCAGAAAGATTTTTGATTGTTATGCTGTGATCCAGATAAGAAAGTATAGATGAATAGCAAATGAGTATTTAATAGCTTCTGATTGAAAAATGATGAATGAAATTGACAATTACTCAAGTCGAATCAATGAGTAAAGCACCAAAAGTATTTGTCTATTAAGATTTATTTTTTAAAAATACTACTATAATTAGCTAAAGATAAAAAGAGAATGACAAAGCATCAAGAATTTGCAGAGAGGAGCGATCTACCAGTTTGCCAGCTTTAACTTATCATGAATAATTTAACATTGTTACTGTTATGAATTTACCTCAGTTTTGTTGTCACTAGAATGAAAATAACATTTATTCCATTTTTTTTTTTGTGAGAAATAAATGAAAGAAGTAAATGCCAAGCATAGTGTGCTCACAAAGTAAATACACAATAAACATGAGCTGCTATTAAGCAAGAACATTCGGTAAACCTTTCTTTGTTATTCTCCAGGAAAGAACACAATCTGCCTATTTCCATTATATGTTATGATTTCACTTATGTAGAGTTCTTATATTTATTACTACTCTGTACCTCAAGCAACTAGAAATTATTTATCAAAATTACTTAAATTAGGACCTTTTGCAAGATGCTGCTGTTATATAATTCAATGTTTTCCTTTTCTCTGTGTACTCACTTGTGGTTGGGTATTTAAATACATCTGCAAAATATACCATTCAACAAATATTTTTCAATGACCTATTATGATTCAGGCACTATAATAGTCACTTGAAAGGTAATATGATTTGAGGAAAAAGGAACATAGAAGCTATAAAAGAAATTTTAAATATTATAGCAATTATAAGAAATGTGCAAAATATGTTTGGGGAAAAAGAGTAGCAGCATCTATCTCAGCTTACCAAGTCTGTGTAAGATGGGACAAGAGCAATTTGTAGAGCAGAGTTCTTGAAGAACCTGCATCTTAAAGAGTAGAAAGAATTTAGACTGGACGAAAGAAAACTACTTAATCTTGGGCTGATCTGGTAAATTTATTTTACTTTTTAACACTGCAAAATACAACTATTTCTTTCTTGTTACCTACTATCATTCATACCATCAAATAGGTTATCTGCTTTGCAAATTATGTGTAACTCCTGTTACACAAGTTATATGCTATCATATTGAACTATGACGCATTATTGGGATGAACCTATTGGAAATTAAACGATCTGTGCAATCTTTTCCCTCCAAAGGGACAAGATAGGAGTAGAAATAGGTCCTCCAAATATGAAGTAGAAAATTTAAAAAGAAGAGACTCAGATGTGAAGTAGAAACTTTTTTTTTCTGCCTTTTTTGCCGTTGTCTGGGAGAGACTTCTTTTTCCTTTTCTTTTTTCTTTTTGTTTTCTTTCTTTTTTTTTTCTCTTCTCTTTTCTCCCTCCTCCTGCTCCTTCTTTCTCTCCCTCTCTGTCTCTGTCTCTCTGTCTCTCTCTTTCTTTTATTGGCAGGTAAGAATCTAAATTCTTTTCCTGTCTTTGAAGGTTTCACCACCTTATGACGTTTTCCAGATGGCAGAGCCTATTTCCTAGTATAAACATTAAAAATGTCAAGTATTTGTTTTGCTTAGCTTCCTTTGCAAACAAGACATGGGCATGTGACCTAGACTGCCCATCAGATACACTATTCCAAGGTTCAAATAAAAATGGTGGATACAAAATCACAGTTGCTGTACAGAATCCATCCTGATAGCAGATGACAGCAGCAGTGGAAGTGTCATTAATTTGGTGATGTCTATACTGTACAAACATTGTACATTTAATGTTCTGCAGCAGAGGCTGCAGCATAATTCACAATATCCAAAAATGAAAACAACCTAAATATCCATTGATAAATGAATGGATAAATAAAATGTGATATATGTACATGTATGTATACATACACACAGTGGAATATTACTCAGCCTTAAAAAGAAAATAATCCTGCCATTTGTGACAACATGAATGGACACTGAAAGCTTTATACTAAGGGCAATGTGTCAGGGAAAGGTTTATTCTTGCCAAGAACAATGGAAATTAGACCAGAATAACCAAGTACCACAGTTAATATTTATTGAATGCTTACTATTTGTGAAGTATTATGTTAAATGAATAACATGAATTAGTCTCATTTAATACTTAGTCAACCCTAGGAGGAAGAAACAATATATTTGTTTTATTGGTGACAAAACTGATAATTGAACATTTAAATAAAATGCCTAAAGCCAAATAGTTATTGAATGGAAGAGCCGAGATTTGAACCAAGAGTTGTATATCTTCAAAATCTGAACTCTTGGCCAATGTACTTACTGGGAAGTGCCAGATTTTTCTGTCATCTTTACCTTTCAGCCAGATGATTCATCTTTCACGACTAAGCTCAGAAGTATGTGTTTGTTTTAGGACGATATTGTATACTAATGGGAAACTATTTTGCTTTTTCCTAATGATATTATATCATCTTAATGTTTTTTTATTGGTTTTATTGTCTGTGGAAAGGAAATGATGTGAACTACAATTTTCTTTTTATCTTTTTCCAGCACTATTGAGATATAATTGAAATATACATTGTATAATTTTTAAGGTGTACAATGCAATGATTCGATACATGTATATGTTGAACAACATTTACCAAAATACAATTAGTTAACACGTCTTTTACCTCACATCATTACGATGAGAATATTAACGCTCTATTCTCATAGCAACTTTCAAGTTTCAATACAATATTTTTAACTACAGTCACCATGTTGTACCTTAGATACTATATCTAAAAGTTTATACCAACATCTATCCATTTCCCCCTCCTTTCAGTCCCTGGCAATCACCATTCTATTCTCTGTTTCTGAGATCAATGTTTTTAGATTTTACACATAAGTGAATACCACATAGCATTTGTCTTTCTCTGAACTAGGGAGTGAAGATATATTTTTGAAATAGTGATTAAATCTCTTTCAGATATATATACTCAGAAGCAGGATTGCCGAATCATATGGCAGAACTTTTTTAAATTTCTTGAGGAACTTTCATATTATTTTCCATATTGGCTGCAAAAATTTGTATTCCCACCAACAGTGCACCAGAGGTTTTTTTCCTCTATATCCTCACCAGGATTTGTTATCTCTTGTCTTTTTGATAGTAATCATTCTAACAGATTTTAGGTGATATCTCATTTAGTTCTGATTTCCACTTTCCTGATGATTACTGATGGTGAGCACCTTTCATGTGCCTGTTGGACATTTGTATATCTTCTTTGGAAAAATGTCTATTCATTTCCTCTGCTCCTTTTTTAATCAGACTTTTTGTATTTTTGTCGTTGAGTGGTATGAGTTCCATATGTATTTTGGACATTAAACCCTTATCAGATATATGATTTGCAGATATTCTCTTTCATTCCATAGGTTGCCTTTCCATTTTGTTGATGATTTCCTTTGTTGTACAGAAGGTTTTTAGTTTCCTGCAGTACCACTTGTTTGTTTTGTAATTTGTTGCTTTTACTTGTGGTATCAAACCCAAAAATTATTGCCAAGACTGATGTCAAGGAATTATCCCTTATGTAGGAGTTTTATGGTTTTAGGTCTTAAATTTAAATCTCTAATTTACTCTGAGTTTATTTTTTGTGTGTTTATTGAAGAGACTATCGTTTTCCCATTGAATACTTATGGCTCCTTTGTCACAAATTAATTGACCATATATGCATGGGTTTACTTCTGGACTCTTAATTATTTTCTATTGGGGTGTGTGTGTGTGTGTGTGTGTGCTTGTGCACACACAGTCACGCATGCACCCTCATGAGCCTATGTGCCTGTACCACTGTGTTTTGTTTACTACAGCTTTGTAACAGTTCCAGATCAGGTAGTGTGATGCCCCTGGCTTTGTTTTTTGTCAAGATTGCTTTGGCTATTTAGGACTTTTGGTAGTTCCACACAAATTTTAGGATTGTTTTTTTCTATTTCTGTGAAAAATGCCATTGAAATTTTGAAAGGGATTACTTCGAATCTATGGTTGCCTTTGGATAGTATGGACATTTTGACAATATTAACTCTTCATATACATGAATATAGAATATCTTTCCATTTACTTGCATCTTCTTTAACTTCTTTTATCAGCGTTTTATAGTTTTTGGCAATAAATCTTTCATTTCCTTAGTTAAATTTATTCTTAAGTATTTTACTGTTTATACTATTGTAAATGGGATTGCTTTCTCTATTTCTTTTTTCAGATAGTTTATTGTTAATGTATAGAAATATGACTGATTTTTGTATGTTGATTTTCTATCCTGAAACATTGCATAATTCCTTTATTAGGTCTCAAGATTTTTGGTGGAGTCTTTAGAATTTTCTATATATATGATCATGTCATTAGAATGCAGAGGCAATTTTATCTTAACATAGTAAACACCTATATAAGACAAACTCACAGCTTACATCATACTCAGTGGTGAAAGGTTGAAAGCTTTTCCTCTGAGATCAGGAACAAGACAAGGGTGTCTACTCTCACTATTCCTATTAAACATAGTACTGAAGTCCTAGCTGGAACAATTAAATAGACGAGAAAAAGAAATAAAAAACATTTAAATTGGAAAGGAAGAACAGCAATTTCTGAATTCAAAATAAACTTCTCAATTCCAGTGTGCACAAATAATTCCTAATTACATTTTAAATAATTGCTTTGGCATATTCTCAGTGAGGGATAATAAAGGTCTAAGTGAATACTATTTTTAAAGTTTCTCCTTACATAAAGTTGATGGATTGATTGCTTAAACTTTAATGAATACCATCTTAGTCATTTGGAGGCTCTATAACAAAATACCATTGCCTGGGTAGCTTATAAGCAATAGAAATGTATTAGTCACAGTTCTAGAGGCTAAAACATCCAATATCAAGTCACCAGCATTGTTGCCTTCTAATGAGGGCTACCTTCCTGGTTCATAGCTAGTGCCTTCCTATTGTGTCTTCACAAGGCAAGAGGGGCTACGGATCTTTCTGGGGCCTCTTTCATAAGGCACTAATCCCATTCATGACAGTTCTACCCTCATGCCTTAAGCACCTCCCAGTGACCTCACCTATTAGCACTATTACATTGGGCATTAGGATTTCGACATATGAAACGGGGAGGGGGAGAAGCACAAATATTCAGACCATAGCAGATACTATTTCATACTAAAAGAAAAAAAAATTGTGTTTGTAATAAATATTTTATTAAAAATGAGAGAAAGGAAAATGGATTAAAGATATATTTATATTTCCTCTCTATGAATCTACTCTATTTAGAAGAATTAAGGAATGGGTTTTCACCATCCAGGAAAATTTTAATCTAGACCTTTAGTCAATTTATTGATTCTTTCAATAAAGTACGTAGTAATAAAGAATTTTATTTTAATGGTGGAAATTTAGACAAAGATAAAAAATTTGGAAAAACCAAGGGTAAGAGATGCAAGGTACTGTAACAGAAATATATATATAAGAATAAATTTAACTATATATATATTTATTAAGAATAAATTTATTAAGAATAAATATATATATATTTATTAAGAATAAATTTAACTATATATATATATCTATATCTATATATATAGATATATAGATATATATATATATATATATTTCTGTTACAGTACCTTACATCTCTTACCCAAATTCAGCAGGCCTGAAAGGGGTTAGTAAAAAAGTTTTATATATATATATACACATATATATATATGTGTATATATATATAAAACTTGAAACATTATAAAAAAATCTTTTTTTAAAACCTGAAACATTATTTATAAACCACTGATACACACAGATATGCAAAAAGTCTTGACTTTGATGAAATGAACTCTATGACCCACTGCTATTGAAGAACTGTCAGGAACCAGTGAGATGGTAACTGAGAAAAATGTCACAATACAGATGGACTCTTGAAATGATTTTCTGATGAGATATTAAAATATTAGGATTGAGTGACTTAAACAAATCCCAAAAGAATATCATTTCCTCAGTGTGAACATGTTTCTCCATAACACACTTAGAAATATTAAACCCTGTGATAAACAAAATCATAACCCATGAGAAGTTCTCTTTATTGACCTCTGATAGGACATATCAGTGTAGCTTTCAGGGTAAGTAAGGTTTGAAAAATAAAAACCAAAACTTTACTTCTAGGTTCACTTTACCTCATGTTATTGATGTATATTCAGACAGTGTAAGAAAAGGGAGTGGATAAAGATTTGGCAGTTAATATAAGGCAATGACAACTCATACAGTGCTTTGCTAAAAAGACTGTTCTAAAACCTAATCCCCCAAGTTAGGTGCCACCCCAATGCAAAGTGATATAAAAACAATTCTCAAGTTTCCAAGGTTAATGGCTTATTGAATAGCTACTACAAGAAATTTCAACTCGTAAAGGTGGAAAGCAGGTAGCCAACTTCATCAAATTTCTGAAAGGGAAACAATATTTGTGGGTATGATCATCAAGATTTAAATTCAAATCTAGCAAAATTTATTGAGCACCTATCATGTACAAGAGGCTGTGCTAAGTACTGGCACTTATATATGTATTTCTTTAAATCTCACAATAACACATATATATTTATATGTGTTATTACAGAAGTTGATCATTAACACAAAATAGATTTAACTTCGGTTCGTTACCTTGATTTAACAGACAGTTTGATATGGAGAACAATAAATTGGTTGAAAAAATTGAATCTACACTTTGAAATGTCAAACTAGGTAGTTTATTAAATAGTTAAATACAAACGTGAAATTATATGATAATTTTAGGGTTAACAATAAACCTCTTTTCACTATTCTGCTATTTCTGCCCTTAATTAATGCAGAAATTTGTGCATAGCAGGCAAGATTGGAGGAATGGCTAGCACACACTCAACCAATGACAAAAGCTGTGTACTCTCCTCATATGAATGTTTTCTAAAAATGCCCTTTGATTTTTAGAAGGATGAGGGACATTTTCTACCCTGAATATTTCTAGGAAATTTTCTTAATTTAGTCAAAGGGTTAATTCCCAATGTTGATTTTATATGATTTCAATTATATACTAACTACAAAAGGGGTTTTTTACTAACCCCTTTCAGGCCTGCTGAATTTGGGTGACTACAGCAACTGTTAATGTATCATATGAAAAGTTGCCATTTTAGATATTTCAAATAGATTAGAAAGTCTTGTGGATAGGAAGGACAGACAATTTAGATATTGTAGAAAGGGCAACAATATATCAGCAAATAGCAATTAAGGGAATGGTTTGAGGGGGCTGGATGGGAATAGATGTTGTAAGTGTTCTGCTTCTTAAAGAAAGTTTTTTTTCATTTCAGTTAGGGCGTACCTACCTCAAGCATTCCTTTGGATATGATTTTTGAAGGTTATGACAGAGACTGAGACCATTTCACTTATCTGTCCTTGTCCTCCATATGGGAAGATATTCTCCTTCAAATAAATCTAAGGAGTTTTGAAAAAGTTTTTCAGTTGCGGTGGTAGAAATAGGGACTCCACTGTCACATAGTTTAATACACAAGAAAGATGTCAAATTTTGTCTGGCTGTCTAAATTTACTTTTGTTCTTAACAAAGAGGCCCCCTGTCTGCCAAGATAGGACCTAAACACTTATAGATCTGGCAGAGTTACCAACATCTAAAAGTCAGTGACTTTTATTTTAAAAAAATAGTGATGTCTGACTTTTCTTAAAAAATTGGGTAGCATAGTAAGAATCAGGTGTTGTTACATGGTATGTTAACTTAGAAGAAAGTAAAACATACCTTATACCCATGCCTTTATCAAATATAGGAAAATTAAAAATAGACCTTAGAGGTTATAATTTATACTGGTTGTGGTAATTGATTTGGTGACTTTTTAAAAAGCATTATTTGTGTGCATTATGTATATGTATCTATATATACCTTTATAGCTCTATCTCTATATCTATATATATCTTGCCCATCACTATATTCACCAGAAGGGCTAGAACTGCTTTTTTCATTTTTTTTGTTCCAATGTTCTAGAGCTGGATATAAATTAGACACAAGAATACAATTTAAAGAGTAAATACTTACTGATTATGAAATTGGATGAGTTGATTGATTTTAAGAGAGAACTTACTTAAGTTTCATTGACACATTTTCTGCTGACTTTAGGACTTGGTTCAGCTAGATGTTAAATATTTTGTCTTGGGATAGTACTGGCATTAATATTAAAAATATTAAATGAATGCATTTAATATTTTTACTTTATAATAGCCTCTATCATCAAACTTTCTTTTTAAGGCAAACTATTTCTTTAGAAGAAAGGACAATGCTCTCAAATAACATATATACTATGAAGCCAGGCAGAGATGAAACACGGTAAGGAATAATAATTTAGCTCAGGATCCCAGTGACAATATAGAGGGAGGTCACTGGGGGACACAGAGTCAATTAAGAAAATCAGAGTCCAGAAGGAAAGAAAAAATATTGGCAAATAGGATTTACAGTTGTTTTCCAGGTAGTAAAGCAATAGAAAAGGTTTTTATTCCAAGAGGCCCTAAAACAGTGTTCATGTTGAATTAAGATTTTTTGTTTTTTTGTTTTTGTTTTTTTTTGTTTTTGTCTAGGGTTACTTGTAACTACACCACATGTATGAAGACAAAATCTCAAAGGCACTACTTTACACCTAATCTAGGATATAAATGTGTATGAATTTATATCATGTTTTCTATGATATACCTTGATTAAACTTGTATGGAAATCATTTTTCCTTTATTGAATTTATGCAACACACGGACTTCTATTGTTAGAGTAGAAGATACTCTTGATCAGGCACACAGTTATTAAATATTTTCCATGGTAAATATCTCAAATAACTAATATTATCCAGATTATAGTTATTCTTATTACATTTATTATAAAAATACCTTGTTGTAAAATATGTTATTATTTATCTCTTATTTAATAATATTTACATTAACTTCAGAAAAAAATGTTTAAGCATTATTTCGATGAACTTTTGTTACAAAGAAAAAAGCTCTGCACTAGGACATAATGATATACACATTTTACTTTTCAAGATATGCAATTAAGAAATTATCTTATTTTCAAATATAAAGGAAGAACACAAATCTATGTCATTTTGCAGTTCCTTTACTGCAGCCTCATTCACAAATGTTATGGTGTCTTCACTTGATTAATACGCTTCTTTTATTGAAGTGGTGGAGACCTCAAACAATGAAAAATGCAAACGAAAATTTTAACTGAAACAAAACCTGTTTAGAAACACCACAAATGAATTTCCACAAAATAAGATTATGTAAATAAATAACTCATACATGCATATATAAGGTTTTTTAAACAAATTACATATTTGTGACAAATAATTTGAAAAATTCTATATTTATCTAACAGCCCAGTGGCAAAGTGGGAGCTTTGGAGTTAGAAGGCCTGGTTAGTAATGGATGTTCCATTTGCTAAGATCTGTGGGAAGATTACGTTGTATTTGTGAGTCTTCAGAGAGTAGGCATTTAACTAAATCCTTTAAGCAAGTTTGTGGTGAAACACCTGTGGTCTGGGGTTGTGAATGTGTATGGTGGCTTATTTAGCTATCTGAGTTCTCAGCACATACAGTCTATTTAGGACAGAAACTCCAACGATTTTAGAGATTCCCAGTTTCTTAAACGTATCTTAAAAAGGTCAATGTGCTATTGCAAAAATAAATAATTTTTAAAAACTAATTTTTAATTCATAGTTTTAAAGACCAATAATGATACTAAAATGTTTCTAACTTTATTTTATTTATTTATTTATTTTTTGAGTACCAAACTGATGTTTATGATCTGTTTCTGTGATTTGGTTTCTTCTTCTAATACAGCAGCCTGACATGGATGATGCTTATAGCTCCTCATTCTTTATACTTACATCTCATCTGAAAAATTAAGGCAATTATACATGTTCATGGACATTCTCTTTATGTCCAGAAGACCAATAGGCAATACTTCTCTTGTTCTGCATTAGTGAGAATTGAACTGGATTCTATTTTTCAATATATCTGTAAACAAACTCTATGACTTTATATACACATAATTGTATATACAATTATATACACATAATTGTATATAAAATATACATGTTATATAACTATAGATATACATGTGTGTCTGTGGACACAGATATATAACTATAAATGCTATGCATAGCTATAAATAATATATATTTTAGGCCTTCAGACATTGGTCAAATTGAAACAAAAAATGTAGATTTATGTTGAACTATTTTATATAATAAATTTAATTATAGAACATAACTATAATAAAGTTATAACACATAAATTATATAGGTATAAGTATTTAAAATAAATATATATTCAATTATTACTATTATTTAGAGAAGTATAAGCTAATAATGAGGCTCCCTGGATGGTTCAGGTGTTTACTGAACATAAAAAATTATTAAATACTCCAAAGATAAAAAGTCCCAATTCTTAAATAGTTGATTTCTGTCTGAAAGTGTATTTTTAATAGCAAATTTCTTAAATTTGCTATTAAATCTTTGACATCATTTTTTTTATCTATTAATATGAAAATATCACATTTGTCAGAGAATTGTTGAATGATTAGATTACCTTGGTATAAAACTAGGCAAATTATCTTGTTTGGGAAAAAATAATGCCAGTAAAATGTAACATGTTTAGAAATATGTACAAAATATTTATGATTTATTTGCTGTGTTGAGAATGGCTCATCTCTTAACTATTTTGAACCCTTGCTTTCAGTTACTTTTGTCGAGTAAAATATCTGAAAATTTCTCATTTTAACCTAACACTTAAATAAAAAATATAAGCTGAACTTTATTCAATTACCTTTTTTTAAAAATTTCTGAGTTGATCAGCTATTTGATGGGTGTGATTTAAGCAACTAGTCATGTGCCTATGGGCTCATTTTGTTCTGTCTGTGCTGAAAAGTAGTCAAGAAATTTTCATTTTACTTTTGTTTGTAGATTGGTAAATCCTGCAATTATGTTGCTTTTTAAATCTGTAACATAATAGATGTTTTATTAGAATATTAATGTATTTTATAAATGTAATATATTTTGATATTGTTAAAATGTAACATTATCCATTATATCCAATTACAAAAGGATTTGGCTCTTGCAAAATATATGTATCCTTGTAGGATGTGATTAATGCCTGCTATTTCTAAGGGTATAATTTTGGGAGCAATTTTCCATAAAACTTCTTAAACTGTTACCTTATAAATTGGAAATCATTTGGCATGATATTAATTTAACCAAATTACTATCCTAATAGCAATTCTTCTTTCTAAGTAGTTTTCAAAGATATAGTGGATATGCGCCTCTCACCAACCTCTAGTATTTATGACTTGATCAATGGTTGTCCTGTTCAGAGGGCATACAGTTTAACACTTCTTGCTACTGCCCTTTATCTATGGTCCCGAATGTTGCTAACATGGGTTGAAACCTAATTATAGGCAATTTTCTCAATGAGAAGAACAAATTTTAAAGGTAATTATTCAATTCTTCTTTTAACCAACCAATGTAAATAAAATGAATGATTCATTTGTTTTTCCATTATAATCATTAAGAGCCTACTAAGTATAAAATACTAACACGTGAATCAAATTCAAGGACACATAAGGTTAAGACCATTTTCAAGCAAAGTGGATTATGGGAAAAGGCTCCTGCAGTTTGGCAAGAGTGGGACAAGTATTATGAGTGCTAGAGTTAGGAAACTAAACTGTATTTGGAAATATGTATAAAATATTTCTAAAATTTAAATAATATACAATTATTACTATTAGTAATAGTACTAGGAAATAGCAGTAAAACTATGTTTCTAAGCAAAATCATAGGGCTGAGACAGTTGTGAGTAATTTTAATAGAAGAGGTGACATGAAATCATGAGATTGCTTGAATTTGTTGAGAGAACTTGGAGAAACAAAGGTAATCAAGGAATAATTTATGAGAAAACACAATTAGGTATTTAGATGAATAAAATTAAACAGAAAATAAGCAGAATGAAGACAGGAGATCTGAGAGAACACATTTTCTCAAAAATAAAATGAAGAAGGAAGAACATTGGTTCTGAGAAGTCAGCAGAGTGAGCAGGACCAGAATGTTCCTCCTCTTTGTATTCATAAACAAAAAGACTAAATTGGGGCGAGGAGTTCAGTCTCTTTGAGAATCTCCTGGAAGTTTTGACTCTCTATCTAGGAAAATACAAATGATCTGTACAAAAACTTTTACATTTCATCTGAGATGATTCATTAATTTTGAGATGATTCATTAATTTCTATCCAAGACTAGGATAAGACAACTGAACTATATATATATATTCAATATATATAGCAACTTCAACTAGTTCCAAGGATCAAGCATAGGTTAAGATGGAATACAGATCCCTCTCTTCTGATCCTGCCCCATCCACAAGAACTTTGTTTTTTTCTCTTTATTTTTGATTACTTTGAAGAATAACTGAAGATGGGAATTAATATAATAAGCAGAATGGCCAGTGGTTCTGGTTTAAAACCCTAATCTCAGGAAAACCTCATTTATTAGCCAATGACTACATGGTTCAAATAGAAGGAATTAAGAACACTATTTAAAGCCAGACAGAAAAAGTTGAAAACCACATGATATCACTTATATGTGGCATATAAACCTAAAAGCAACAAACAAACAGGACAAACAGAGACTCATGGACATGGACAATAGACTAGTGGTTACCAAAGGTCAGCGGGGGGTGGAGGGTGCGGCGGGGGATAGGGAGGTAGTTGGGGTAAACGGGGTCAAATATGTGTTGACAGAAAGAAATCTAACTATGGGCAGTGAACATACAATGCAATATATATATATATGCCTTACTGTTAAATTGTACACTTGAAACTTACTGGATTTTGTTAACCAATGTTACCATAATAAAAAATAAATAAAATAATTTTTTAAAAGAACACTATTTAAATGGAAATTAGGGAAAATACTGTATAGATAGTCCTCAGAACTGTTGGGATATATGCTTTTGACAATATTTTAAAAATGAACTCTGTGATTTTCTTTTTTACTCGACAGGTGTCTTCTTTATAAGGAAAGCTTCTGTACTATCATGCTTACCAACACCTCAGTATTAGGGCAGTTTACAAAGAATAAAATCCTGAGAGAAGGAATTGTGTGCATGCAAATGATTTATTAAGGAGGTGCTTCCAAATGAAACCTGTAATGGAGTGAGAAAAGCAGGACAGGATGGGAACCAAGCCAAGAAATGATTTCAGGCAAAGTTCCAGACTCAGCCTGATTCATAGGGGAGCTCTAGACTATACTTTAAACTTCAAAGTTCATCCCAACTGGAGAGTAGAACCGTAATAGTCCTGCTTTTGCATAGGTCATTCATTGTCTAAAAGTCATGATTGGGAGGTGAGTAGTGATAAACTACAAGGCACTCAGAGATATTATTCAATCCAGGAAAAGCATTCACAGTAGTCCTTAGGCAGTCCTGGTAATATTGTTGTAACATTGATAATAGTATCCAAAGAATATTAGGCCTGGTAATCCTTGCCCTGATATAAAGTTTATTAATATAACCAATGTAGCTTTCCTTACACAAGTATTAGCCAGGTAGATCTTTTTAATCCTTTTATATTTAACCTACCTATACCTTTATGCATATATAATGTATATATTTACATTGAGGAATAATTGACATTCAACATTATATTAGTTTCAGGTGTAGAACATAGTGATTTGATATTTGCATATATTGCAAAATTATCGCCACAATAAACTTAGTTAACATCTGTCACCATACAGTAACAGAATTTTTTTCTTGCGATGAGAGTTTTTAAGATTCACGCTCTTAGCAACTTTAAAATATGCAATACGGTAACATTAATTATAGTCATCACGCTGTACATTAATCTCTATGACTTATTTACTTTATAACTGGAATTTTTGAATATCTTCACTCATTTTACCTATGCCTCCCACCCTCTGCTTCTGGCAACCACTAATCTGTTCTATCTTTAAGCTTGGGTTTTTGTTCTGTTTTGTTTTGTTTTTTAGATTCCACATATAAGTGAGATCATATAGTATTTGTATTTCTCTGTCTGACTTATTTCACTTAGCATAATGCTCTCAAGTCCATCCATGTTGTTGCAGATGTCAAGATTTTATTCTTTTAATGGCTGAATATATTCGATTATGTGCATATCATATTTTTTTATCTTTGTAACTTAAATGCAGTTTTTATAAGTTACATATAGCTGGATCTTGTGTTTTTTATTCAATCTGGAAATCTGTTTTTAATTGGGGTAATTAAATTAATTGCTTTTAGTGTGATTATTGATATGTTTAGATATAAATATATTATTTTGCTGTATGTTTATTGTTTATATCATCTGTTCTCTGTTCTCTTTTCTACTCTTACTGCCTCCTTTTGGATTGAATAAAAATTTTTAAAATTTCTATTTTATCTCTTTTGTTAACTTATTTGCTATAACTCATTGTATTGGTATTTCAATGGTTGCTATAGGAGTTTAGCCTACCTCTTTTATTTATCACAGTCTACTTTTAATCAATATTATAGTACTTCATTATGAAGTTAATTTTTAGATCTATTTTCATTCCTATAAATATGTTTGAGTTTTGATTAGGGATGCAGGTTAGTTATTTGGGAACAGTGAGGTACTCTTTGGATCCCGATTTTTAAAATTTTGTGAGATATGATTAGAGAAGTGTCAATCGAGGCCTAATTATTCCTCACTATTAAGGCAAGCCCTGTCTTGGGAATTGTGGTTTTCCAGTCTGATTCTAGAAAAAAAGGTACTACTTCTAGTCCCATGTGAATGTCGGACACTGATTGATTTAAACCCTTTGATAGATTTTTTCCTGAAGATTTTGTAAAATGTTTATCTTTTAAAATTAATTGATTTATTTTATAGCATATGTTCCATCTTGGTGAATATTTCACATGCATTTAAACAGTAATTATATTCTGTAGCTGTTTGTTGTAGTGTTCTATAAATGACAGGTTAGTAGAGATGGTAGACAATAATATTCACATAGTTCTTATATTCTTGTTTTTTTCTCTGAACACTTACTGAAAGGGGATATTAGGAATTCCAGCCATGATTGTATAGTAGATTTGCCTCATTCTTTTTTAGTTTGGTCAGTTTTTACTTGCTGATATTAAGTATAAAAATATTAGGATTTTTATATCTTCTTAATGAATTGATCACTTTATTTTTATCAAATTTTCTTCCTTACAGCAGTTAATGCTTCATGTTTTGAACTCCATGTTTTTTGTCTGATATTAATATAGTCACACCACATTTATGTCTAATTGTATACCTTTTTTCATCCTTCATATACAACTACATTCAACTATCTTCATATTTAATGTTCATTGCTCATTAACAGCACAGAATTAGGGATTGTTATTTAATTCACACTAAAATTTGCCTTTTAATTGGAGTGTATAGTCCATTTACATTTACTATAATTATTGATGTGATTGGTTTTAAGTCTACCTGCTTTATACTCATTTCCTATTTGTTTTTTTTTCTTCTGTTTCCACTTTCCTGGATCTTTATATATTTTTAGTGTTATGTTTTATTTAGTATTTTAGTTTTACATTTTATTCCCTTTATCTCTTATGTCGTTAGTGATATTATATTACATTATATTATATATTATGATCTATTTATTTTTTCTATGTTCCTAAATTCAATGATTGGCTCCACCACCCAGGTGTCTCAGAAACCTCACATTCCTGGGCTTTACTTTTAGCTTACCTCAATTAGGTACCAATTTTATTTGCATTTCCAAATCTTTAAAATTCAACATCTCTTCTTCTAAAATAATCAGTATGACTGCCAGAGTTTGGAATCACATAACCTCTTACCTGATGAAATGATATAGCCTCTTAACTAGTTTGTTTCCTCATTTTCCCATTCTTACTCTATCAATTTTAGATTAATGTTGACATTCAAGGTCTGGCAATAATGCAATGGAATATTATGTGATATGTGCAGATCAAAGCACTTTACAGACAGAGTGTTAAATGGATCAGGTTTCCCTGTGGAACTTGTTGTATAATAGAGAAACTACTGTAAAAAGAAAAGAATGAAGAGGTGGGATGATAAACTGGGGTGGGGAGAAAATATCGAACACTAGTTATAGTGAGTGCAGAGATTTATGAGTAAGGATTATGCATAATATCAACAGAGATGAAGGAAATGAGGGCTGGTAAATAGGCTAGAAGGACTCCTCCTGATTCTTAAGGAAAAAGAAGATGTCACATGGAAAAAATCACCTTCAATGTTATGGTCTTCCTTTGTAGGCCCTTAATCTATCAATTCTCTCATTCCTTTAAAGGGCTAATTATCAAATTACTGCCCAATGAAGTAACTGCACACAAATTTGCATATAGTAGATGCTCAAATGGTTTAAGTGGAAAGATAAATAAATGACTAAAGATGGGTGAATGAGCAAGTTCCTCACTATTTAAGTGAGACATTTTCGCTTGTGTCTCATTCCACTGGGCCCAACATCCCCCCCCACCCCCCACCACCAGTGTGGTAAAGAAAATTAAGGTTCTTGAAGGAAAGCATTTCTGGAATAGGCTTGTTGAAAATTTTAAGGTCATTACCATAAAGTGAAGGAGATCAAAAATGCATTAAGTTGAAGACTGGCAGGAAAAAGTATTGAAATGGCTGAAGACATCTTGAGCAACGTAACATTTACATGGTGGCTATGTAAATTTAAATGGTATATTGTAAGACCCACCCAATTTGGAACATTTATTTTCAAAATGTTTTCTTTCAAAAATATTGTATGCCTATTATGCTAATTATAGAAATTAAAAGTTGTTATTAGCAAATCTATTTTAATCTGAATTAATGTATGGCATTCTTTAAATAAAGTTTCAAATTGAATTTAGAAATATTCATGCTCTTCCAAGATTGCAATATCCCTAAGATAGGATGACATTCTAAGGCTTTGGATACATTATTGCATGTATTTATTCATACAAAATCAACTAGAGTAGTAAAATAATTACCAACTGGATACTGAATAAGAAAAACCATCTGAGATTTCCAGTTAACAGAAATAGCCTTTTCTCCTAACTGACTTAATGTATGTAAAAATTCTTTAATCCATTGTTCAGATTGTAATAGGTTTCTCCTTGCTTATGTAGTTTTGAAACCTTTGGAGAGAAATTGATAAAGCATGTCTTTGGAGAGCTTAGAGAAGATACTTCTCCTTCCTTAAATGCTCTTCCTTTTCTTTCTGTCATGCCAATACCTCTAATCTTCAAGATTTGAAGAATCACCTCTTCATAAACTTTTCCTTCCCCAATAAGCCTGGTAAAATTTGTCAGCACTTTTTTGCTGTCCCATTGTATCCTCTGCAAATATCTTTCATTAGTAATGGTTTTAACCTTTTGGTCTTTTCATTCAGGATGAAGACATTCATTCCTTAGCTGCCTGAAAACATTGCCTGCTAAAACACAGAGCTGAATCACTGTGGATTGCTCTAAGCTATCTCACCCAAAGTTACACACTCATTCAGTTGCATCCTCCATTCAATGACATGTCATTATGGATGTATAAAGGCTTAGATAATTTGCCTTATTTGGAAAAAAAAAAATCTAAAAAGACATCCCAGACCCAGCACTTTCCATGGGATCAGCTGAATCTTCTATTGCAACTGCATCACAGTTATAGTTCTGCCTCTGACCAGTCTGTTCCCCTCATTCCTTTAAAAGGGCTAATTATCAAAGTACTGCCCAATGAAGCAACTGCATACAAATTTCAGAGTATCAAAGTCAGTTTCTGGGGAATCCTTCAAGAGATCCCCTTTTCTTAAACTCAAGCATCCAGTGATTTCAAGCTGCCCACAGAATGAGAAAGGGACTTATATTTATCTAGAAACTATGATAGGTCATTTACATGGCTCATTTCCTCTAATCCTTTTAATAAATCTGAGGTACAGGCTCTTCTAGTATGTTAATTTCCAAAAAAAAAGTTATTCTTATATCCAACAGATGGAGCATGGTATAAGCTTCTAGGTTGTGGATTCATATCCAAAATATAGGGTTATATGTGATTCTTTGAACTTTTAAAACTTAGGCATACTCTTCTTTTTAACAACCACAATTTATAGGGCAGTTATTTTTCTTCTGAATAGAACATTGTTTGAATTTAGCATCTTCTAGTATGTAAGGTTACATGCTTCCCTGACAATCCCATCAAATCTGTGTATCTGCATTCATTTTCTGTGCACACACTTTATGGTGCACAATCAAGTAGACCTTCAAATTATAGAATCATAATACTTTGCTATCTGTTCTTTGCTACTAACATTTCATCAAGGGCATTCTTACTATATTTAGACTTTATATTCTCGAACAAACTTCTAGCCTTCTCTTGAATTTACTCAGACAAATGGGCATCCAACATTGATGCTGATCTTCTGGTCATTATATTAAGCCTTTCAATTAACAGAATTTGAATGTGCTGGCATTTTTACCTTTGGAGTGTTCTAAAATCCATCATTGCCCCAGTGGCACTGAGGGGTCCTCAGTTTTTTCCACAGATACAGTAAAGAATTATAGATCAGTGAGATTTAGGAAAAGTAAGATTTATTAAAAGTACGTTTCAGGAAAGAAAAGGGCTATGACAAAGGGGGCTGTAGCTTCAGGGAAGAAGTGAGGTCTGTATTATATTAAGGCCATGATAGGAGATTATGAAAGTGGTGCTAGATAATTGGCATGTGAAGTCATTTTGTTTGACATTTGGCTGTTCTATAATCCTTTGCTTAGTGTGCATACAGTTACCCCGAATTCAGTCTGTTATAATTAGATTCATGAACTTCCGGGCATAGGCATGGTATTATAATGGTATAATAAGGCTAAGGTCACAGGAGGTTAGTGTAGGCCTGACTGTGCAAGCACATGTGGCCAAACCAAATCAGCTACTATTTTATGGCTTTTTACTCCTTTTGTGCCTCAGGATGTAGGGGTAATTTATAGCCATAAAATGGGGGTTCCGGGGAGGTCCTAAGGGAGGTCTTTGGGAGGGGCCTTAATTCCCCAGTCGCTCATGTCTACCTAACTACTTAATACCATCATTACATGTTACTCACTGTGTAATGTCTTTATTTCTTTGACGAATTACAGTTATATAGGTATATAGCACATCTCACATATTACATGATTAATATTTTGTCCTTTGGAGAGCTTGCTAATGTTGAATAAATTACATATGCCAATATGTAACATGTACTGCTTTCTCATTTTCAATTTTCTTTATTATCTTGTTTCATAATCATATGCCACTTCTTACTAGCAGTAGTTACTGCCACTGAATTTATCAGATACAGTTAAGTTAATAATATTTCTAACACTCCTCTAAGCCGAGTACACACAGTAAAAGTCTGAATAATGGCATCATTGTTACAAAACTGAATTATAGTATATCACTGGAAGCAAAACAGATATACTTTGCTATGGAATATAAACTTGTTTTTATTTCTATTGATTCAGAAGTTGAATTTTTTAAGTAGAAAAGCTTGCATCGGGGGAGTTCCACTTTCAGCATGATTGTGTGAAGAGCTCTGAGGAACTACTTCTCAATGAAACTGATGAAAACTAGTAAAAACACACACCCATCTGAAGTCTCCGAAAATGGCCTTACAAACTTACAGCAAAGGATGAAAAATGTATTTAATAAAAATCTCTAAAACTGGAAAGAGCTGTAGGATTCTGGTATTTGAGCCAAGAACCTTACTGTTCCTTCACCATTTCAGCTCAGCAAGATGGGAACTCCAGTCCAGAGTGATACAGCCACAACACAGAGCTTCTTCTCCCCACAGCTCCCATTCAGAGGGCTGTCTTCCTGGTATAGGTAGTTCAGCATTTCTCTTCCTTCTCCCAGCTAACTGCAGCTGAGGCTAAGTTTCAAATAAGTGAGGCTGTAACTCAGCAAATCTTCATTTAAGATGACTTTTTCTTTTTCTATTTCTACTTCATTCAAACTGGTTTTAGGTTCACTTTCTTCTTCTCTTTCCTTATCCTTCTGTATAACACAGGACCACTCCCTTAATCATTGAGCCCCTAGGTCAGAATCAGACAGTCTTAAAAACAAAGCCTCAGGTCTTTTGACCACAGAAATACAGTTTTGGTCAAATTAAAAATAACATCTTGCATCTTCCCACCCATGAAGGTAGAATGACTCTACTAACAGCCCCTAGAAACCAAACAGAAGGGTGCCGTGACTGACATCAGGACCTGATGCAATGATCAGCTGCCTCCTACCCTAGCCCCAACCAATCAGTAGAGCCCATAACCCCAACTCCCTTAGTGACAAAGAATAATCAATCTTCCCCTATATAATTTATTTCCTAGAGACCATCAGGGAGCCAGGTCTTTGAGCTCTAGCTCACCTGTGTCTCTGGACTTGGTGCCATTTCCTTAAATAAATCTCTACTTTCTTTGCTGCAAACTTCTGTCTATGTTTCTTTTGGATTTGATGCATATAGGCAAAATGAACCCTTTGTGTTTGATAACAAGACCAAGAGGTAGGAACTGCTTTTTTCTACCTTGCCACTACTAGTGGGACTGAGGTGTTACTGTAGTATGGCACTGATAAGAATATTAGGGCTCAGTTGCATTTGCTCATAGGGTGGGGTTTCTACACTGATAAAGGCAAACAATGGAGATCTGCTACGCTTCCCCTCTGCCAAGCACTCAGCTTCCAAAGCGGGTATGTGATTGAGAGAGAAGCGTACCATTGTCTTTGCCCCCAGCACCACCATTGGTTGAGAAATTATGTCCAGAGATAGAAGTAAAAACATGCCTAGGAGAGCTCCAAATACCATACCCAAATAAACTTCCTTTATCTGCAAGTGTGGAGAGGTTCAAGCCTAAGGGTGTTCTCAAGAACAGTGGAAATTGTTGTAAAAGGCAAATAGGAGGAGAAAGATAAAATCACTGGCTAAACAGTAGGCCATCTAATCTGCCAGACAGAAAAAGAGACAGTTGGAAAGTACCCTCCTGGATTTAGAAGAAATCTCAAACACCTACCTCAGGATTTATTCCTTTAAAAAAATTTAAATTTGGTCGGGTTAGTCTGTGAAGCAGTATATATACTAGGGCATTGTTGAAAACAGTGTAGCAATCAGCTGACAATTACTAGAGCTTAATAAGGAATAAGGTCAGAGAAAGTTAAAAAAAAAAAAAAAAACCCCTACCCAAACTATAGTCATCCCAGGGTAACTGCAGGAACATCCAATGAGTGACATCGGGGGCATCACACTGAGAAGAGGAAATAGACATTACTAAATTAATCTGGTAAATTACTAAATAAATACACCAACAAATAGCAACAACAAGTTCCAGAGGAGGAGACAGCCAGAGGAAGTTACTATTTTATCAAAAATGTGTCATAAATTTGGCACTAGCGAACTCTTCTCATATACATGAACAGTGAACATTTACAGTTTCATCAAGCTGATTTGAAGCTGGACCTTCTTGTAGCAGCTGGTTATTATGCAGCTAAACACTGTCCAGGGAGAAACTGGGAGATGGGTATTTTTGCCTGTTTCCTCTGCACCGAGCTTGAGTATATGAATGAAGAATGCATTCCTGTGTCCATATTAAAGCTGCTTCTTTCTTTACTATAGTCATATGGGACTTGTGAATGCAAGCCCCATTGGCTATCTGAGCCAGTAAATCTGGGGCTAATATCAATATTGGTTCACTAATTTAAAAAAATGTACCACACAAATATAAAGTATTAGAGGAAACTGGGTGAAAGTATATGGAAACTCTCGATATTATTTTGGAAAATTTTCAGTAAATCTAAAACCATTCTAAAATTTTAAAAAATTATTTTGAGAAAACACACTTTCAAAGGACAGTGTTGAATAGAAAGATGTTGGTCATTTAGTATTATTGGAGTGTTGATTTAATATTAGAAAAATGGATTATATCCATATACTTTTGTTATTGAGGTTTGAGTCATATTAATAAGTTAATTTTTTGATGTTTCCTCTTTTTAATGAGTTATGTGAGAAGTGAGTACCAAGGTGTGTAGTGTTGGGAGGTAGAAGAAGATAATACTTGAGGAAAATATTTTGAGGCCACATTTATTTCTCTTCATGATTTAGTGAAAGAAAAAAAGACTCAGGCCCCACTTCAGACGTGATTATCAGAATCTTCATTGTACCAAAATCCCCAGGTGAATTGTGTGCCATTAGTTTAGAAGCTAAGTGTTGCTGCTCCCTTCTAGATTTGCTCTACTATTCCTTCATTAGTGATAATCCATGCATCTCCCTTATCTGGTAGATCTATTTTTCTTTTTCTCGTTTATCTTTTATCTATATGGATGAAGACGCTGGAGTTTGCAACTTCTGCTAACTGTTCAGTTAACTGGAGATTCTGACCATCTACTAACGTACTCATTAATTAGGAAGTCTTTGAAATTACTGATTCTTGGTTTTGTCATGATCCATTTAGAAAGTAGAGAGGACTAGGTTAAGGAATAGGAAAGTTAGCAGGTGATACTCCTTAGAATTTGGCCATTTTGAAATTAATGTTCTTTTTTGCTGTAGGGTCAGACTGATTAATAGCAATTTGACATCTTGTGAATTCCAATAGAGCACTAACAAATGCTTAATTTAAAGTAATTATATATATATATATATATATATATATATATATATATATATATATGTGTGTGTGTGTGTGTACTATTAACTCTTCTTAAAAAGCAGAATTAAAAAATTATTAAGATATAATTGACATATAGCATTATTTTACTTTCAAGTGTTTGACATAATAATTTATTATTTGTATACATTGCAAAATGATCACCACAATAAGTCTAGTTAACATTCACTACCACACATAGTTACAATTGTTTTCTTGTGATGAGAACTTTTAAAATCTATTTTTAGTGACTTTCAAATATACAATATGGTATTATTAACTATAATCACAATGCTGTACATTCTACCTCATGACATATTTTGTTTTTGATTAATAAAAATGTTCAACAGAATAGCCTTAGTACTATGTTTAGTTGAGAGAGCTATATTCAATCTCTCTTGATCTTTCTCTTATGAAAATCCTATCTTGGTACATAATTTCGTCATAGAAAAACACGGCAAAATCTTGCCTCTAATGACAAAAGTCAGGGATGAATTTAAATAAACTCAATGTTTAAAGAATTCTACCTTTGTGTTGAAGATGAGTAAACTTAAGCTAAGAAAGTTTAAATATTAAATAATGGCACAGTGGCAGGGCACGATTTGAGAAACTATTGAATGATTCCAATGACAAGGTGATTAATCACTCTGCTATAACATTTCTCTTGTGTTTCTGTCACAAGAAAGACAAAAGGAGATGGAAAAAGAAATATGCCCTTGTACTCTATTTAATCTATGAGAACTAAAGTTAAATTTGGTTCTTTTTCATTTGAGTTGTAGACCACTTGGTAAAATGCATGAACATGTGCAGTTAAGTAAGTTAATTGCAGGCAAATAATAATGTTCGACATTAGCACAAGCAAATAAAAAATGTATTTAGCCTTAAGGATATAGAAGATAAAAATGCTAAGTAAAACTAGAAGGACTATTCTGGAAACCAAGAAGCAGAATATGAAATTCAATGTGTTAGAGCCAATCCCTTCTTCTGCTGTAGGAAACATAGGTGGTAAATATCAATGAAGTAAGATGTCTGACTATATTCAACTTTAAGTAAATTCTTATCCAGCTTTAGCAGAATACATCTGAACACATTCAACTTACCCAAACTTGTCTACTCCAGCACATATGGTGTTAACTCCAGAACTTTGTTTTTTTTTTTTTTTTTTTACTAAGCTACCGACATTCTGAATAATGTTTCACATAGAAATAGATTTCTGTTCATGATGCGAGTACCAACCAGTGTTGAATCCTCTGCTCTGAATTTGTTCTTTGCTAGCAACTGTTATTTTGTCCCTCATGGTGGTAGTGTTCTAAGCTAAGCAACAACATTCACACTTCATCACTGAACAAGGGTGAGATTTACCTTCTTCAGCTGGGTTTATAGCAACTTGCCTGACTGTGCTTTATTAGGAACAGCAGTCCCTTGTTATAAATTTTGTTCTCAGGAGTCTGGGGTTTCAATTTTAGAAATTTGCCAATTAACCTACACATTATCCAGTTTCCAACTATAACTTTGAGTCAAAATCACTTTATCAAGTACTTACTCTTAGACCAGTACCATATTAGTATTAAGAAGCTGGCTATGCACAATGCAATATATATATATGCCTTACTGCTAAATTGTACACCTGAAATTTATTGGATTTTGTTAACCAATGTTACCATAATAAAAAATAAATTAAAAATAAAAATACAGCGAATCATAAAGAAAAGAAGAAGCTGGCAATGAAATGTTTTCATGGTTGACATTTTAATGCATAAATATCTATTTAGGAATTGTTTAGAATACACACACATGTTTATTCATAAATGCATATTCTTATGAATGTGTAGTTTTATGTGTTCTTTAGCTAGTGGCTAAACAGAACTTGATGTCTGCAGCAGAGAATAAAACTTAGTAAATTCTTAAATCAAAATTTATTTATACTTTTATTAAAGAAAGAACTCTAATTAAAAGAAAGTGTATATTAAAATATTGACTGAGCCTGGGGCTCTGCTGTGGAAATGGAAGACAGTAAAAACTCAAATTTATTATTAATGAACTTTATTAGTATTAATGAAGGAAGAATAATTTATATAAGAAAATGATCAGCTTGGACAGATAAAAATGTTTGAATTAATGCATTTGCAATGGTTCTTCTATGTTCCATGTATTGATTGTCTTTTGATCTTCCTCTATAAGTATATTTGCATCAGTTTACGTCTGCTTTTAGAAAAAAAAACATACGTATTTACATGGAAGTACACATTTGTATGTCAAAGCTTGTTAATAGATTCAGAGACCATTAACAAGCCAGGTATTTGTGTGAATATAAGATAACTTTTTACTCAATAAGCCTTAATATTTTTTCCTCATTGTCTTTGTCATGTTATTTCCCTCTCCTATGAAATAGCTATCCCTTTAACTCACCCACAAGACCACTTCTACGTAATTCTTAATTCTGTCTCTTAACTAAAATCTTTCTAAGCCATGTGAATTCATATTCCATCATTCATTTGAATGTCTCTAGTATTTATTATACATCATTCTGTATTGTTATTTACTTTTGTGTCTACATTGTTATCTGCAATCCCAAGAAACTGGCAGTTATTTTCTAGTGTTTTATGTCTTGAAGCTTTTGCAAAAAAATTGTGTACTCTATAGCATACTTATCGGTTGTCCATTTCCTTTTGACTAACCACTCCTACTTTTCTGTTAACATTCTCTTTAGACATCTCCATTCTTTTGACTGTTATAACCCATTCACATACATTTATTTTTTCTTCTCTAATGTTTACTTGCATTTATTTATTTGCATTCTTGCATTTATTGACATAAAATTTATTGTTCCTACTGTAAGTTTACATGTCTGCCTCTATAATTTTAAAGGCAAGGATCTTGTCTTCGATTATTTTTAAAATCATTCCATACTCACTGAGAATTTTCTTTGATGCCAGGCATCATCCTTTTAACAAATTTGTCACCCTTACACATACCAGAGCTTTCAGCAAATCTTAAACAGTTAGTAGATGTGTTGTAAATAAATGGATGAATTAATGAAAATTTTTTTTATTAGACATACTCATATTTAATGATATTGGCTATGTTCAGTAATTATTTTATTATTGTCTTAAATAATAATAATGATTTTTTATAGGAGACCCAAGTGTATTTTCATTTTAGGCAACATTTATCTGGCCAGTTGAAGCAGTATAAATTTGTGAAGTGTAGACTTGGCTATCAAGTACCCAGGTTCTAGTTGACTTGCTTCAATTACTTATAATATTTAGATTCACTTTCCCAGCCTATAAAATGAAGCATTTATATTAGTTGAAATTGTCTTTTGCAAACCTAGAGTTTTCTATCTTCTAAACTAATTATATTTGTGTCTAAATGGACCATGGAAGTTGAATGAATATATTGTACAATGTGTGACTTTTTAAAATATTTTTGTTTTGATTTAGAGTTCAAAATGATATCTCTTTCTCAAAAACAAATTTAGAGGAGGCAGGATTGCATTATGGTAAGGCCATGGATATTGAACTCAAAGCCATTTATTAGCTATGTAAACCTAGGCAAAAAATGCTAAATCTTTCTGATTATAAGTTTTCTCATCTTCGTAATGGGGAGAATAATGAAATCTATTTCATAGGGCTATGACATTCATAGCAGTAAAACACGTGAAGTATTTAGCACGGTGCTTGCCACATAATTAGCCCTTGAGTAATGTCAATTATTATTATCATTACCATTATTAGTACTAGAAATGATCTGTATTAAGAAAACATTTCCTGAAAATATCTGACTCTAGTTTTATTGCCATTTGATTGTTTTTTCCCCTGAATACTATTCTAAATTTTGAAATTTAACTGGAATAGTTGGGATTTTCACTTTTGTTATGTATTTCAGTAGAGATTTTCAGGCCTTCTAAGACTGTAGTCATGCTTCATTAAGTCAGCTAAAGTAATTAAGTAATTTCAACAAATATTAGTTATTAGGATTCATTCACTAAAATCTGCAAATTGGACATTATTCACCTTCAGAAAATAAAACACATCACCTTTGTCTTATATTCATCATCTTTCCATAATATCGAAGCTTGACGTTTGGCTTTTGCAGATAGAAGCACCAAAGTTAAAGAAAACCCATCTGAGCAGATAGTAAAATGGGTATGATGAAGTTCTATTTTACAGCATAGTGATTATTTAATCACATCCTAATTGTGTATTTAATCTTCTATTCTCTGAATATCTGAGAAACAAATATATAATAATACTAATAAAATCATACTATCCAAGAAAGAAGAACTAAAGACCATTTAATCGGGGATTTCCTAGTCTTGATTAGCTCATGATGATAGTAACTTCTCTCCATCTACCAAAACCTGACAGTTTTAGCTGAACAACCTTCTAGAAGCTCTAAGAAATGTCTAATTAGTTGCCTCTTAAATCATCATGCTGTGCCTGACGTAGAGTATGCTAGGGGTGTTCATAGAAAAGTTGTTGACCGGCTGGAGGTTTTAGTTTTTTTTAGAGAAGTAATAATTTAACAAACATTTACAGAATTTCAGTTATGTGCAAAGCACTCTGCTAGGCCCTTAGAATAAAAACAAGTAGTGAAGGTTTAGTCCTAATATTTAAAGAACTTATAATCAAAGATGAGAATGTATGTATGTAAGCAGGTACTGTCAGTACTCTATATTGCTATAGGTATGCAGAACTTCAAACCTAATCCAGTAGGAAATTGGTGCAGAGGAGGGTAGGAAGGGGGCACTCAGGAAAGTTTCCCAGATAGTCACATTCTTCTTAATGGAATTTGATGCAATTTGTAATTTTGGAAGTTTTCTGGTATAGAACAATCCTGAATTAAACCATGTCTCACAAATGTCTCTGAATGAGTTGAGTGAATATGGCGTTTTATTTCCCCATGACATTCACACCTTTATGTGCAAGTCAGAAATGACCTAAATAGTGGGTGAAATAATGCTATATGTTTCAGGCTCATAGGCTCTCGTGTTTCATAATTGTCCATAATATATCCCAGTAACATTAGACTTAGTGTGACAGACTCCAGAATCTGCCCGGAAAAAAGTATTTTCCCTTTTGTGAAGATGTAGGTTTTTTGTGGGTTTTTTTTTTTTTTGAAATCATATAATTGCTAGGAGGATAAAGAATCTTCGAAGTAAAAGTATAGGCTGCACTCGTCCTTTTTCCTGACCTTGCCTCCTGGTGATTATAGTCACCCGGTTGGCCAGCAAGAATGCTTCTTTCTTTGCTATATTTATTTTTTAATCATTTGACATGACAAAAAATTGTCATTAGTAATAGAATATTGAGACAGGATAATGGTTTGCCACTTTGAAAGGAAATGTCTATAGAGCTTTACCTGTGGGAGATCAGAGACCTGTCAAAACATTCTATTCTGTAGGATTAATCTCTTAAATATGTTAGAATACTTCCATTTATAGAACTCTCTTGTGACTTATAAGCAGTGATATTCAGGTACTGACAAATGGATTGATAAAATCTTTCTGTGACTTAATGATAGAAATAGAGCAAGCCAAGCTAGATCTTCTTTTTGCATGAGTTATGTAGGCATATATTGGGTTTAAGGGTACCAACCATTTCTTCTTTTGATTTCCCTTGTATTCTATGATTCTAAATGAATTTCTAAGATGTTGGGTAGTATAATTTATTTGAAATATGAATATTTGTTTTTTGTAAATATTGGATGGGATGATGTTTACTATATGCCTAGAGAATTAGCATCTAGAGACACATATTATTATCTACTATTGAAAATCACTGCACCAGGTGCTATGGAAGATAACACACTTCATAATTTCATGTTGCATCCCGAAATTTCCTGGATACTTCTTGATTAACCAACTTTTGTTGTAATTAACATAAGTAGTGCTTCTTTTCTCAAAAGATATGTGTTATAAATATTCTAGCACAAGATTATATTAAGATTTTAAATTTGAGATGGCAGTCCGTGCAAAGATGTTGGCTAACTTTCATGATGAGCTTATTAAAATTGTAGTAGAGAAATAAGAACATTAGTAAAGAGACTAGAAGGACAATAATTTAACACTTCTTTAGATTTTCTAAAAAGATGGAAAAGACTTTTGTTTTCATCAATCATGATTTCATTGGTAAAGGAACTGCCCTCCACTAAAATCAACTAACAAATTTGAAAAAGATATACAGAATATATTTAGATATTGGACAACAGGTAAAGAACAGAAACAAAAGAGGCTATCACTATTATTACCCTGGCTTTCTGCATGGTGGTACTTTCAGAAACCTACCACAGAGAGGGGAAAAACCACATATAACTCAATAGTTGTACTGAGTTTAGGAGATTGATATCAAAGTTCACTAAGTCTGAGATACTGAATGATTACTGAAAAAGAGGTAGCTATGCAAAATAAGAGCTTCAGAAATCTGCAGAGGAGTCTGTTGTTTGCTAAGCTGTACTGCATAAGGTAAAGCTCTGGGAGACAAAGCAAAGAACTATCAGAGTGCTATAAGATGAAATTACTCAAGGATATACAACGTTAGGAAATGTTCAAATTCTAATCAGAGAGACTGTTAAAAGCATTCAGTAGAGACTTCAGAAGGCTCATATTTTCTAGGAGTATTAAACTAACCCTTTATAATCACCCTAACAATGCTTATATATAAACCTCAAAGAGATCAAGCTGTTCTACAGTGAACTATCTTTCAAAATAGCTATTACTTTTTAAAGACAACAAAATTCAGACACAACACTGTATTATTTCCAATAACCAGCATATCCAAATAGAATGAAACTTTCTTAGACTAGCAAAAGGTATCTATTTAAAAAAATACATCTAACCTGGTATTTAATGATGAAAAACTAAACGTTTCCCCTTTAAGTTAGGAAACAAAAAGGATATCTGCTCTCAAGTATTAAATTTAGTAATTTCTTGGATGTTTCAGATATTTTAATGAGGCTAAATAAATCAATAATATAGAGATTAAAAAACAATTTGTAAATTGTCTTTATTTGCAGATGACATGATCATTTATATGAAAGAGCAAAGAAATCTATAAAAAAAGCTGTTATAACAAGTAAAGGAATTTAGTAAGTGTTAGAGAAGATGTAGAGAAATTAGAACCTTTATACATTGCTAATGAAAATGTAAAATAATTTAGACACTTTGGAAAACAATTTAGTAGTTTATGAAAATGTTAAACATATGCTTAACATAAAAATCAGAAATTCCACAACTAGGTAGGTATTATCCTAGGACACGTGAAAACATATGACCACAAGAAAACTTTGTATAAATGATTATTATAATGGTTTTATGATAATAGCCTCCAAATGAGAACTATATAAACATACATCAACTTGTGAATGAGTAAGAAAATGTGACATATCCCTATAATGAAATACTAATCATAAAAAAAGAAAAAAACTATTGATATGTATACTATAACATGAAAAGAGTATGATTCCATTTATATAAAATTTCTAGAAAAGGTACATCTATAGAGAAAAAAGACAGATCAGTGATTTCCTGTGCTGGGAAATGACAGAAAATGGACATGAGGGAACGTTTTTTTTGGAATAGTAGAAATTATCTAAAGATAGATTATGGTGGTGATTGCATAGCTCCATAAACTTAATAAATTTGGCAAATATTCTCTTTAATATACATGTATAACTGATGAATATATAATGTTCATATATATGAAGTTATAATTCAACATAACTTTTAAATAAACCTACACCAAAGTATATTACCATGACATTTTATAGTACCAAAGAAGTCTTCCAAGGGGAGAGTTAGAATTTAACCTCACAAAATAAGTCAAATAAATAACTAAAAATATAACTGCCTTATAGAATTTTTATTAGAATCTTGATGATAGAAGTTAAGTGGAGACAAACGCTGCAAGAAAACTTTCTGAAACTTAATGATGCTAACAATATCTTTAATTATGATACTAGTAGAAATACAACTCAGAAAGCATACCTGTATTTCACCTTTCCTCTTGAATTTCCTTAAAGATGTTTTCCAGCAAAAGTGAAACAACAATCAGAAACAAAATATAATTATATTTTAAAAAAATACTGGAATTCAACTCTGTGCATAATGAAAAGAAATTGGCCAAGATAAGAACAATATTCCACTAGTATACTTCAAAAAAAAGTCTTTTAAAAAGAGTACGATGAATTCAAAACATATGTAGAGTGCCTAGTCTTAGATGTAAACTGGAAACAAAAAATGTCTAACGACAAGTGAACGAAAAAATGTGGCACGTCCATACATTGTAATACTACTCACCAATAAAAAAGGAATTCACTGTTCTTACATGCAACGACATGAGCAAATCTCAAAATCATTATCCTAAGCAAAAGAAGCAGGCAAAAAAGGAGGTTAGCTTTATATATTTTATAGAATTTTCAAAGCATGCAAACTAATTTACAGGGAAAGAAACTAGATGAGTGGTTTTTGGGTACAGGAGTAGAGAGAGGGATGAATTACAAAGCATCATGAGGAAACTTGGAGAGTGATGGAAATGTTTGTTATCTTGACTGTGGTGATAGTTACACAAGGTTACATATATATATATCTATATATAGGTATATAGATATATACACACACATATATATAACCTTGTACATATATATAGATAGATAGATAGAGACACACACATATAACCTTATAATGTTATATATGTCTGTATATATATCTATATATATACCTATATATATATAAGGTATATATATATCTTTATATATATATATACCTTATATATATATACCAAAGCAGAATCAGTTGTTCACTTTAAAAAAGTAAAATTTAATATATTTCAATTATTGCTCAGTGAAAATGTGAAAAACAAAATTGTATTAGAGTTGAGATTTATTCAAGAAGTTCTTCCCTTCTTCAATTTGTCCTAAGTTACCAAAACCCTATTAATTGTTCAGCAGAGTAGTAAACTAATGGTCCTCTTGGGTATCAAAGAGGGAGAAATGGAATAGAGTGTCTCCCATTCTGTGGGTATAGAAATATATTTTGTAAATATACTTTTAAAAGAAAAAATAAAACATTCATAATGTAATCTCATTGTAAATGTATTAATTCTCTATCACTTGTAATCATTTGAGAACAGTCTTCTCTTAGTAGGAAAAGTTTTATAATTTTTGTTTTTTAAAGTTTAAATGAAACAGATTCTTTGGTTTTAATTTAAGGATAGGCTTTTAATAATAAATCAGAAATACTAAATACACACAAATATTTTATGTCTTCTAATGTTTCAGTTATTTATTGCTTTATAACAAATAACACTAAATTTCCTGGAGTAAACAATAATAATTTGTTTTACTCACAAATTTGCATCTTGGGCAAGATTCAATGGAAACAAATCATATTTCTTTCACAAAGTATCTCCTAGGGCAGCTCAGCTACAGCAGACTGGAATTGTATGAAGATTATTGCTTATATTTTTATATTTGATGTTGGTAGAGAGCTGGAATGTCAGTTGGAGCTGTCTGTCAGAACAACTACATATGGCTGCTTGGTATCCTTATAGAATGCTAACTGGTTCCCAAGAGCAAGAATCCTACAGAATTAGGTGAAAGCTGTTTCTTAGTTATCTCTTGCTGTGCAAAAAAATTACCCCAAAACTTATTGGAATGAAATGGTGTGTAATAATTACCTGACTGTTTCTTTAGGTCAGAAATCTAAACATATCTTAAACATGTCCTCTGTGTCAGGGTCTCTAATGGGCTGTAATCAAGATGTCAACTCAGAGTTTTGTCTTTCTAAGATTTGACTGGAGATTTTTCTGCTTCTAAGGTTTCACATTTGATTGTTAACAGGATTCAAATGCAAGTCATTGGGTCTAACTCAGACTCAAGGGGAAAAGATTGTACAAGAACATGAATACCAAGAGTAGGGATTGTTGTAGACCATCTTTGAATATTATCTATCATAGCCATATTTCCTTTTATGACTGAGTCTTAGATATGTAACATTGGTTCCACCATTTTCTATTAAGCAAGGTAGGCACAAAGTTCTGCCCAGATTTAATATTGACTCCACTACTCAGTGAGAAGAGAGTGAGTTTCTTACTGAATAAAGAGCAAGTGAGTATATTGTAGTGGCCATATATGGAAAATAAACCTACTTTCTCCTCTCTCGTTATTAGGTTGGGAATCAAAAATTCTGGGTCTGTATTGCCACCTTCAGTTGGTGGAGATGTCCTGCTACTATGCTACTCCTCCAATCCTTGGTTCTCAACCCCAACTTCCAACCTTCCTCTTTCCATTTTTCACAACTCTTCTTTGATTATTATTTGAATTATTTCCAGGATTTATAGTTGAACTTAGTGGGAAGGAGCAGGTAGAGATGAGTCTATGCCATCTTGTCCAGACCGGAAGTTTGTGTTTGCTTTTTTTTTAATGGAACACATTTCTCTCTGTTTTAATTTGCAAAGGATAATAAAATTATAAAAGAATTTTGACTAAGAGTTAGTCTTTTGAAAAAATATTTCAGAAACAGGTTGGAGTTTTATAGATATCTTCCATGTTTACTGCAAACATGAAATAACCCAAATGTTGTGAAATATTCTTGATTTCCACAAGATGATTTGGGTCACTAATGGTGTCGCTAATCTGCAAGCTGCCCCTCACTATGTTGTAAGAAACCATCTTTAAAATAATTAGTGGAATATGCATTTGAACAATATAAAATTTCTTGGATAAAGAAGTGCTGAAACCACATTATGACTTTCAAGTGTTTCTTACTTTTAGGAGGTACTTTTAATTTTCCAGGTCTGACGAGACAGAAAATACTGACATACCTTCTGTTTTTAAAAAACTAATAATATAAAAGATCAGAAGAAGAAACTCATGAATATTATGCTTTTAATAAAGGGAGAGAACAATGAAGTAAAATTGAGAAGAGGGAAAAAGATAGAAACACAAAAGTATGGAAAGATAGAGAAATGTAGAGTGGGAAAAAGAACAATATGTAGGTCTTGAGAGAGCCATATTCCAGAAGGCAGTCCCTGATGTAGGCAATGTAACAGATGTTATAAACCTATACAAATCTCATTAATTGTGCACTCGATATTTTTTTCCCAAAAAATCAAGGGTTGGGATTAACATTACAACTTTTTGAATGAGTCTAGATGCATAAAATAATTTAGTGAACTCTAGCTGTACAGAAAATTGTGCTATACCGAAATTTAATTTAGGCTAAATCTATTTAGAGCAACAAATATATTTATTTTTAATTGATACAAAAAAAGAGTGCCTGTTATGAAATTCTGAAACACATTTAGCCCTAAAATTTTATTATAAATTTCCTTTCCAAAGACCTTAGAACATTTCCATAAGTATTATTTTCATTTCCTTCCAATATACAAGATATTGCTAAATTAGGAAAGAGAAAATCAGATGATTTACTCAAGACCGTATAGTTCACTAAGTAGAAGTTTTATTTCTTTCTTACTGTTGTTTACTACACCCTCCCCATACACACTAGTTCTCAAAACAGATACACACACACACACACACACACACACACACACACACTCCAGCATTTGTACTGCTAGACCTTTACTTAGGAGAAATAAAAATTTATATCTACACAAAAAGATACATGTGGACGTTAATAGTGATTTTATTCATAATTTCCCCAAACTGGAAATAATTAAAATAGTCTTTATCTGATGAATGAATAAATTCATTCATCAGATAAAGACTGTGGTAGATTCTTACAGTGGAAAAATCACTTGGCAATAAAAAGGAACAATCTATGGTATACACGATAACACAGATGAACTGAAATGTCTTATGCTAAATGAAAGAAGCCAGACTCAAACACCTACATGTTGTTCATTAGTCCGGTTATATCATCCGGAGTGCCCAGTGCAAAATAGAAATACGAGGCCTATTGTTTAAAAATTTAGATTTTTAGTACAGTTACAGCAGAGCTTTAAATCAAGCATGGTGCCTTTCTAAGTGTAGGGGCCTGTGTGACTGCATAGGTTGCAATCCCATGATTGTATTATTTCATTACTATGACATTCTCAAAAGGCAAATCTACTAGGAGAAGAGATCAGTTGTTGCCAGGGGCTAGAGTGAGAGGGTAGAGTTCACCATGAAGGGCAGAAGTGAGTATCTTGGGATGGTGGGACAGTTCCATGTCTTGTTAGGCATGGTGGTTACACAATTATATGTGTATATCAAAACTCATAAAACTGACCACTAAAAAAGGAAAAATTTCTCTGTGTAAATTATATAAATATGATTTTTAAAAGCCTACATTTAAAAAGCACACATTAACATTTTATTGTGGAATGGTTATAGATAATTCCAGAGAAATGTGAAACATTATACAATTAATAGAAACAGACTATAACAGAAAGGGTAGGAATAATGACCTGGGTTGGAAAAACATCTTGGCCTCTTTCTAGCAGGGTGAAATAGATTGTCATTTAACCTCTTGAAGTCACAATTTCATTATCTTTAAAACAGGATGGCAATAGTAAGTCAAACTTATGAGTGCTTATAAAGATCAAATAAGGTAATGTATGCAATTTTTTTTAAAACCTTTATAAATGTAAAGCACTCTGGAATTATTATTAACAGTGGTAATAAATTTACCAACTTGACACCACATTTCTCTCCTCAAATTTAAAGGTTTGTCAGTCACTGTGCACATTTCTGATTTAAAAAAAAATCAAAATTGCAAATTTACTTTAACAATGTTCTATAGAGATGTAATATATAACACATTTTATACCTGGAGAGGGTTACTTGTTTTCACAGTCAAACTGACATATTCTTAGGGAGGAATCCATTTTCTACCTGATGGACTAAATTGAATCCTTATTTCTCAGTGTAGTAGATATTTTCTCCCATTAGGTTAAAATGTATGTACAAATCAATGTAATTCTTTCATTTTAGTTTTAAGTTTTGGTATCCACTTCTGACAATTTTGTAATCTTTAAGTAGTATAAACATTATGACTAAATAATAATTGATTATAAGTGTATATGGGCACTAAATAGCTAAAATCCAGTTAGTATAATTCTTGAGATATTTTACATATAAATGTTATCAAATACAAATTAATAAATGTAAATTCTGATAAATGCACAGCTTAAAAGATTATTACATGACAAATTCTATAACCAGATATATGACTCATACTTGCCTTTTAACTTAATTAAGGAGAGAAAGGGAATCACTCAAAAAGTTCTGAGTTACTTTATATTCCCATTATATATGATAGGCATGTACTTCCAATATAGCATCTTATCATATTGGAATATAATTATTTACTTAAATACATATTAGCAGCTATTGGGTCTATGGACTCATCAACAGCAGTGTGTGAGCCTTATTTATTTCTATTTCTCAGCTGTCATTTCTTTTGCTAGCACATAGTATTTGTTTAATGATTTTGGTTTTAAGATAAGGAAAACCAGATGTAATAATATTGATGGGCAGAGTGGCAATTGGACAGGATACTGAACAGTCAGAATACTTTAGGTTAATGTCCCAACTTTGTTTTCATATGAGTTACACAACACCTGATATGAGAGTTAACCTTTTATGAGCCTCAGTTTTCTAGACAGTTAGTATCTAGAAAAATACTTGACTTGCAGCATTCTCTCAGTAAATATCAACCTTTTTATCTAACACATCATTAAGGATTATTTCATGAAAATGTTGCAATGGTCAAGTGTAATCATGGATATGAAATGTAAAAGCAAGGTCATGGGCTGTGTATTTTTTTAAATTCCCACATCAGCTAGACATTACCTTAAAGTTAGTAGTCGCTTAATAGATGTGCATAGGCTGATTGATTCAAATATAATTGTCTACATAATTAATCATACTTTTTAGATTGGGTTCAGATTATGGACAGGATAGACAATCAACAAGCTCCTAAATTTCACTGCAAAATTTAAAAAAAAAAAAACTGCTTCAAATTATTTGAGAATATAATGAGCTATAATCAATTACTGTTATTTATTGTTGGACATCTAGGTCTATTACACAGTCTAGTGTAAGTTTAATTGTCTTATTATAATGATTCAAGTAGAAGTTCATAGAGATAAGGCTAATGCATCTTCCCAAGACAATAGTAGTCCATTGTCCATTAACCAGAATAAAGTAAGTTCCATTTTCATCAGTCACAACGTCTGACTGTAGAAGAATAGAGGAGCAAAGGACAAGATCTGAAGCTCATGAGTCATTCTATTTGTCCTGTATTTGGCTAGGCTCCAGCATATAAGAGAAGCAAAACTCATTGTGGCTTTAAGATTGTGTCCTTCTTCCTTCTCCATAATCAATTATACATTGCTGATAATACATATGATGTCTTCCTTTTGATTCAGTCTGAGTGACCAATTACCTTCTAAAAGTGATCTCTTTGCCACATGGAAACCCTCAGTTTTGGCACCTTAATTAACCTTTCAAGGACTTATAAATTGACTTACTCAGTTGATGTGATTATTTAAAAATATACAATCAATATTATCCCATTCCATTAATTTGGCTTAATTATTACACTTGCTGCTTAGAAAATTTGGGTTACTTTAAGTGAACTAAAGAAATTGTCTTAGTTTCTTTTCATTATCATTTTAGTTTATTTATATAATCTTAAAATTTAAATTTCACCAAATATATTTTTCAAATTTTCAATGTCATTAGCACCTACAATGGTTATTAAAAATAAGTTGATTTCAGAAAGCATCTTTTCTCATTGAGAAATTATATCAAGTAACTAATTTTTAGTAATGACCATAGATCAAAACTTTGCACTGTAAAATGAGTAAAAGTGTAATTTTAAGAGCAGGCAGTTCATACTTTGGAATATCAGGGCAAAGACTTTGCTGGCTCACAGTAATACAGATGTCCAGACTGCAGTTTAAGATATGACCTTTCTTATGCATAAATATTTTTTCTTTGCAAGAAATAACTTTTTCACATAAGATTTTATGCTATTTTTAGGCTTGGTTTGACTACAATAAATCTTTTACTGAATAAGCCTTAATACCAGAATGGAGAGTACAAGTGAAAAGTCAGAAAATGGTTTGACTTAGCAAATCTCTGAAGTTATTACATGATTAGGAGGGATTTATATGATCTATAATCTAGCCCGAGGAAAACATTGTGATTTGTTCCATCCAAACTCTTTGATTAATAAAATCTACATTCTCAAAATGTAATCTGATTTGAAAATATTCCTATTTTCTTCTAATCTTTAGGAGTGTAACATAGGGAAAGAACATGGACTTATGTTTTAGAAGGTTATTCAAATTCTTCAATTTTCTGACCTTGAGCAAGTAATTTAACCTTTCTGAGCTTCAATTATTTTATTTTAGAAAGAATATTGAACATGAACTCCACAGCATTGTTATCAGAAGAGTGATGGCGTATGTAAGATGCCTAGCACAGTTCTATGTATATAGTAGGTACCCAATAAATGTCTCTTCCTTCCTTTATCTGGGGTTTTTATCTGTTTCCTAGTTTTACTGATCTATTTGCGAGGGTGTTATATGTGCTGTAAATTATTACAAAGTACATTTTTATCAGTTGGCTGAGAAAGTTGGAGTTACCATCACTTATATTTATGGAACAATTCTTATTCTTTCAGCTATACAGATAAAGGAAAAGGACTGTTATAATTCTCAGCTGAAACTATGTAAGAAATTTGGGGGCGTTCAAGTATCTCCATCCTGGATCAATTAGGAAAACCTATGTCTGCTTTATTCTCGCCTCCCTTAACCCTTCAATATACACTCAAAGAATTAGGGTCACCACAGGTGGTAGAAAAATATAAAAAGGACAAACAACCCTACCTGTTAAAGCAATCATCTTTTTGACTATCATTGGTAAAGGCTCAAATTACCTGGAAGTAGGAGGTTAATTTCTTCAATAAGCAAATTAGAATGCAAGAAATTTATTGGGAGATCTCTTGAAATAAATATAAGATGAAGGGAAGGAAAGAAAAGGGGAGGAAACCTCCAGGCAGAAGGAGAATTTGAACAGCAACTAAATTTCAAGGGAAACATCAACCTCACAGGGAGTTCTAACTGTCCCATGTGACTGGTTATTTACATGCTGTAATGACCAGTCATTGGATGTGAAATCCTTGACAAAGGGGAATAATCTTGAACAAAGCAGCTCTCCTCAGTTGAAACAATAGCTCAAAGGGAACTGAGGACTGAATATTGTCACCTAGTAGCATTGCCAGCAGCTAAGGAAATAAGTCCTTCATTATTAAAGAGGGATCTTTACGGCACATCACAGGACCCACAAGGTTGTTTTTGTGAACTTTTACCTTGTGTGATGATTTAAATATCCTTAATCCCTCAAGATATGTACACAATGAGTTTCACCTATTTCTCCTGCTGATCTCTGCTGGCTCATCAGTTCAGAAGTACCAGACTCATCAGAGTTCTGATTAACTGTCTACTCAGAGCTTAGATATACCTCATCTTTTAAGAACTGCTTGAGTTCTTCATCTTGGAAGAGATGCTGAATTAGGTCTTGCTTCCCAAATACCTCAGTGATACAAATAGTTAAACAAAACATAGTTAAACAAAACAACAAGGTAGGTTATGCTTCTTTGTCTGCATATCTAACTTCTAAACTTTGTGTGTGTGTGTGTGTGTGTGTGTGTGAGAGAGAGAGAGAGAGAGAGAGAGAGTAGAAATAAATAAAAATGAAGACACTCTTTCATTAGATTGTGTTTACAAGTATGGATGGATAGAAATCCCAGGTGGTAGATGTAGATATGGCTGTATTATTCAGTATAACAGGAAGTTCAGATCTAGTATATATTAGTTTCTAGATTGAATAACCTCTCAGCAATAGATAGGGAGAGCATTTTCCACTCTTACAAAAAAATAGAGATAGAAATTTCCATCCCCTGTGACAAATAGTCATTATTGTGAGTAATGATCAGTGTTTTAACATCCCCTCCTTGAATTTAGGCCACTTGTAGCAACTAATTGTTTCCTTCTTTCTGTACCATTTAAGCCATAAGAATTTGCTCAAAAGTAATACAAAATAGGGGAAGCAAAGGAAACAATTTTATCATACAGGTGTGGTTTGTATGACCCGTATCTGTGGAAAGCAGTAAGGAGTCTCAATAGCGTGCAAACTAGAGAAGATGAGCAAAAAGTGAATGCATCCAATAGCATGATTGGAATAACAGAGCTCTCTATTACCCCTTCTTCTTTGCTTTCAGTTTTCAAACACCAGGGAACTACTATTCTTCCTTCTGATTGGTATGAGAACACCATGAACAAATAAGATTCTTTCATCATGAAACAAATTTTTTTCTCATTATAGAACAAGTTTTTTTTTTCTCATTATAGAATAAGTTCTCATTATAGAACAAGTTCACTTGACTTTTTGCACAAGTCAAATGTTCAGAAGTAAATTACATTTTGTTGGGAACTGTTCAACTGAAAGGTTTCTGGATAGTCCTCTTTCCTCCTTGAAAAATCACTATACTGAAATTTGATTGCTTCTTATCCTTATCCTGTATTTTTCTAATAGGTACTGTACTATGAAAAAGATGAGAAAACAGAGTGTCTAAGCATAACGAATGTGGAAATACTTATTTGACAAAAATGCTTTCTTAATGGGGACTTTCCAGTTCAGAAATATGCAATGGTGCCTGCAATGTGGTTTGATATTTGAGGTACTTTGCTTCTTTATCTGCTGTTGTCTCTCAGCTCTTGTTTTGCAAAGGCCATTTGATCTTTCATAGAAAATATAGCAAGATCATGATTTTTTTTTAAGGACTTATGTATAGTGCCTGGTTGGCTTTTTTAATCTTGACAAATCATTGAAATCATATTTCTTTTGACATAAGCCAAATCTATTTGGTTATATAGCATATTAAAGAAAACTTACTAACTACATGAAAATGTTCAGTTTGTGAATGAAACTTTATTCTGCTTCTTGAGTTTGGAGAAAGTTTCCCACCCCCAATCAAATTAACATGCCAGACATATTTTGTTTTCAATTCTGTTGGTGTCTTCTGACACTCTTCATTTTCCTCTTATGGCTTTTTAATTATTGCATTAATTTCACCTATCAACATGAAAGATAATGTTCATTCAGAGTACGACATTTTTCCATTTGGCAAATTGTTGTTATAGAGTGGATTGTTGGTTTGATGTTGAATTTGATAAAATATCCCATTTAAACATTCAAATTTAGATTTACATAGACTTTATATATGAGAACATTTCCTAATAAGTATCATTTAGGAGGTTCTAACCTATAATATTTTATGGCACTCAGTATTAACAATGAAGAAAATGAAGGAAGTGTGGGTTGAGAGAGATTGGTGAGAATAAGCTGAGACACAAAATAGAAATAACTCTATTTACAAAAATAGCTCTGTGCTGAAATCATGCTTACAAGTCACCACAGGGAGAACTAGAACATGTGCTGCAAATGCATATGATAACTGATGAAACATTGAATTTATTGTCTGTTTAGAAAGGATTCACAAATAAAAAATCTAATATATTATGCCTGATAAAAAAGGTGACATCTATAACTCAATTCAGTGAAATGAAGGACCCTAAAACTCTGCCATTTTTGAATTATCAGGTCAACTTCATCCCAGGAGGACCTGTCATTTCTGTGAGAAATAAAACTCAGCTGATGTTATCGTTAGATACAATCCATTCACTGTATACCATGAGGGCGAAGAACTTTATTCTCCAGGGAACAGATTAGTGATTTTCTCCTGCTGGAGAAAAAAAACAAAACAAAACAAAATCTGAACAGGAAAGAAAATGCAAAATGTGTCCAATAGCAACTAATAGATTGAAGTTAATAAAGGGTAATGGAAATTTCAAGACACTTTGAAAATTTCTTTAGAGAAAATTAGGAAGTGCCATGGACAAATTGGGTTCACAGAAGCTCTCTCCCTTTTACCCCTCAGAAAGGAAAGTAAGACCAATACTAACATGCGACCATACTTTTCTTAGTTTTAGTAAGCAATTCGTTCACAATTATGGACAGCAGTATATTTTCTGGATATATAGATTTCTTGGATATTGTAATATAGTCATAATGTGAATTTACACTATTTACTTTTCATATTGTTTAACAAAAGTGTACAGGCATACTTTGTTTTATTATGCTTCCTTTTGTCGCACTTCTTACATGTTGAGGGTAAGACTTTCCACCAGCAAAAAGATTAGGACTTGCTGAAGACTCTGATAATGGTTAGCATTTTTTAAATTAAGGTATGTATGCTATTCTTTTAGCCACAATTCTGTTGCACACTTAATAGAATACAGTATAGTGTAAATATAACCTTTATATTCACTGGGAAACCAGAAAATACCGTGTGACTCTCTTTATTGCGATATTTGCTTTATTGCCATGGTCTGGAACTGAGCACAGCCTTTCCTGATGCCAAGCACAGAAAATTAGAGTGGATTTTCCTGATGCCAAGCACAGAAAATTAGCTATGAAGAAAGTTTCATAGCTACATTTGAGCTGTTGATGTAATAGCCACCACACCATTGGCTATTCTCTAAAGAACAACAGTGGTTGGAATGTTATACCATGTGGAGAAGAAAAGAGCCTAGAGAGAATACTTTCACATTAATTCTGTCTGAGATCTTTGTGTGGCTCTAAAGCCAGGTGAAAGGTATCGTAATTCTTCAGGTGCAAAAAGCTTCTCCAGAAAATGTAAATGATAGCCGAGAGCACCAACCTGGAAATCACAAATCCTGAATTTTAAGTCTCTTAGAGCCTATTTAGGTTATTTAACTATTTTTTAGGTTAGCGTAGGTAAAGGTTTGTTAATTTTGTTATTCTTTTCAAAAAACTAACTTTTACTTTTGTTAATTTTTTTTTGTTTTCCTGTTCTCTACTTCATTTATTTCTGCTTTAATCTTTATTCTTTATTTTTTCCCTAACTGTTTACTTTGGGCTTAGTTTGTTCTTGTTTTTCTAGTTCCTTGAGATGTAAAGTTAGGTTATTTATTTAAAAATATTTTTCTATATGCGGTTATCATTATAACTTTTTTATAGAGCTGATTTTGCTATTTCTCATAAGTTTTGGTATATTGTGTTTCCATTTTCATTTGTCTCAAGATATTTTTTGATTTCCCTTTTGATTTCTTCTTTGATCCATTGGTTGTGCAGGTGTGTATTGTTTAATTTCCACATACTTGTGAATTTTTCAGCTTTCCTCCTATTATTGAATTCAAATTTCATATCATTGTAGTTAAAAAAGGTAATTGATATAATTTCTGTCTTCTTGAATTTGTTGAGACTTGTTTTGTGGCCTAACATATTATATATATTAGAAAATATTTCATGTGTGCTTGGGAAGAATTGTTTTCTACTTCTATTAGAATATGCTGTATATGTCAATTAGGTACATATACATATTGAATCTCTAGTGTTGTTCAAACTGAATGTTTCCTTATTGATTCTCAATCTGCATTACTTATCCATTATTCATAATGGGATATTGAAGTCCCTAACTATTGTATTGCTAATAATTTTTCCTTTTAGTTCTATTAGTATATGCTTTTTTATATTTAAGTGCTGTAATGTTGGAAGCATAAATATTTATAATTGTTGTATCTTCTTAATGGATTGACCACTTAATTATTCTATAATAACTGTCTTTGTCTCTTTTGTCCATATTTACCATAAAGTCTATTTTGTCTAAGTATAGCTACTCCTATTTATTTTGGTTACCATTTGCTTGAAATATCATTTTTCATCCCTTCACTCAGTCTGCGTGTGTTCATAAAGCTAAAGAAAGTTTCTTGTAGGAGGCATATTGTTGAATATTATATTTGTATTCATTCAGCCACTCTGTGTCTTTTGATTGAATGATTTAGTCCATTTACATTTAAAGTAATTATTGATAAGTAAGGAATTACTACTGTCATTTTGTTAATAGTTTTCCTACTGTTTTCTAAATTCCTTGTTCCACGCTTTCTATCTTGCTGCCTTCCTTTGTTGTTTGTTGTCTTTTTCAAACAGTATGCTTTGACTTCTTTATTATAATATTTTTGTTTATCTGCTGCAGGATTTTTCCTTTGTAGTTATCATGAGGCTTACATAAAATATCTCATATTTATAATATATTTTAAACTGATAACAAATTAACATTCATCTTGATGAAGTAAAACCCAACCAAATCCTCAAGTTAACGTCTTTGTAAATATGAAAACAACACGATTATTGCTATAAGTTCTGAAACACTGTCCCAAGTCCTCAAAAGTTAGTCTGAATAAGTTCTGGAGATATACTATATAACATTGTACCTATAATCAACAATACTATATTGTACACTTAAAAATTTAAGATAGTATATCTCATCTTAAGTGTTTTCACCACAATAAAATATATATATATATTAATTTTTTAAAAGAAAAGAGCAAGATTTCTCTCACCTTTCTGTCTCTTTTTCTTTTCAAAAATAAAATATAATATAGATGACTGAAACTAGTCACAAGAATCCTAATTCTGGAAAGCCAAGAAAGATTTCATTTTCTAGGTATAGGCAATTTTCTGTCATGCTCCTTGCTGTATGATGGGTTAATGGTCTATAATTCAGCTCCTTAAGGAGCTCTGTTTAATATTTTTGCTAAATCTGATATTGGTTTTCAGCTCTCAGCTTCAGGTCTTTTTTTTTTTTCTTTTACATTTCACTTGAAAACTTAGCTTCAGAGCCTAGTATGGTGTAATGAGTAACACCAGTTCAGGCAGGATTATCACACAAATTCAGTTATAAGGATAATGTTTCCTGAACAACTTATGGACTGTTCAGTTTAGCACTGGTCAAGACACCTCTGTCAATATTTAATCTGTATTGACTCTTGGCTTGATTACAATGCATAATGCTGATTATACTCATTTCCTCATGCAGCATGGTGTCTTTTGGTGACAAAATTCTATTGATACATTTGCCTGACCATGCAATATTTCAAAACTGCTGAGATTTTTACTTTCATTTAATGTATTAGCCTTCTCATAGAATGTACTAAATTATTGTTATAACAATTTTATCACTCTTTGTTATATGGTGGTCTTGTAAAGCAGAGTAACAGATTCCATCAAAAAGCCATTTTTATCACTTTTGCCCTTACTCAGTAGAGCACCATTTTGTAATTGAAAGGAAACATTTTTCTGTTGTTGTTTAACGTTAGTATGAAAATGACCTTGCAAAAAGCAATGTTACATGAAAACTAGTTTTAACTACAATAAACTGAATGAAAAATTTCTGCTCTTAAAGTATTAGGCCATTTGTCTTTTAAAAATCATCTAACTGTACATGGAAAATTCTTTCTATTATGTAAATATAATTACTATGTGATACTACAAGTTTTAAGATAGCAAAATAAGACAGCGGTTTCCTTTTTTCCCTCAGAAATTATCAAAAGTTATAATAAAAAATAAAATTATACACTATAGTAAAGTAAAAATTTAGAGCAACAATATATAAAGTAGGGCAGTTGAATGCTGTGAAGGTCAAATGGAGATAACTGAAGATGGCCAAACCTGCAGATTTGGGGTAAAGCCAGAAGTGTTTGATTCTTCAAAGGAGGTATCCTGCAGGGGAAACTATACCTTTCTTGTTTGAAAATCCAGAAAAGAGTTATGTAATCTAATGGTAGATGACTCTGGGATGTACTATGACACCATAGAGTTGTAGTGGTGTTGCTTCAGCTGAATGAGAAATCAAACAATGGAATGGGGATTGACTCTAGACAGCTAGCATCCTGAAGCTGCTCATTCCTATTGGTTGGGGAAGGATAAAAGCTAAAAAAAAACCTCTCACAGACACAAACGAGACACACAATATAGTGCACAAGCACACTTAAACACATAAACCCACAAAAAAAAATCTTATTTTCATAATTTCTCTGGATCAAGAAGAAATGAACAATTAAAACAAAAGCCAGAAAGTGACACTTAGTAGAAAACAAAGAGACATTATTGAAAAATAAAATTCCTTCCAAACATATTGCAAGTTAAAGAATTTAATAAATCAGTCAAAGAACCTCAAGTAGAAATGTAAAAATCCTGGGAAAATACAGAAATAGATGAAATATGAACTACCAAAGCTTAGAAAAAGGCATAGATGGTAAAATAAAACTGTCTTCAAATTGTAAGCCAATTTGGAAACAGTATAAAAGAGAAAAGACACAGTTGAATGCACAATAAGCTACACTGAAGATATGAATGAATAAAAGCAAGAAGAACAAAAAGGAAGCAAGAAAAAGTTAAACGGCATTAGAGAGAAAATTATAGCTATGGAACATATTTAAAGGTGATCCAAAATATTTGTAATTTATAGCCTCAAAATGAAAAGTAATTAAAAGTATCAAAGTATGAAAATAACTTTCTTCTAAATGAAGAAAATCGTACAGAAAAAATATTACTTGAATTTATATTATTAAAGGTGCCACTGTGTTTTCTAAAAATGAGAGGATCATTAACAATGAGAGAGACTGGCAAGGAGAGCAGAGTTCTAAAATAGAGGAATCATGAGCATTCAAGCAAATATAATTAATATATCCAGGGAGAGAAAGGAGAAACCAAATTGGCCTCTGTGCTAGAAATAAAATGTCATTTAAATACTCAGAAAAGAAAATGTTACCTGATCTTTTAATTGACATTTCGCTGGTTACTAATGAGATAGAAGAATGTTTCATATGTTTATTGACCATTTGTTTTCTACTTCTATGAATTTCTTAATGTACTTTTTGATCTATTTTTCCTGTGATTTTCTTTTTCGTCTTTATTTATCATATACGAATATTTCTTCTCAACCTATGGATTGGCTTTTTACTTTCTTATATTATTTTTTATTGACAGAAATTGTTTTAATTTAGTTTGCTTAGTCTTTTCCTTTATAATTTTACCCTGAAACCACAGTCTTCTATATTTTCATCTAATTTAAGAAATATTTTATTTTAAAATAATTATAGATACATAAGAAGTTGCAAAGGTAGTACAGAAAGTTCTCCTGTACCCTTTACCTTGTTTCCCTGACTGGCCACTTCTTACATAACTATAGCACAATAGCAACAGCAGGTAATAAACATTAGCACACTATGTGTAAAAATTCTATCACTTTATCACATGTGTAACTTCAACCAACCACTAGCACAATCAAGATATCGAAATATCCCTTCTGCACAAATTTTCCTTATATTACACATTCATAGTCATGCCCACTCTCTCCCCTTCACCATTCTTAACTCCAGGCAACCACTAATTTGTTCTCCATCTGTATAATTTTGTCATTTTAAGAGTGTTATACAAATGAAATCATATAGTATATGACCTCTTTAAATTACTTTTTTTGCTCAACATAAATCCATCCAAGTTGCATTTATCAATAATTTGTTTCTTTTTATTGCTGAGAAGTGTTCCATGCTATGAATGTAATGTTTTTTTTAACTGTCACCAATTGTAGGATATTTTTGACAATTACAGTTTTTGACAATTACAAATAAGCCTGCTGTGAACAATCATGTAGATGTTATTGTGTGACTATACATTTTCATTTCTCTGAGATATATACCAAGGGGTGTGATTGTTGGGTCCTGTGGCAAATGTATGTTTAGTATTTTTTTTTTAATGAAAAAATATTTCCAGAATGAGTGCATCATTTTAAATTCCCACCAATAATGTATCCCAGATTCAGATTTGCCATGTCCTTGCTAAAATTTTTTTTAGTAGTGTTTCAACTGTTCTGATAGTTATGTAGAGATATTACACCAAAGTCTTAATTGCATTTTCCTGACGGGCAGTGATTTGAGCATATTTTCATATGCTTATTTTCAATCTTTAGATTTGCTTCAATAGTGTTTATTTATGTCTTTTGCCCATTATATGTAATCTACATATATACATGCATATTTATCTTATATAACATATACATGTACATATATATATTTAAATAATTGAGTTTGAGAGTAACTTATATCCAATAGATGTCTTTTGTTAGATATGTGATTTGCAAATATTTCCTCTTAGTTTGTAGCTTGATTTTTCATCCTTCTCACAGGATCTTTAACAGAGCAAAGTTTTAAATTTTGATGAAGTCCAATTTATTGATTTTTTTTCTTGTATAGTTCATGCTTTTTGTATAATGTCTAAGAACTTTTTATTGAGCTCTAGGTTCTGTCAGCACCAAGCTGATCGAGAAGGGAAGGTTCGATGGTGAGACGCCCTGTTGGAAGAATACACAAAAGGCTGACATGAGAATGAAAGAGCAGGCACCAACTTTATTGTGCAGAGCACACTTCTGTTTCTAGAAATGCAATTCTATTGGGAGAAGAGCAGTATTGCGCGAACTTCTCCTGCTCCCTTCTCGTGTTCCCCTTCTGCTCTCCAGGGGACTGCATGGCTCCACACATAACAGAGTACAATAGTGACATTCAGCCACATATGTGTGATACAATATATAAGCTGATCATGCTTACATATTTCAGGCGCAGGCACCCTCCTACACTAATGTAACATTTTAAATTCCGGGTCTTATTCCTATCTGGGAGCCTGGATCACAAGCAGACATTGGACCAGCTGGGCCTGAAGCCCACAGGTTCCAAAGATTTCTCCTTTGTTTTAGTGTTTTATGTTTTATATTTGAGTTTATGATTCATTTTGAGTTCATTTTTATGGAAGGTATAAGGCTTACATTCAGGTTTTTTCATTGTTGTTTTTACATATGGATATCCAATCATTCTAGCATCATTTGTTGAAAGCATTGTCCTTCCTTCAAATAATTGCTTTTTCAGTCTGTCAGAAATCACGGTTGTACTTTTATGGGCTATTTCTGAGTTACCTATTTAGTTTCATTGATCTATGTATCTATTTCTCTGTCAATGGCACATGGTCTTGATTATTGTAGCTGTGTAGAACCTTGATATTTGTTATAGTCATTCTTCTGATTTTATTCTCTTTTTTCCAAAAGATTGTTTTTAAGCTATTCTAGGGCCCATGCTTTGATACATACATTTTAGAAAAGCATGTCTATGTCTATAGAAACTTTGTGGGTATTTTGATAGAAATTACATTGTCTTTACATTAATTTGGGAAGCATTGACATATTTATAATATCGATTCTTCTAATCCATAAATATTTTTCTTATATAATTTTCTACAAATTTCCTACATAATTCTCTCTACCATATCCTTAATAGTCCATCCTTTCTCTGGTAATGTGCAGCAAAAATTTGTACACATGAAATTTCTTTAATTTATTAGAGGGATCTATATCCTGTTTCCTTGATTAATTTGTATACCTGTGCTTCAGTACCACATTGTTTTAATTCCTATAGCTTTTTATTAAGTTTTACATCTGAAGGTAAGTCTCTGATCTTATTTTCCTACAAAATAACCTTTACTATTCTTGGACATTTGATCTTCCTATAAAGTTTAGAATTAAATCCTTGATTTCTATAAAATAAAAGATTGAAATAGCATTAACATTATAGGTTAATTTGGGGAAAATCAGCTTATTTATGCAAAGAATCTTCCTAACCTTAGGCATAGTATAGTTCTTTGATTATTGAGTCCTATTTAATATCTTTCAATAAAGTTTTATTATTTTGATTAAGGTCTTTCACATACTTTGTTAGATTTATTCCTAGATACTTTATATTTCAGTTACTACTGTAAATGTCAGCATTTTTAATTATATTTCTTAACTCTTTGATGTTGGTGTATAAAAAAATGTACTTCATTTTCAGATATTGATCTTCTATCCAATAATACTTAGCAATTCTCTTTAATTCTATTAGACAAATGATGGAGAAATAAGAATAAAGAGAATGGGAGATAGTCAAAGTGTGTAGTGATGACCATGGACTCCTATTTTTGGACTCCTATTTTTTTCTTCATCTTTGCTATAATCACACACCACACTCTGTTTACGGTTTTCCTTTTGTTTTGGCCATTGGAATACCAAAAACAACTTCTTCTACTCCTCACAAATGTGTGAATCATATTGAATGTATTTTTGTGTGCTCCTTTTACTTGTATCTTTATTCGATTTCTAGCATTATGTTTCATTAACCCCAACTCTATATTCAGTAGTTAATCTTTATTGAGTTCTTTTCATTATTCTAAGAAGTTAAACAAGTTGACAAAGATCACACAGCAAGTAAATGGCAGAGCCAATAATATAATCCAAAAGGTTTGCCTTCAGAACTTGTGTTTAACTGTTTAACTACTGTTAACCACCATGACATATTTTTCAATATGACAAGGTAATGCATTTGTAGTTAATACTACAATCAGTGGGGAGATACAACATATGTTTCCAGTAAAGTTGCGTCAGTTTTAGTTACTTCATTGATGATTATGCTGCCAACATGGAAATTGACCAGAATGAAGAATTTACAAAATATCACAATAATTTTAGCAATTCTAGTGATTCTGAACAGAAGCAGCATTCATCAATATGCAACAGTGAAACACATTTTCGTGCAATTCTAAAGCAGAATCAATGATACTTAGAAACTAATTACATATGATGAATGAGCGATATATGGCAGTTGAATGTGATTCAAAGGTTTCTGACATGAGTGACCAGGTGTACAATGAAATAGAAAAGAGAGAGGACAGAATTTTATAGATAATCAGAGGTCAGTTATGAATAGATTAAGCTAGAATGTGTGCAGAACTTCAGGATAGGAATAACTAGTGTGCAGTTAGAATTTGGAGGGAAGTACTTAAAGTCTATATTTAAATTCATCAGCTTATATGTAACAGTTTAAACTATGAGATCAGATACATTTTTTTAAGAATGTGTAGAAAGAGAAAACAAGGACGCCAAAATTACTTCCAGTATCTTTGACAATTAAAGTTGAATGAGGTTTACATAAAAGAGACCAAAAAGGAACAGTCTGATGATATAAGAAGGTAATTCAAAAAAGATTCCATAAACAAGTAGAGAGCAGTCATTCAAGTCAATCTATATGAAGAGGTCAATCTATATGATGATTGCAATTATGGCACTGGATTTCATTAAAATAGGGATGTAGATGATTCAAATGAACTAAGAAATAAATAGAATTTGGAATTGTTAAGGCTATCATTTTAAAAATTAGTTTTAAAGAAAAGAAAAGAGTTAGATGCTAGCTTGAAGATTAATTTTGTAGAAATATCATTATTTTATTACACATACTTTTTATTCAACAGAACTGTTTTATTTTGTGTTTTCCGGTCTATGTGAAAGAGAAATCCAGATATTTTTAGGAAGGGAAAAATGGACTTATTTGATTCTTAGCATTAAATTTAAAAGATGCTTAATATTAACCTAAAAGATTATTTATTTTTCAAAAAATGATAATTAAATTAGGCAGATAATTGAATATCAGTCAGAATGGAATAATAATATTATATTTTGTGTTTTTATATGACATTTTAGAGATTGAAAGTGGTTTTCTAAACATCACTATCTCAGGATTGTCACTTTCCAATGTGGTCACATTACGCAAGTTCCTTTGCTCTCAGCTTTTCATCTGTAAATGATGACGTGGAGTATAAAAGTTCATTTTTACTAAGTACTTACTTAGGCCAGGCACTGTGCTCTAAAGAACTTTCATGCATTATCTCATTTAAATTTCCTAACATGTTAATGGAATAAGTATGACTATAGTTGATCTCAATTTATAAATGAGGAAACTGTGGCTTACTCAAGGTTACGAAGCTAATTAGCCAAGAAAGTGGGATTTTCTTTAACACAAAAGAAGAGTAATTTGATAACCGCTTGACCCAATAGAACATTGCTGAGGCTTAACTATGATGAAACATGTCGAGTATTTATTTCATATAGATATTTGCTGTCATTAATGTTCTAGCTTTTTAAAAAAATTGTAGTTTATTGCTTTTGTTATATGATTTATTTTGAATACTGTAGATACTCAATAGTTAATTGTGATATTTCCTACATCACCGAAATTATAATTTAAAAATCATACATTTAACAAAAGGCTTAAGTTCTGCCTGTATTATATGTGCAAACGTACAAATGTATTGCATCCATATATCTTGTTCTCCATATTTTCTACATTTTTAATGATAACTCAGATTTTCCATCTGTTCACTGTCATATTAAACTTAAATTGAGACTTGCCTGTGTACTACTTTCTTCACTGTATCTTCATTTGACCTGAAAATCTATTATCAAAAGCTATACAAATTGAATCATTAGACTGACTTTAACAGCATATTTTAGTTCAATTGCAATATCTCCATTGCCTTTTAAAGCAGTTGAATTGAAAAGAAGTCATGTTTCCATACTTTATGAATGTGTAGGCTTCCTGTCAAGCCAATGCATTATCAACTTACTTCAAAGAGTGAAACCAAACTACCAGATAGATTAATTTCTATCTGGAAGCCTCACTTCAGTAGTTTGGCTAGAGTTCTGATTTCCAGAGTGTTCCATCAGAATAACCTTCAGTAGGGGTTATTCCATCTCTTCCAGGGAGTGACTGTTCAGTGACACTGACATAGAAATAACTTTCAGCAGTCGTTAGCATAGATGCTGCAACAATGGGCATATTTTTGCCATGTTGCAAGTAAAAAGCTTTATTTATTTCTTTGGCTGTTATCTCATGAATTGACCAGTTTTGTTAATTGTTTATATCCCAACTTTATCTTTTACCACATGTTTGACTTTGGAAAGGATCCTTAACTCTCTAAGACTCAACTCTCTCCTCAACAAAATAGGGATAAAAAATTCTATCTTCATCAAGTTGTTATGAGAGTTATCCAAGTGAGCCTTAACTCTCTAATACTTGATATATGGCATGTCCTCCTTTATCTCCCCTTAAATCCATCAGCTTTTCTACATTTCTCCTAGTTTCTCTGTTGTTTAAGATAAATTTCTTCTTATGACTTGAAGATCCTTATCAGAGAAAGAGAGTCATTGAAATGTTCCCCCCACCCCGCCCATCCCTTACTAGATGTCTTTGGGCTTTTTTGTTCTAAGATCCAATTTTCTAGGTGTTTTGCAGTTTATTGAAACACTTGCCCTCGAGGTTGCTATAGTTTCTTACAAAATATGTAGAAAGACCAATATAAAAAGGAAAACTCAATATAAAATTGGAAAAATTTCCATAATGCTACCTAAATTGTTGAGAGTTTGTCTAATAAAGGCATGTATTAGATAAACTCAAAATAAAGGCATTTATTAGATAAATTCAAGATAGCCGAACATAAACAAAACAAACAAAAACAAACAAATAAATAAATAAAACAAAAGAATCATCACTATGGATAAAAATGACAAATTTGACAATTTATGTTAACTTAAATTTGACAGTGACTGCCCTACTGTTAACAAGTATAACATAAACTCTCAATATGGAGGATAAAAGCACCAAATTCTGAGCTCAGGGACTCAAGTCTTCTAAGGTTACCAAAAGTTGATTTTCCAAATTACATCAACCTTCAAATGATGACATGAAAAAGTACTCCTTTAAGTATTGCTTGTTTTCAAATTTGTGGCAAGTTCATTGATGTCTGCTGTTTACATTTTCTAAGCAGTTGTAACAAGTTTTATTTTTCTTTATCTGGTAACCAGATTATTATCTTTCTCTACCTTCTGATCAGGACACAAAATCCATGGTATCTGTCTTGAGAGTTCAGAGTTATCAGGTCCTTGTAGGCTGGGATCAAATTTGCTATTCTTTATTCCAGTTTCAGAGTTTATAGTCTCTCTCTTTTTTAATGCAGTTCATGGTATTCTTTGTCCTTAAGAAATATGTAGAACTCCCACTTTATGTGCACGGATGGGATGCCTTAGAGGGCTTAGGTTTAATAGAATTTTTATGAAAGCTCTTCTATCTCTTCTACTCAGGCTTAGTTGCAAACCTTTTCTTCTGCAGTAACCACCTATTTTCTCACCATCCCTATCATCGAACTTTTTCTAAACTTCATCTCCAAAATGTTGACTGTCTGGATTGTCTGGACTGTTTTTTCCTCATAACATTTCTGATGTTAACTACCTGGGGGGTTATTCCAACACCAACCAATTCTCCAACTCTCTGGACACTGACTTTGTGTCCTTCAGTTCAATTTTATTTTGACATTAACTACAGTAGTTGCACAGATCTTACATATTTAAGGGCTCTGTCCCACAAGACTGCCACCATTTCAGATTCTAGACACAAGCCTCAGGTTGCCACCTATACTTCTGACTAATTGGCTTTCAAATCAGGGATGCCACAACACCCACCTCAGTTTCAATAACTTGTTAGAGTGGCTCACAGGAATCAGGAAAACACTTTATTTACTATTACCAGTTTTTTATAAAGGACACAACTCAGGAACAGCCAAATGGAAGGATACGTGGGGCAAAGTCCAGAGGGTTCCAAGCACAGCACTTTCTGTCCCCGTGGAGTTGAGGTGTTCCTACCTCCTGGTATGTGGATGTTTTGCCAAACCAGAAGTTCTCTGAACCCCATTGTTTAGAGTTTTTTATGGAAGTTTTATTATATAGGAATGATAGATAAAATCATTAGCCATTGGTGATTGAACTCAATCTCCAGTCACTCTCCTCTCTCCAGAGATCCAGGTATGAGCCTGAAAGTTTCAATCTTCTAACATGGTTGATTCCTCTAGCAACCAGCCTTTATCCAGAAGGTATCTATAGACCCACCAAGAATAACTTCATTAGAAGAAAAGACACTCCTGTCACTTCTAACACTCAAGGAATCCAAGGGACTTAAATTTCTGTCAGGACCTAGGGACAGAGACCAAATATACATTTCTTATTGTTTCACAGGTTGATTATGTCATCAAGAAATACATTTCAATAGTTCCTCTTGATACTTTGATAAAATATAAACTTGAGTTTGTACATGGCTGTATTAGATCTCTTCTCTACTGTGAAGCATCATCTTGCACCATTCTCCCGGGCTTGCTATTCTGCAGTCATACTAGGTTTTCTGTTTCTCTGTTGATTTATACTTCTATAATCTCTTTTTCCATTGTCTTTTTTTTAATAGACTATATTTTTAAAATGATTTTAGGTTTACAGAAAAAGTAAGCAGAAAATATAAAGTTCCCATATATTCCCTTACCCACCAACATCCAATCTCCTATTATTAACATATATGCATACATTTGTTACAATTAATAAGCCAATATTAATACATTATAATCAACTACAATCCATAATTTACATTAGGGTTCACACTTTATGTGAATTCTAACACATATGTAATGACATGTATATCAAGTGCCCTAAAATGTCCTATGCTTCTTCAATTCAATCTTTTCTTCCCTCGCTCTGAATCTTTGGCAGCCACTAAACATTTAACTGTTTCCATAGTTTTGCCTTTTCCAGAATTTTATATAGTTGGAATCTTGAGAATAGCTTTTCTTTCACTTATCAGTATGCATATAAGTGTTCTCCTGTCTTTTTGTGTATTAATAGCTTATTTCTTTTTAGTGCTGAATGATGTTACATTGTCTGGATGAACCACACTTTATTTATTCATCTACTGAAGGGGATCTTGGGTGCATCCAAGGTTTGGCAATTATGAGTAAGTATGCTATATACATCCATGTGCAGGATTTTGTGTGGACATATGTTGTTAGCTCCTTTGGGTAAATGGTAAAAAGTATAATTGCTGAATCATATGGTATGAGTATGTTTAGTTTTGCATAAAACTGCCAAACTGACTTTCAGAGTGGCTGTACCATTTTAAATTCCCATCAGCAATGAATGAGTGTTCTTATTGCTCTACATCCTCATCAGCATTTGATGTTCTTTGTGTTTGGATTTGGGCTATTCTAATAGGATGTAGTGGTACCTCATTGTGTTTTAATTTATATTTCTCTAATAACATATAATGTGGTGCATCTTTTTATATGCTTATTTATCATTTGTATTTCTTCTTTGGTGAGGTATCTGTTAAAGTCATTGGCCCATTTTTTAAATGGGGTATTAGTTTTCTTATTGTTGAGTTTTAAGGGTTCTTTGCATATTTTGGATAGCTAGCACTCCTTTGTCAGATGTGTCCTTTACAAGTATGTTCTTCCAGTCCATGGCTTGTCTTCTCATTTCATATACATTGTCTTTTTTTTAGAGATGAAGTTGTTAATTTTAATGAAGTCTAGCTTATCCTTTTTTTTAATGGATTGTGCTTTTAGTGTTGCATCTAAAAGGTTGTTGCCAAAGACGAAGTCACTTAGACTTTTTCCTATGATATCTTTTATGAGTTTATAGTTTTGTATTTGACATTTAGGTCTCTGATTTATTTCGAGTTAATTTTTGTGAAGGGTCTATGGTCTATGTCTAAATTCAGTTGTTTTGTTGGTTTTTTTCATGGATGTCCAGTTGTTTCAGCACCATTTGTTGAAAAGACTATCACTTCTCCATTGGATTGCCCCTGCTTCTTTGTCAATGATCAATTAACTATATATGGATCTATTTTGGAGATCTCCATTCTATTCCATTGATCTATTTGTCTGTTCTTTTGCCAATTCCACACTGACTTGATCGCTATAGATTCATAGTAAGTCAATCCTCCAACTTCGTTATTCTACTTCAATATTGTGTTGACTATTTTGGATCTTTTGCCCCACCATATAACCGTTAGAATAATTTTGTCAAAATCTACAAAACAACTTTCTGGGATTTGGACTGAGATTATGTTGAATCTATAGATCAAGTTGGGAAAAGCTGACGTCTTGACAATACTGAATTGACTCTTTCTATCTGTGACATAGAAGATCTCTCCATTTATTTAGTCTTTGATTTTTCTTGTCAGAGCTTTAGAGGTTTCCTTATAGATCTATTACACGTTTTTTCTTTCTTTCTTTTTTTTTTGAATTTTGACATATACATATTTTTTTGTGTGCTAATATAAATGTTTTTGGGTTTTCAACTTCAATTCCGATTTTTCATTAATTTTATCCAAGAAAGCAGTGGATTTTTGTATATTAACCTTGCAGCCAACAACCTTGCTATAATTGCTAATTAGTTCTAGTAGATTTTTCTGTGTGTGATTCTTTGGGATTCCTACATAGACAGTCATGTCATATGTGAACAAAGACAGTTTTAGGTCTTTATTCCCAATCTGTACATCTTTCGATTCTTTTCTTTGTCTTATAGTTGTGTTTCCAATGTGAGGTTGACAAGGGCTGGTGAGGGCAGATGTCCTTGCTTTGTTCCTGATGCTAGTAGAGAATCATCTAATTTTTCGTTATATATGATTTTAGCTATATAATTTTAGTACATGTTCCTTATTAAGTTTAGGGAATATTCTTTTCCAAGTTTCCATTATGAATGGGTGATATATTATGTCAACTGTTGTATTTTTTCTGTATCTACTGATAGAATTACATAATTTTTCCTGGGGAGAGAAGATAATGACATGTTACCTTCTTCCCTTACTCATTTTGTTTCTGAAGATTAAAATGTGCTTAATATTGTCTCTAGGATTTTTTCCAAGCAGAGAAATAAGTTCTGTAAGACTAATGCTATTTCTTTTGTGTTTACTCATGTATTGACAATGGCAACTACATCATAGTGGACAGCTGGATAAAGTAATTGCCACATATCGTCAGTTGGAAGATACACTACAACTTCAGAAATACCAAAAGGTGATCAAATATGCACATTATAATTCTGTTACTAGTGTCATAACTATGTTACTAGTATCTAAATGATCCATTTATATACACAAATACAATGTTAAAAACTATTATTGATTCAGAATAATTAGCAGAAGAAATTCTGCCAAAATCCTAAGATCATTACCTCTAGAGACTACTTCAAATATAAATTTAAAAAATACATTGCATCAGAAATGTTAATGTTGAAAAAGATTTTTTTCCTGAGGAAATTGGTAAATATGGGATATAAAAGTATAAAATTATGAGATAAATTCTTACACAAAAATAGTCTTAGGATTTAATAAGTCAAAGCTTTAATTTAGAGCTGAACACCATAAAAAATCATGTTTAAATGTGGCCAACTATTATAAGGCTGAATGAAAAAGCCAATTTATAAGGATGATTGATTGGTAGGGGTTTTTTTCAATTTTTATTTAATTTTGATGTTATGATGTGGTTGGTACACTAAATAAAACAAATCGGAAAAAATAAGAAAAATAGAACAAAATAGGTAGAAGGAATAATATATTTGCTTTTGTCTTTTCTAAAAGCTCTAAGAGAGCACAGGAAGAACACTTGAGCATTTCTCAATGTTATACTGGGAGAGGATTGGAAGATCTCTCCAAGCAAGACTTCATTATGCCAGTTAGCTTTTCAGGCAACTTGGTGGTTGGGTTCTTGAGTACTAGTTTAATTGGATCCAATCTGGGATCCAAATTACATATGCAGTGACTCAAATTCTAAGAGAGTAAAAGGTGCCAACATTGAATCCATTAATAAACTGTATCTATTTTGGAGATGGTATGAATCGGTAAAGGGGCAAGATTGCCCACAGGAGTCTGGTGGGATGCCACCGAGAAGACTAATACCAGAGTGCAGGTAGGTTTATTACAAAGATCGAACATAAAGAGTATGACATTCACCCTTTGACAAGTGTTTTCCTTTCAGATAGAGCATCTATTCAAAAGGACCATGTAAAGCCTGATATCTTAAGTGAGAAAATATCTGAATGCAATGCATAATGCAAAGTCATCCTTCAGAAGAAGAGAGCCAGTACTTTGCAATGTCTTGTGTAAAAGAAAATTTGTTTTCTGTGAAGACAAAAATGGTTATTATGCTCAATGTTATACTAAAGGAGATGTACCAGTTCTAGCATGAGCATTTATAAAGCCATGAAAGCTTATCTTTTGCAATCCCACTTGTCAAAAATATGATTGAACCATTTTCTTGGATACCACTTATTTATTCTTTGATTTTTAATTTTTTAAAATTAGGAATCTATTATGTAACAGTCACTGCAATTGGCATTGTGGATGCAATGTTGAGCCAACACCATTAACTCTGAAAAGTACTATGATGTACATTTTACATGATGTACATGATGCTATAAAAGTGAATTAAAATGGCAATCTTACCTAATCTACAAGGAAGATAATTATTTTATTAAGAATACATATTCATACTGCAATATGAAAAATAACTAGTGGAGTTGTGGGAAGAGATGTGGGGCACAGGAAATGGTACATGCAAAAGGCGTTGTAGGAAATGGGAGGAAATGGAATAATTGTACATCAATCATTTACAGATAGATGATAGGTAAGTATGTGGGTAGGTAAGGAGACAAAAAGATAGATTCTAGTCCTGACTATCATTTACAAAGATTTCACAAGCATTCAAAATTCAACAAAATTCAATTAAGATTTTCTTATTCCACTATTCTATGTTACCTAGTGAAGCTTAGGTCCCCTTGCTAAGAACTAATAGCAATAGATAAACAGTGAGAAGAAGGTGACATCCTCAAAGCCATCATTAGTAAAGACACTTTGTCTCTGTTTCTTTTTCTCTTAGATGAATCACCATTGATAATGATCTGAAAAATTTGACTTTTTTTATAGATTATTATAGAGATAAATGAATAAGACCTTGTAGATAAAATATTGCCATGTTAAACAATTATGTCCCAGTGCTTAAGGCTTCCCACAAGTAATGCTTGCTCAAAATCCAACAGTACAAATATTTGTTTTATGATCTTCGAGACAGACAGGAAAAAATTTCTATCCAGAGAATATTATAACCTAATCTTGCTACCAACACAATCCAAACATTTATATATAATTAGTATTTAATAAACTATTACTTCTCCTTTCATCGATGTACCCATGTTGGGAAATTACTAAAAGCATTCTAGAAAAAGACAGGTCTTAATCTGAGTTCTGAGTAAACTTCTTGTATGCTGATATCTTGAAAATGACTCGGTAACTTTATACTCATTAAGATGAAGTTGTTGTGTAAATTAAATTAATTATGAATATAAACCGACGAGCATAATTCTGGGCACATATTAAGTGTTCAATGACTGTAAACTATTTAAAATTATTGTTGTTATTCTTATTCCTATATTATATCTTTAATCATAATGAACACTGATAGTATACATTGCAGGTATACTATATATTGCAGTCTAAGCCAGTGTATCACAGTCTTTACACAGTGGATATGACCAACCAGGAGGTAGCAGCTGGGAAAGCCTGGTGTTAATCAACCTGGAAATCAGAACAGTTGGAAGTCTCTATCTAGAGCTCATTTCTATGGGCTAAAATTATAACATCTGAGGGGAAAAGTGCTCATAACAAGGGTTTTTTTTTTTTCTTTGCTTTGACAATTTCTAATAGTGAACTATGCAAAGAGAGCAGCCAGCACCTTTTACATTTATTTATAAACTTAATCAGAATACCAATTTTGCCTGTTTATGAAGTCAAAGTAATTATTTTCTAGATTATACAGTGCACAGTCTTATCATATAAGTTAAACTCTAAAAATCAAGAAGTCAGACCCATTTTAACACATATCTATAAACATGGATCCCAATGACAAGTCTTGCACTTATTTCATAATGCCTTTTCCTGTGGACATTAGATTTTAATACCTATTGTTTCATGACACCATATTCCATGTTGACAGAATTAGAACGACAAGAGTGGATCCCACAAAGGCCTAGACAAGAAAATTGTTCAGCCTCTACTAAAGTGAATACAATCCTAGAAGACTGTAATATGCATAGATTTCATTGCTGAACTGCCTGCCCGATTCTCAAAATAATATTATTTTCATATATGTTTATGTACATAGATATGTCTATGTATATAATAATGGAAATTTTCTTCTTTAAAAACACAGTTATCGTACTTAAATATTCGTATACTGAGTTTCCATTTAACAAGATATCATGTACACCCACATTTATATTTACATAATTATATAAAAATGATTTTAATTTTTGCATAGCATTGCTCTGAATGAATTATCCATCATGCCTTTAACAAACCCTTGGGTATTATATGTGTAAGTTATTCAGATTTTTTCTACTATACATAGCACTGTACTAAACATCCTTGTTACATTTTTTCACATTTGCATGAGTATTTCCTTAATATTAATTAGTGAAAATGAAATACAATTTTCTTGTAAGATATTTCCTACTATATATTCAAAATACTAAAGATATGCAAGCCCATGAAACCACACATTTACTTAACCCATAATTTCACTTACGCTTTTATTAAATGCTTCCCTTATAACATCCTTTGAATGCATATATACATTAATTCATATAATAATTTATACATACGAGTGCTTTTTCTATACTTTTTTAGTATAATTCCTTGATGAGTCTATTTTTCCAGTTTGTCCATTTGACATTTATCAAAAAATTCTCATCGTCTCATGTTTTATTCTTACAAGTAAATTTACAATCATTTACTTACATTCTGAAGAAAAAATCCATTGTCATTTTGAATGGTGATGCTTTTCATTTATATCTATATTTGGAAACACTTGGCATTCTAAAAGATTTAGTATCTTAACAAATGTTCCTTCCTTTTACCTATCTACAACTGTTTTCTTGCTTATCTTTCTAACTGTGTTGGTTTCTGCTCTGGTAGTGTTGGTGAAAGCAAGTATCATTGTCTTATTTGAACACTTGTGATTTTAGAGCATAGTTTCCAAATTATTTTCTGTGAAACATTATCTCTGTAGAGTTTTAATAGATTTTACAAATGTTACCCTATTTTCACTGGGGCAGAATTAAGGTCCAGTGAGGAGAATTTATGTGTACAAATTTATGTTAGGAGGAGGAAGTTTCTACTATTACATCAAATCTCCTAACTTTATCAACTTGTTCTGCTTTAATGGATTGATTTGTTTCACATACTCCACTAATCTTCTTAGAAATGGCAAATATTCATACTGCAACTTCCCCTTTGCACCAACAATCAATCACAGTATTTTTTAATTGAATTTGGATTTGGCCTCAAAATTCTTCTCATCATGTTATCCTAGACTGGATGGTCACTAGCATGCTATTGAAGTTGGCAAATTAAACAAAATTCATATGCTAACCATACCTATACTCTATTCCCTGCTTTCATGTTTAGATTATATAGTGAGGCTAAATATATATATGTGTGTATGTCAATATTACATGTTTAACTTTGAACATATATTATTATTCCTTTAATTGATTTCATGGTCTCGCCTCCTTATTTAAAAAACACCTTATTTTAATAGACGACTAAAATATTCTTATATTATTTGATACAACTATCAGGTATATAGACACAAACTCTGTATATTCTCATTTCTTCATTTTTACTTTGTAAAAATTTATATACGGTAAAATTTACAAGTGGCGTACAGTTTTATGAGTGTTGAAAAATGAAGAATTATGTATACTGCAAGCAAGATTCAGAGTAGTTCCATCATCCCCTCCCTCTCAAATTCCTTCATGTTTGTGGTCAACTCCTCTCCCCTCCTAACTTCTGGAAACCATTGATCTGTTCTTCATTTCTGTAGTTTTACCTTTTCTAAAAGGTTATAAAAATGAATTATGTGGTATATAGTTTTTTGAGTTTGACTTCTTTCGCTTTGAAAAAATGTACTGGGAACTCATCTATATTGTTACATATATTGTAGTTTATTCCATTCTATTGCTAAGTAGTATTCCACTGTATATATGTGTAACACTTTATCCATTCTCCTGTTGAAGGACATTTGGATTGTTTCCAATTTTTGAAAATTATGAACAGTTCTACTATTAACATTATAAATAGGTTTTTGCATAAACTTAAGTTTCCATTTCTTTTGGATAAAGAAGTAGGATTGCTCGATAATATGATAAGAAACTGCCATACTATATTCCAAAGTGGCTATAGCATTTTGCTTTCTCACTGGAATACATGAAAATTCTGATAATTTCCCATACACACTACACTTGATATTTCACTTTTCAAAAAAAATGCTGTAAATAAAAGTTTCTCATTTAATACAGATAATATGAATTCAAATTTGGTAAAAATAAATCATGGTATCTTTGAGGGTGGCAGGTAATGAATCAATAATTATCAAATTGTGAAGAATTTTCTTTCTGCCAACTGTATCTAACTTGCATGACCTTAATTTATATTTTGATTTATCAACTTGATGACAGCATTTTGGTCAAATAATATACCCTAAGGTTTTAAATAGCCTCTATCCTAATGACTAATTCGGTTGATGACCTTTTCATGTGTTTGTTATCATATCCTTCTTTATTTATCTATTCAAATCCATTTCCCAGTTCTTAATTAGGTCTATTATTCTTGATCACTTAACTTTTTAGCATAATCTTGATTTCTCTGGATTAGCTAAATATAAGGCCCTGCTATATGACACTTTATGCCTCATTTTAATCTATTGTTAAGCAAACAGATGGCTTAACCATTACTAAAGAGATGATTGTAATGAACCAGCCATCATTCACTATTAGTAATCGTAGAATTCTTAAAAGGCTTATATCAAAAAAAAAAAAAGTTCAGTCATATCTTAGTTAATATTAGAATTAACTAGAATTTCAGGTAATTGCTTTAACTAACTAATTTTAAAGATGCTTGAGAAGCCAACATAAGTATTGAAAAATGTATTCATATATACACTCATACGTGCATATTTAAATATATGAATCCCTCAGACCCTCACTTAGAGATAATTTACTCCTTATTTTACTCTAGCAATTTGCATTTTCAAATTTAAATTATACATAATAAATTTGAATTGAGGTAGAGACTGTTAAAGGTAGTCAATGCTTGTTACAAAGGAAGATCACTGATAATCTTTCAGAGAGGTGAAAAAGATAATTCACAGAAGATTATTTTTAAAGCAAATGGTCTGGAGTGATTTCACTTAACAATTTGATATTTAACACATTCAGTAGTCTGTATTGTGGCCAGATTAATATATTTTACAAATGATAAATGGTAAAAATTGAAAGTAGTACTAGGTTTAATACTACTTTCTCTATTTGATAGAGGAGCATATATAAATTATTTTAGAGAAATTTCTATAAAATATAAAAATTGTTTTATAGTTAATATGTGGTGATGGGAAGGAACAAAGTTAGAGTTCACATTTCTGGAGCTACAGTCTTATATGCTGCAAGTAATTTTCCAATAGTGTCACATAAACCTATGACTGTATATTAATATTTAAGAAAAGACTTAAATATACTGTACTAGAAGAATTTTCCTGCTACAATAAGAGATTGATGCTAAAGAAAATTGGGATACTGACTTTTAAGTAGCAGAAATATATTAAAACATCAATAAAAGCTCCACTTATTATTATACTAGAAAAAACACGCTTATATGTATGTAGAGTTTTCAGGAAATATATTTTGAAAATGGTCAAAATGTCCTTTCTGTATATATTCACTTTTGCGAATTATTCCTAATTATTTATTTGAATGTCTTGGAAATATTTTGTGCCTCTGTCCATATGCTTCCTTATTATCTCACCTCTTAGTCCCAGAAATCCAGTGAATGCTTTATTCTTCGTTATGGCTCAGTTCTACTCATAGTGGATATTGCTATTTACAAAAACTCTAAAAAAAAACCCAGCAAAAAAAACTTTTCTTTTTTAGGAAGAGCTGGTTTTACTTAATTTTTCTTTCTATGTCTTTTCCTAGTTTTTCATTATGCCATCTTCTTTAATTTCCTAGCTCCTTCAAAAAGATAGAAACTTTCAAGAAAGAACTTGGGATTTTGATTTAGAAATTAGAATTACAAATAAGTCACAACGCCCCCCTCTGCTTTATAATAAGTAAATATTTCAGATAATTGCATATACTTTATTTCTTGTAAATCGTCTTTCTAACTTGAAGAAAGTCTTTAAGTTCAGTGAGTGACAGAAATTGATGTGACTTTCATGAATCACCAACACATCTGAATAAAGATGACCTCTTGGCTAATCAAGGTAATTTGAATTCATTGTAATTTTGAGATGAATATAATATTCAGTTTCTTTATTGGCAGGTGATTAATCAATATGTATCAAATTATGAAGAATTTAACCCTTGCCAACTGCTTGTGACTTGTTTGACCCTGATTTATATCTTCCTTGTACTAACCTAATTCGAATAATTTGCTGTCTTGGGTTAAATAAATTATTTCAGTGGAAATATTTAAATAAGCAAGTTTCAGAGTTAAATATATTCATTTCCAAACCTGAATTTCAGCACTGCATGCCTTAGTAATTGTTGACACTTTATAGCAAAACACTTAGCTGTGATCAATTGTAGCTTTCTCAGTAAAATCCCAGAGCTCATCTCTAGGAAGAACATGTGGTTAAAGCAAAGGGTTGGAGGGGTGAAGGATGTTAAAAATTGCTTAGCTGAGTCTGACATTTTACCTCTTAAATATTAATTATACTGTGGGCTTCTTCCTATTTACATACCTAAGTGTTTGTTTGGGACATAAATGGTACTAAATTGTCTTGAGAAAGCCATAGAGTACCTTTGTTAGATAAAACTTCTTGCAGCTGGTAATTTTTGGCAATCAATATTATGAATGCTAATGCGATGGGGAAAAGGGAAGGCACTTCCAGGATGCCACTTATCTCTGTAAAACGAAAGAAAATGTCAGAAGTGGTGAGCCTGCTGAGAGTATTACTTCTGGGAAGGAAATAGATGGCAAATGTTAAAATTATCATATTTATGGACAGGCTAGAATTTTAAAACTGGGATATCTAATAAATAGTCTAGTAAATAGGGTTTATAGTAAATATTTTAAATACTTGTTTTAGATTGTTTAATATAACAGTGAAAGCTTTTTATTTTCCTTAAAGTTATGCTGAATATATCATATATGGCTCAAAGTAACAATTGAAAGCAGATTCACAGAAATTAGCTCATTTGATTATCTCAGTAAGGTATTACTGAGTTATTAGGCGGGGCAGTTCCCTTGATGCCTCCCTAATAGTCGAGATAAATATTACAATGAGATATATATCAGGATAAAGGTGATCTTGATAGACAAAAATGTAAAAGTTTAATGTTATGAGGAAAAAAATCATCAGAGCTATTGGTATCTACTTCTTCAATATTAGAACTGGCATCATAACTTTTAAAGGAGTTACATTCTCTTACATTTTCCAAGTAAATTAAAAAAAGATGGCTCCACTACCACTGCTCATTAGACTAGGGGTCTTAAACCAGGCTAACTCTTCACTGGAAAGAATGTAAGAGGAGAGCAGTAACAGCATTTTTAACATGAGTTGTGTATAAGTAAGAAATGAAAATAAATTATATTATTTTGCCCAGTTTCCATTTGTGATTTGAAGAACTCTGAGTTTTATTTTATACTAGTTTCTCTGAGGTTTCAAATTGCTGGGTGAATTAATTTTATGAGGACTTAGGAAGTACATAGTTTTAAATATCCTGAATTGCATTTTTGATTCAGGTGTAAGGTTGAGAAAAATACTATTTTAGTCAGTAAGGGAGAAAGTCTTCCATATATGTTAAAACAAAGTAGTCAGAATAAACATATTTTATTTAGTTAGTTTGCTATGGTCATTTGTATATTAAGATATAATAATGAGGAATGTTACTGAAACAAAATAAACATTCATAATTTTATGTGATAGTCTAAATCTTCAGTTCTAATTATTCTGTCTCATAATGACCAGAAGCACATTCACAAGTGGCATGTCATGTATACTAATTTTTTGTATGTTAAACATGGTGACTATTAAAAAAAAAACATAAGAAAAGTGATGCATTAAGAAAATAGTTTTCCTCTTTTTATTTTAATTCATCTAGGCTTTGTTAAACATCTGCTTTATATCTTCAGGTCTTTAAGGACAAGGAAATAAATAATATTGTTCTGCATTAAAGAACCTACTAATTTTTCAGAAATAAATTGGTAAATGTGAAAAAAGTAAAATTTAGGCATGTGTGGTTAGAGAAAAGGAAATGCACAAGAGAGCATACCATAAAGAGTTGATTTGAAAAGTATATAAGGATAAAGCAGTAGAATTATTTCCAGTTAGGTAGCACTAAGCATTGTGATTGCAAAGTTGATAGTGTGCTCTAGCTTGGAATTCATCATTGGATGCCCAAAATTCCTCTGAAGGAGAAAAAAAAATAAACAGAAATATAGTTTTATGAAATATTTAGGAATATAATTAAATCTTTATAAGTAAAAACATTTATTGTGAGCTTATTTATTATAGCAAACTTTAAAATAACTCTAGGTAAATGGATAAAATATAAAATGGAATATCATATGTCAATCTGCTTGAGCTGCTACACCAAAATACCATAAATTGGATAGCTTAAATAACAGAAATTTGTTTTTCATCATCTATAATCTGGTTGCTAGTTAATTTGCTAGTCAATATTTCTTTTTAAATTGAAGAGTAAATACAATCTAAATCAACATCCTAGTAGTCCTTCTTGTAAAATAAAAATCAAATTTAAAAGTGGATTCTAAAATTCATATTGAAAGGCAAAGGACCAAGAATAGCCACATCTTTGAAAAATAGGAAGAAAGTTGAAATATATAACCTTGATTTCAATACTTATTATAAAAATATGTTGATCAATACAAAAAAGTATTGGCATAGATAAAATAGGTGAATGCAATAGAAGAGTAAGTCCAGAAATAAACATATTAAGAAATTATTGACCTTTAATGAGATTACAAAAGCAATTTAGTGGAGAAGGAATAATCTTTTAAGTCAATGTTGCTGCAGCAATTAAATATTCATATTTTAAAAAAAGAACTTTCAAAAATTAGCTGAAATGGATCAAATGAATCATATACATCAATAAGACACTTAACACTGTAAAAATCACAGAAACAGGAAAAATGTCTTTATATAAAGCAAACATTTCTTACATATGACACCAAAAGAATAATCAGTAAAATAATAAATTGACAAATTAGATTTGATTAAAATTAATAACTGTTTTTCTGGAAAAGCTTTTAAAAAGACAAGACCAAGATTGGAAGAATATATTGGCAAATATTTCCAATACAGGACTTTTATCAAGAATACATGAAAACATGTTAAAACACAGTAATAAGATGACAAATAATGTGAACATAAATTTCAAAAAAAAGATAATTAGAAAGCTTGACTATATCAGTGTTGGTAAGGATGTAAAGGAACTGGAATTCTGGTTCTGGCTCTTCTGGTGAAAGTAGAAAATGATACCATCACATTAGAAAAGTTTGACTGTCCCATAATAAGTTAAGCATTTGCTTACTCCATGAGTGAGCAGATAAAAGTGAAAGGAGAAGAAGAGGGAAAGAATCCAAAAAATATTTTAAAAATTTTCTACTTCCTAGTATTATCTAATTTATCTGCAATGACTCGTGTAACTTCATGTAACTTCTAGAACCAGGGAAATAAAATGTATTGCGGGGGAGAGGAAGAGAGAGAGAGAGAGAGAGAGAGAAAAAGAATGAGAATGAATAGCATTCCAAACTGGATAATGCAAGTGTTGACCAGAATTGTTAGAAAAAGAAATACAAAGCAGTAAATACTTGAGAACCAATGATAGAACCTGAAGGCTTTATGAAAACTAGTTCTCAAATACAGCCACATATTAGAATTACCTGAGGAATTTTCAAAAACATCAATCCCCGTCTCCATGCACAGAGATCCTAATTTAATTTGCATGTGGTGGAGGGTCCAAAGATGTTTTGTTGTTTTGTTTTGTTTTTTGTTTATTACGGACATTTTAATTCTGTTCTGAAGAAAAAGATACTAGCTGATATTAGTTAATATATGTTCGTTGTCTATAGGCATACAGAAATCTTCTAAAATTTTAATACTTGATTTTCTTTTATTGATTTAAAATTGGTGTATAATATTATATATGTTCCATGTGTGTAACATTATAATTTGACATCTATATACATTACAAATTTTTCCCCATGAAAAGTCTATTGCTTCTGACCTTCACTGTAAATTGACCCCCTTTATTCCTTTTACCCTCCTGCCACCCCTCCCCGCATCTGGTAACCACAAATCTGTTCTCTGTATCTACGAGTTTGTCTTTGTTTATTTTTGTTCATTTGTTTGTATTTAAGATTCCATATATGAGTGAAATCATATGATATTTGTCTTTCTCCATCTGACTTATATCAGTTAACAGGATACCCTCAAGTTTCATCCATGTATTGCAAATGGCCAGATTTCATTGTTTTATATTGTTGAATAGTATTCCATTGTGTGTGTATACATATCTTTTATTTTATTCACTCATCCATTGATGGACTTTACATTGTGTCCATCTCTTGGCTATTATAAATAATGCAGCAGTGAGCATAAGAAAGCATGTATCTTTTTGATTTTATGTGTTTGTATTCTTCAGACAAATACCTAGATGAGAAATAGCTGGATCATATGGTAGTTTTATTCTTAATTTTTAAAGTAATCTCCATACTGTTTTTCATAGTGGCTGCACAAATTTATAGTCTCACCAACAGTGCACAAAGGTTCCCTTTTCTCCACATTCTGTCCAACACTTATTGTTTCTTGCATTTTTGATAATAGCCATCTTAACAGATATGAGGTAATATTTCTTTGTGGTTTTAATTTGCATTTTCCTAATAATTAGTAACACTGAACATCTTTTTATGTGTCCATTGCCATCTGAATATCTTTCTTTGAAAAGTGCCTATTCAGATCCTCTAGCGTTTTTAAAATTGGGTTGGTGGTTTTTTGTTGCTAAATTGCATGAGCTCTTTCTATAATTTGGATATACCATTGTAGGATACAGGATTGTAAGTATCTTCTATTCAGTAGGTTGCCTTTCGTTTTGATGGTGGTTTCATTTACCATGAAGAAGCTTTTTACTTTAATGTAGTCCCATTTGTTTATTTTGCTTTTGTTTCCCTCACCTTTGCAGTCAGAACCATGAAAACATTGCTAAGACCAACTGCAAGAAGCTTACCACCTATGTTTTCTTCTAGGAATTTTATGATTTCAGGTCTTACATTCAAGTCTTTAATCCATTTTGAGTTATTTTGTGAATGGTGTAAGATAGCGATCAGGTTTTATTCCTTTGTATTGGGCTGTCTAGTTTTCCCAACATTATTCTTGTCTATATTGTCATAAGTTAATTGTCCAAATATGCATGTATTTCTGGGCTCTCAATTGTTTCATTGATCTGTGTTTCCGTTTTATGTCAATATCATATTGTCTTGACTACTATAGCTTTGCAGTATAGTTTGAAATCAGGGCCCTTGATTCCTCCATCTTTGTTTCTTTCTCAAGAGTGCTTTAGCTATTTAGGATCACTCATGATTCCTTGGACATTTTGGAATTATTCTTTCTAGTTTTTTGAAAAATACCATTAGAATTTTGATAGATATTGCAATGAGTCTGTAGATTGCTTTGGGTATATGAATATTTTAATAATATTATGTCTTATAATCCATGAATATGGAGTGTTATTCATTTATTTATGTCTTCTTCAATTTCTTTTATCAATGTCTTCTAGTTTTCAGTGTATAGGACATAACCTCCATACTGAAAATTAGCTCTAGATTGCTTATTCTTTTTGAAGCAATTGTAAATGGGAGTGTTGTATTTATTTCTCTTTCTGATACTTCATTATTAGTAGAAATGCCACCGATTTTTGTAAATTGCTTTTGTATCCTGCGACTTTACTGAATTTATTTATTAGTTCTAACAGTTTTTTTGGTGGAGTCTTTAGAGTTTTTTATATGTATTATCATGTCCTCTCCAAATAGTGAGAGTTTTACTTCTTCCTTTTCAATTTGGATGTCTTTTATCTCTTTCTCTTGCCTAATTGCTGTGGCTAAGACTTTCAGTACTATGTTGAATAAAAGTGATAAGAATGGGCAACATTTTCAAGTTCCTGATCTTAGAAGAAAAATTTTCGGTTTTTCCCCATTGAGTATGATATTATCTGTTAGTTTGTGATACATGGCCTTTATAACATTGAGGTATGTTCCCTCAATACCCATTTTGTTGAGAATTTTTTTATCATAATAGATGTTGAATTTTGTCAAATGCTTTTTTTTGTACCTCTTGAGATGATCATATGATTTTTGTCCTTCATATTTTTAATGTGCTGTATCACATTGATCGATTTGCAGATATTGAACCACTCTTGATCTCTGGACTAAATCTCACTGAATTATGGTGTGTGGTCCTTTTAATGAATTGTTGAATACATTAAATTCATGTTTGCTGATATTTTCTTGAGAATTTTTATACATTAAGGATATCGGTGTTTAATTTTTTTTTTTTTTTTTGCAATGTTCTTATTTGGTTTTGGTTCCAGGGTAATGCTGGCCTCAAAAAAATGAGTTTTGGAAGAATGCCATCCTTTTTAATTTCTTGAAATAGTTTGAGAAGAATAGATATAAAATTTCTTTGAATGTTTCATAGATTTCACTCAAGAAGCCTGGATTTTGGGGCAGAATACATGTGTAGTTTAATGACTGAAAAAAGCAATAGCTTGACTGAAAGCCTGTTGAAGGTTCAGTCCTTTTATCTTGCATTATAGAAAAACCTATTAATTCCTCAATAAATGTTTGAAAGAAAAATTTTAATTCTACCATCAAAATATGGACTCTGGTTTTTGATAACTATGCAGTATTTATCTTCTACTGTTTAACATCATCTAGCCTCCCATATAAATATGAGGCCTCAAAGATCTCAGAATGAGAATAAACTTAAAATTTACTGAACTTTTCAGGGAAATACAAGAAAATTTTCCAGTCTAAAATCTTGGTGCTGAATGAACAAGTTAAATTATCCTGAGAATTTTTTTACCTCAACTTAGTCCTCAGGATGATTGGAAGAAAAATATATATTACTTGTGGGGTCTGAAACACCTCAAGCTAAAAATTTAGTTTGATGTGGCCCTGAATAATGCCACCAGGTACATAACATAAGCAAATAGAATCAGTTCTTCACATGATAGGCTATAAAAATAGCAACATACTGAAACAGTCCAGGATACCCTTTTCTCTAAGCAACCATCCTTTAGTTGAAGACAGCATCTGTGTAGGCAGGCTTGACACACACACACACACACACACACACACACACACACCTGTTACTGAGTTTTGCCCTTAAAGATATTAAAGGGGCCTATTTTATTTTGGCAGAAAATAAATAATATTGCCTGGAAATGTCCAGATATACTGGAAAATTTTATTAGATGCTTTGCACAAAGATAATATATTTGGTTTATTAATAGACACATGTAAACACATTTTCATACATATTTTTAAATGCACATCTATAGACTCATGACACATATATACTTAGCATAAGGAAGTGTAGTGTGTCTCAGGCAGGAGGAACAAGTAATGGCCAATATTGTGGGTGTGACATGAATAGCTCCCAAATGTTCATTACCATAGCAAATAATCTACGACAATTCCAAAAAACAATTTTTTTAGCTTGGGATTCATAGATATAGAGCCTGAGATGATTCTTGTGTATGCGATTTATTGAGGGAGGGCTCTCAGGTGAAATTCGTAAGGGAGTGAAGGAAGCAGGATAAAGAAAGAAGCCAGACAAAGACATGGGTTCAGCTAAAGTCCATAGTAAACTCTGCAAAGTAAATATGACCACAAAATTGTCACAGCTTGAAGGAACAGGCCAGCCTTTTGTACTTCCAACTCAATCAGCCATTGGATATTACTATGCCTTGTGAGTGGGCATAACTTCCTATGCATTTCCTGTTGAAGGAGCTCCTCTAGGTCCAGGGCCATTCTCAGAAGGGGGAAACTGTGGGCCATTAACAGACATCATTCACAGAAGCTGGGGTTAGATATGCTGTCCCAGCAGAGGAGTCTGTGCAGAGTGCCACCAAAGATTAAAAAATACTCTTAGGTTAGCCAGAAGCTTCAATCTTAATTTCACCTCAATTCCTGCTTGCATTTCATTTTTGTCTTCTGAGTAGTCCCCTTGTTTTGTGCATAACACAATGATATTAAATACATGAATAAATATATATAAATATATACATAATATATAAATATATATTTGTTTATATGTATATAACTAAATAGATAGGTTATGAAGAGTTTTATAACTGTTTTATAAAACCTTGAATGTAAGGTGTAGTATATGTTTATTAGATGTTAATTTTGGTATTAATATGTCTGTTGGAACTAATATGTTGATTATTTCAGCCTCAATTATAGGCCCCGATTTCTTTCTTATATTACATCTACTTGTTTTTTTCAATGTTACATGACTATTTCAACATCTTCCAAAACAACTGAATTTATAATTTTTCAGCATTGACATTTAGATATGTTGCCATTGTATTCCAAGTATTATTATTAAAATAATTATAAACAAATAAGAGATAATTGATGTTTTCTGATTCTTTTATTATTTAGACTATAGATTTTTTTTCCTGAATACTAACGAGAATTTTAATGCTGATACTTTTGAATTTTCAATAAAATCTATCTACTATCCTCTTTGCATTTATTTGTTCTAGAGAAATGGAAGGTTAACTTTGTATGTGTCTTTGTTAAAGCGACTATCGTTTTGACTCAGTTAAAATTCAGTTAATTATTCTATTGTGCTTTTGTTTGTTTTATACTTATTTACTGTTAATACTCCAGGTGCTAATTATCAATTGAAACTACCATTCAATTCAATTCATTACATTTTCTTTATTTTCTTCTTTTGAATTCTTAGAGAATATTCTTAAATTTTCATTTTTTACCATTCATTTTCTCATAATCATTTTTTAAATTATGATGGTCTCTCAAATATAAAGTACTATAGAGAATTGTGATAGTCATCAATGATCCAATAACTAATATAATAAAATATAACAAACACAGGTTTAAATTCTTTTCCACAGCCTTCATTTTCCTCCAAATTCTAAGTTACCTAGCATACTGAATTTATTTATCATTATTTTGTTTTCTTTTGTTTTAAATTTCACATCTATTGGTGAAAATAGCCTCAATTTTACTTTATTTTCAAATGATCCTTTAGTTTACTACATAGTTCAAAGTTGATAGTTATTATTTCTCAGAACTTTAAAAAATTATCCCCTCATCTTCTGCTTTGTATTAATGCTTTCGAACAATCTACTGTCAAAATAACCAGTTCCTTGATTGGCAATCTGCCTCTTCCCTTTGACTTTGTTTTTCATTCTTTGTTCAGCTTTGCTTAATATGCTATTTCTTCTGTCTATTGAATTTTGTTCTTTAAAAATCTCCTAAAGCATATTTATTATCTTTTGATCCTTGTTTGACTTCATTTTCCTAAATTTTATCTCTATTTACATATCTTTGTATTTTGTGGTTGATAATTCCATATCTGAAGATGTTGGGATTTAATTCTATGTTTGTTGGTTTTGCTGCCTTTTAACAATGGTGACTTTCCACATCTATTTATTAATTTCATGCTAATATTTGTTTTATCATAATCTGTGGATGTTCTGAGGGGCCTCAGGTAAAGATACTTTCTTAGGATAACACTTTGCATTTTTTTCTGTAAGGCACACTTCCAACTCAAGATCATTTTAGATTAATTCCATACATCATGATTTCAGTGACCACACAGATTTCATAAAACTTAAACCTAAAATGTATATGAGGTTAGAGTTGCGATTATAAATATTCAGATTAGTTTCTTTTATTGTGAAATGGGTAGAAGCAAGGAAAGCTTTCTCTAATGAGATGAGACCATGTTAACAAGATATTTTGTAACCTCCCATTGTTGTATTCTGTTTCTTTTACTCAACCCATTTATCAAGAAAAAAAATCTTTCAAAAGTTTCAGTTAAATAGTTATAATTATAACCATAAACCAATCTCTATGGCTGCTTTAACAAATTACTACAAACCAAATGGCTTAAAAAACACGAATTCATCCTTTTACAGTTCTGGAGGTCAGAAACCCAAAATCAGTCTCAGCAGGCTCAGATTAAGGTGTTGTCAGGACTGCATTCATTTCAGGAGGCTGTAGGAGGGTAATTTGCTTTTATTTCTCTGTTTTTGTTTTTTGGGGTTTTCCCCCCACTTTTCTTCTTCTAAGGGCCTTCACAATCCTTAGATTATGGCAGTCTTCCATTTTCAAAGCTAGGAATGGCAGGATGAGTCCTTATGTCACATTACATCACTCTAATCTTGCCTCATCACATCTTCTCTGGCATTAACTCACCTACCTTCCTCATATAAGAACCTTTGTGATTACATTGGACCCACCTAGAAAATCCAGAATGCTATCCTATCTCACGTTTAGCCAATTCCATTAAGGTCACCTTAATTCCATCTGTAACTTTAAGTTTTCTTTACCATGTGACCTAAAATATTCACAGGTTCAAGGGATTGGAACTTGAGCATTCGGGGGCTGGATGTGGGGAAGGCATCATTTTGCCTACCATAGTATTTATATTACAAATAACTTTAAAAAGTTTTATTTCAAAATTATAAGTGACCAGCCTATAATTTGTCTGAAGACTTAGTGATTTTTTTATGTTATAGAATTATGATCATAATATGAATCAGTTCCTTCCTAGTGTCTTTCTTTTAATTCTAATATGTTGTATTACATAAATGAATAAATAATATGATCCCAAATAAGTTTATTTTCTCTAATGTCAATCACTTTGATACCTAATTATGCCATTGTGCTGGCAGGGTAAAGTACATATTAGGCAAATCATTGTACACATTTTGCAAAATTAACAGTGCATAAAGTACTAAATACTAAAATACTGAGAATTTCATACCTATAATAAATCATATGCTAATAGCCAATTTAATCTGTCATGTTGTATAACTATACCACTTTTTTCAATAATCAGTAAGAATTTTGAGTGATATATAATTGTACTTTTTTTCAGGGATTTGTCCTGGAAAGGAACTTCAGTTTCCTTGCTTTAAAAGTTCAAAGTATATCTGTAGTCTAGAGCAAGCTCTCTTCTCCAATCCTACGCTGGCATCTCAGTTCTAGTCACCCTAACCTGTTGCCTGCAGTAATACCCTTAGTGGTCACCCATCTCCCATTATCTCTCCCTAACTCTTATTTTCAATGCATTGTGTTGAATGATCCTTTAAAATAGTCTGAATTATCCTTCAAAAGAAAAAAAAATTAAGCCTGATTCCCATCATTGCTCTGTTCTAAACCTTCCCCAAACTCCACATTTCAGGAAAGGACAAGCCAGAGTTCTTAAATTGACATGATGCTGCACCTGTCTCCCATATCTCTGAGTTTGTCTCTTACTCTTTTTCTCTCTTCTAATCTGCTCCATAGACACTGGCTTGATTGCTATTCCTCAAATCTCAAACATTTCTCACTTAGGGAAAGCTTTCTTTCTGGCTGGGATATCCTACCTCCATATAACTGCATAGTTAACTACCTTACCTCTTGTCTTTGCCCCACTATCCCCTTCTCAATGAGTCCTTTTCTGAGGATTCTATTTAAAATTGCAGCCCTTGGTCTCAATGGCCAAATGAAATCTTGCCATTTGAAAAAATATGGGTGGACCATGAGAGACTATGCTAAATGAAATAAGTCAGACATAGAAAGACAAATAGCATATATTCTCTTTTATTTGTGGAATCTAAAAAGATATGTATATAAAAACACAAATCTAAGCTATCAAATGGTTGGAATTTCTATTATATATATTTTAGAAGAAAAAATATACTATGTAAAGTATAAAAATCTAAATGCCATATGCTTATTTCTAAAAGAACTGAATTCTGAAAATGTCTGAAAAAGAACCTAATATTTCCAGGGAAAATTACAAGAAGTACCTTGAATTTTTTCTATTATATTTATATAATAGAAATATATATAATTATTTATATATATTTAAATATATATAATTATAAATATATATAATTATAAATGTAATATATAAGCTGTTTAATTGATTCTTACAATCAGGTTTACTAAAAACTGAAGATTTCGACTTAACATCTTTGAACTAATCCAAAAACATTAGTTTTAGTAATATATTGCTAAAAAAAAAGCAATCAAGTTTTATTTGAAACATTATTTATAAATTTAGTTTAAAACATTAAAAATTTCCTATATCCCTGGGATTAAACTAGTATAAATCTAAAGCTGATTCTGATATTTTAAGATGTATATAAGAAACTCTAATAACCACTAAAAAAAAAGAAAAAGAAAAAATCTTGAAAATATAGTGACAAAATCATTAAAATAATTGAAATGCTGCATTGGAAAATACTTAATGCAAAAGAAAGCATTAAAGGCAAAATAAAGGAACCAAAAAGGTATGAAACACAAAGAAAATAAGAAATAAAATGGCAGACAAATTCAACTATATTAACAATAGCATTAAATGTGAATGAATTTAACAGTTCAGTCAAAAAGCAGAGAATGTAAAACTGGAAAAACAAAATAAGATTTGACAATATGCCATCTATGGTAGACACATTTTGTATTTAAAGATACAGATCAGTTGAAAGTTAAAGAATAGAAAAAGATATAATTATACAAACAGGAATCAAAAGAAAGCTGTATTAATATCAGTCAAAATAGACTTTAAAACAAATATTATTAGAGATAAAGAGGAACATTTTATGATAAAATGATGTATAATATGTTTTTAAGAAAATTAAAACATTTCATTTTCTTTACATAATACCCTTCAGTCTTCTGTATTATTTTTCTATAACATTTATTTCTTCCATTTACATTTTATACTTGCCAAGCCTGGGGTAAAAGTACAAACAGAGACCCACATACTGTAAATATAAATATTTGTTTTAAATCAAGTTAACGAAGTATTAAAGGAAATGTGTTTTCTACCTTGACAAATGTACTTTCATAGCAACCTGGAAGTCTGGTTTTGCATAAGGACTCTAGATAATTTACTGATTTCTTTTATTTATTGTCTGTATCTCCCCTACAAGAATGTACACTTGTTTAGGTCAGAATTTATTATCTGTTTTGTTACTGGTTTATCTCTAGTGCTTAGAATAATGCTTATTCTATTGTGGACACTAATAAATGTCCATTGAGTGGTGAACAAAGTGCTTGACTCTGAGTAGATCCTCAACCTAAATTAATTTCCTTTCTGCTTTTCTCCATGAACTTCTGGCTTCTGTAAAGTTCAACTCCTGGTATTGAGAATAGGCTTAAGGCATTTTTTTTTTTTTTTATTCTACAGGTAACTGATACTATGTTCTTCATTTTGAACTCAGAAAAAAAAAAAGGTTCCACTGCATATTCATAACAATTGTTGAAAGGAAATTTTTGATCAAGAGACTCTACCAGTGGCCAAGATTTCTGAAACAAGGAGAGAATCAGAAATGCTGAAGAAAGATCAGGAGATACAAACTAAGATTTTACATTACATTCTTCTAGGACCAACACTTATTTTATTTGGGTTGTGGCAAGTGAGGTGTCTAGAGTGCACAATTTAAATAAACACACACTATTAACGTCATGCAAATACTGACTCTGCATGCACTTTCACAACTCTGAGAGTGAACACCACCTTAAATTTTGCCCCCCAGCTCTTTACTAGCCATATCCTTATCCTGGCCCACTTGGTTCATCCACACATACCTGCAAGTGTCTGCAAGTTATAGAAATGATGCCTATTTTTCAGGTCGTATTTAATTTTTTTAATACTAACATCACTACTAACTATAATTCTGTGTACCATTATCTGTGAGATAGGTGTGATATATCAACCTCTCAGGAATGTTTTAATGATTAAATGATTTAAGTAAGGTAGGTAAAGCTCAGAGACATTATATACTTAATATATGTCATTTCCTTATCTTGTATTTATAATTTTTCAGCTAGAACTTTGGAAATTTATATTTTGAAAACCTGCAATAATTGTGGAAAAATGTTTACCACTTATCTCTTTTGTTACAGATTTAATTTTATTTATATTAAGTAACTAAATGCTAATTCCTCTCAAGAAAAGTAACTTTTATTATTAGATATGTATATATGTGTGAAATAATTCTGTTTAGCTAAAATTATAATATTTTCTAGAAATATTGTATTTTTCCAACAGTGGTATTTGAATGTATACATAGTGAAATTTTTATCTTAAAAGGTGATTTACTACAAAGAGAAACACAGAAATTCAATATAAAAATGTCAGTCTCTGATTAAATAAGAATCGCCAATGTACTTATACATGCTCGTAAAAATATCTACTTGATGCGAGAGCATGTAGTAGTAAAGGTGCAAGTTTGAGATGATTTTTTTTTCATATGATAGTTATATTTTCCTTGTAAGTTAAAAATTGTTAACCTTTTCCCTCTCTTTTGATTGCTTTTGCTTATCTTAGCTCCATCTGAATTTCAGTGGTAAATCCTTTTTATTTCAAGCATTTTACTAAATTATTTATAGTATTTACATTCTTTAGTCATGAGTGAATTGAGCATTTTATTGTTGGATTTGCCAAAATAGAATGCTAAACCATAGAAATTCTCCTGAATAGCTTGAATAAACTAGTACCTATTGAGAGACTAATAATAATAATAATAATAATAATAATAATAATAATAAATATCATTAGAAATGTACCCTCATGAAACTGCGTTATTATTACTTGTTTAAGCGATTAGTTTTCCAAAATGATTTTTTTAAATAAAAAGCACTGATAATAAGATTAATTATGGAAGCCAGCTGAAATTTTAAAACAGCTTTATTTCAAAGAAATAAAAAGTCAGTATCTTCCTCTGCTTTCTCTAATTAAAAGGCAAAGTTTTAGGAATCGTTTGTTGTGAAAGTATAGATGTTTTGCAGCAAGTTGTGGCAGAACTTGGGTCACTTGCTCTGGTGACATTATAAAGTCATATTCAGTTTGGAGATGAATTGCATATCCACATCATCTCCATGATGCTAGTAAGTTGAATGTGTATGGGCATTGTGGGACCACTGTTTATTGTTATCTGGATTTAGAAACATTTTTAAAGTGTACAAAAGCCACTTATCATAGAGATAATTATTGTCAGCGTAAGAAACGCCCAAACCTGTAGAGAATTTTTATGACTTTATTTGAACCAAACTGATGACATATGCCAGGGAGCAAGATCTCAAATGCTCCAGAGAATAAGAGTTTTGCAGCATTTGAAATTAAGGAGGCAACTCAGGAAGATTGTAGAAAGCAAGACAGGGATTCAATTCCAGGATAGTTAACAAGGTTATGTGCTCTCTTGAGGGTTCATAGCCCCTTTTGGGGTTTTACTTCTGGCATTTCAAAGGTGTGTTAACCTAGATGCATAAAAAAAAAGGACAGGGCTGGCTTTAAAAACCTTTAACTAAAGAAGTTATAGACATGGGTCATTACTACCCACCATGACCTGCCCAGTTAAGAGTTTATGATCACATCACCCTGCGAAGTTACTTTCCATAGAACCCCTTTTTTCTACCACATTATCAAATGTTTAGAGAGCAAATAGTAATGAGAAAAAAGTAACAAAAATAAATTACTTAATATTTATAATGCATTGTTTTAAGACAGATATTTAATTTTTAGTAATAATATACATGAAATTAAAAAGCTTCAATTATCAGAGATAAAGGGCATATTTGCTATAACAGTTAACATGTATATAAGTTATGTCTGGGACAACATTTATAAAAACTTCACTTAGTTTAAATCTCCTAAAAAGATTCCTATTAAATGTTGCCCATACAAAATTCTGTAGCTGATTCTTAGCTAACTTTAGAGTCCAGCGAAGTCTGCTATTTAGTTAATAATTCATATGAACACTTGTATAGGCTGAAGTGCTGATTATTTTTCAGTAAGTACACATATACTAATATGAGTTACAGGCAACTGCTTATTTATACTTCGATAAAAGATTATATGTATTATATAACTCAATTTCACCTTCAAAACAACGATAGTCTTACTATCGCCATTTTATAAAGTATGCACTTTTCATGGTGAAGTTAAGTAATTTCTTTATCTGAGGGCATGCGGTTAATAAGAGAGAATGTCAGAATTAAAACTCATCTGCTCAACAATAAAAAGGTATATTATATTGCTTCATTCTTGTCTCGATTGCCCTACCCCCAACTGGTTTATTTTAGAGAACTTTGTAAAATGCTGATCCTGGATCCCTGGCCTGCATTCTTCCTACTCCTCATATCTGTAATCATCTGATATCTAGGATCCATTCTCACCAGAAGTAGGAAAGTTTAAAGAGCTTTAGACTGCCTGTTTGCGTATCAGCATTGAACCCTCCCTTTTTTACACTCTGGTTCTGACCGTGTACGCTAGCTCGTCTTAACAGGATTTTGCCTAATTTTTAATCATCTTCTAATGCTCCAGTTTTCCTTACAGGACTCTAATCTTGGTATCCCACCCCTGGTATTAAGAAGTGGTCTCATTCTTTTTCATTGACACTGAGAGAGACCTGAGTCCTGCTTCTCTGCTCTGGTATCCTTGAGCCATTGATTCCTTTGTTGGGAATTTCCTCTCTTACTGCCACAGGTCTTAGATAGTGTCACCCACAGGACCTCTCAGCTCCTATAACTTTTTCAAGCTATTCACAGCCTCTTCTCCTAGAAGACAGGCAGTTTCTTTCTTGGCCCCCTTTCCACTGCTCCATTCTACTATTTTTAATGGGGGCAATTCTCATAAATTTTTCTGTCAATAAATACAACAAAATAAGGAAAGCTGTCATTTTTCAGGTTTTAACATGTGACTACCATTATGTTTGTTTTTGGCTCTGCCATTTTTGTCTTTACGTTTTCATGCTATGTTATTAGTACTCACTAGAAATTCGCCAGGGCATGATGCAGTTTACATTAATTGTGATGAAAATATAGCAGTCATATTTGTATGTAAGTAGAAGTACAGATTATGCATGCTCTTAGGCGATTTCCCTTTTGATTCACCAACACTTATGCAATTAAAACATATTACATTAGGAAATAGGAAAAATAAGAAATGCCAAATATGAATTAAACAATTCAAGTCCTCATAAAGTATATGTGTGCATGTACCTGTAGTAATAAGTAGATGACAATTGTCCATCAGCTATTAAATGTCTGAGCAAGTATTTAAGTGCCATCATTCTTAGAAATTGTCATTACATCAAAATGCATCTTTGAAAGTACACAAATACTATCGTACATAAAAAATAAGTATAAAGTCATATTTTGCTTCCATAGTACCAAAATTGGCTGATTATGACAATGTATTAAGCAGGATAATTTTGTATTTTATGCAAAGAAAAGCCCTGTGTGTCTGTACCAGCTAGTACCTCTACTCCCAATCCTTTGGATGGAGAAGCATCAATTTTGTTATTAATATAGGTATTCATTTTTTTTAAAAAAAATATATTTTGGGGGTATCTACGATGTTCCAGTCACCGGGGATAGAGTGATGAACAGCCAAGACAAACATCTCTGCAATCTTGACGTCTATGTTAGTGAAATAGTTAAAAAAGACTCAGAATAACTGTGCCAGAACTAGTTTTTCTACTTAATGGCTACGTGATCATGGCTAGAACACCTGATGTGCCACAGTAAATACTGAAACCAAAAAACTGAACCCTATGCCTCTATGTCTCATTTATTTTTCTCCCTATGCCTTAACTTTATTCTAGCTCATTGCTTGTTGGCTTTATTCACAAGGCAATAAAGATGGTCATATAGCAAGACTCCACATAATATGCCACTAGACAAGTCTATCCCTGACACTCTGACACAAGTCCAAAAATTCTATGGAAGAGAATTGCTAGCCCAGCTGAAGTCATATGCCAATCACTGAGCCAACTAAATGCAGCCAGATGTGCATACATTCAAGAATATGTCGTTTTTAATAATAGCTTTATGAATGTTGGTAAAGGAAGGAGGTCCTAGGGGATTGAGATACCAGATAGACAATCCGAAGAGATGTCCACTATAGAGAATAATGAGATCACATATAAATAACAGCACAATTTAATCTGTCTTGTCCATCATTATAAAATATTGTGATTTCAAATATAATTTCAAATTAATATACAAAATGAAATTAATTCATTTGAGCTTCTTTAAATAATTTTTTGTGTGCATTGCTGAAGAAATGCAAGAGTTGTATTTTAAAATAAAGGTTAAGAGTGCACGTGACTTTCGTAATGGAACCTACCATAGACTGTGATATATTGAGAGGACAAGAAGAGAAGCATCTGTTTACAGACATTGGGAATGATCGTCTTCCAGTATTTCTCACTTTCAAATTTAGAGACAACCTAGGAATAGGACAATGGATGTAGTAGTGACATCAATTTCTGCTTAGGCAAAATGCTGTTAATATAGATATATTTTAAAGTTTGTTCACCTTAGAGAACAGTCCTGGAAGTTTTCTGTGCCTTCACTCTCCAAAACATGTGTTTATACTCAAAAAAAGTTAATCAAGTCTTTATACAGTGCTTTTTACTGTATCCCAATAAAGAATACTATTGTCTTCCATTTTATTATTATTACAATAAGTTTATCATAGCAATTCAATTCTACCATCAAAAAATAGTTCCTGCTTTCCTCTCATGTTTGCCTAAACGTTCTTTATAACTTATAAAGCAGAAACTGATCTTCAGCGACGATCATTCTTGATCCTTATGGAAGTGCTGTACAAGGCACTTTTTGAAGTTGGTGATTCAAACAGAGTTGTCAATATCCTGATTTATATTCTTTTTGATAAATACTCAGAAGTGGGATTGCTGGATAAGATGTCAGTTCTGTTTTAATTGTCCATTGACACATGAATGGATAAATAAAGTATGGTATATACATAGACTGGAATATTATTTAGACTTAGAAAAAGAAGGAAATTCTATCATGTCACAACATGGATGAACCTTAAAGACACTATGCTAAGTGAAATAAGCCAGCACAGAAGGACATATATTATGTTATTCAAAGTCAAATGCATAGAAGTAGAAAGTAGAATGGTGATTGCCATGGACTGAAGATGGGAGGAAAGGCAGCATTGCTTTCAATGAGTATAAAATTTCAGTCATGCGAGTAAAATAAGTTCTAATGGTCTGCTGAACAACAGTTAATACAGTTAACAATACTGTATTATACACTTAAAGATTTCACAGGGTCGATCTAACATTATGTGCTTTTATATCATAATAAAAAATATAAAACACAAAAAATGAATTGTTATTCATTGAAAAAGAATTAAAGTTGCTCAGACAACTTTTGGACATTACCAGAAGTCTCAATCGGAGTTTTTGGAACATGTTTTAGATCAGATGCAGATATACTTCATGAAAACAAATTGTTGACCTAAGACCTAAAGAAGAGAATTATTTACTCAGGCTGGAATAGAATGATAAAGGACATTTTATTGTGGTTATTACCTCAAAATTGTTGGTAATATTTTTAATGGTCTTTTTTTTTTCTGATAGGCAAATGAGTATGCCCTTTTTCCCTTAAATTATGTGATTTAATAAATTATATATTAGAAAAATGAAATGAAACATTTTAAATAATATTCAGTTTTTAATAAATCCTTAAAATTTAGAAACAAATACTTTGACTGAAGTGCCATATTTTTATGGTAATATAGTTGTTTGCATAGATTGAATACGAATATTGATAGCATTGGACCTATTGATTATGAGAACAAGACCAAACCTATTGTGTCATATTTAAGAATAAATTTCATTTGTTTAATCAGGCATTATGAGCCGTCATTAAAGAACACATGTACTTCACATGTGCAGCGAATCTTGAAGATTGGTTTGACACTCCCACTTGGATTCCTGAGCACTGGCTGAACTTGGTTTGCAAAGAGAGACTGCCTGCCTCAGTGACTACCTGAAAGACCAGTGTGCCATAGCCTAGAAGCAGGGATCTAATGGATAAATCATTTACCTTTCCTCCAATGACACATTATTTTGAGATGTAGTTCCATATGACTCTTCTGAAGATGACAAAAAGTTTGAACATGCAACCGTGTTTGTTATAAAATATAGCCAGCTCAGTAATAAAGAAACCATATTTATTTGTTTCCAGTGAATACATATAAACATATATGAAAAAATACAAAAGGATACATAGAAAGTCATATCATTGTTTTAACTCACGGAATGAAGAAGGGTCCAAAATTTGAAGTGGAGATGGTTAAAAATAAGACTTTATATTTATCTACAATCTTATCTTTCTCCTTTTTTAAAGATACTGATTTATGTAGTAATTGTGTATATTAAAGTAATTTGGGCTTTTACCAAGCATTTCCTAAAATGGATATTATAAAGACTCCTTATAACAATTGTAAAATAGAATGGCATCATGGAATAGAGTGAAACGAAGAATAGAATGGCTCCATTTTTAGTCTGGCAGACTGTAATGAAAATTACTTACGAAATCAAACAACCATCTTAAGCATAATGGGCTGTTTCCCAAATGAGGGGTGATTTCACAGAATAATATACTTCTTCTATTAGGTAGAGACTACATTGTTCTTGAGACCATAAGTCTTCCCTTGAGCGATGTGTAGGGATGCTTTTGATTTAATAAAAATATAATTTAAAAAACGAACTTGAAGGCATGTAAATAAGAAAGAGGAGTGTCTCAGGGAGTAAGAGTCTTCAATCAAGGAAGTATGGACTTTTTTAAGAGTGGAAGATATTTAAAGAAGGACTTTCTTGTGACATAGGCAGCTGAGAATAGGGCCTGAAGCTAGAACTGAAGTATCTACCCAGATGACTAAAGAGATATTCCTTTGTGACAGGTGAATCTCTGAATTTGTACTTAAATTTATCTTAAACAGAAAACTATATCTCCTTCTATATTAAAATTTTTCTTTAGCTTTATTCACTAAATTAAAGTAATTCAATTGGTATCAACAAAGACTGGGGTAATAGTCCAGGAGAAAATGAAAAGCCACAGGGCCTTACACAGACACTTCCCATGTCAGCACTGGTAGCTTTGAAGCATGAGCATCATCCTATCAAGCGCACTCCTCTAGGAGATAGGAGTTTTCAGCATCACAGTGCATGGTGGCAGGAGCAGTTAGTAATAAGCCAGGCTAGAGCTCCAAACAAAGGGAAACAGCATGAGCTCAAAGGAGCCTCTCCTAAGCAGGCAACTCCAAAATTGATAAGATCCAACTTTCTGTATATCCTGCTAAGTTAGAGGAAATGGGCCTTTAAGACAATGAAAAGAAGCAAATATCTGTGTCACACTAAGATTTATTTACTTTTAAATGTGAACCTTTTCCAGCAAAAAAAAAGAATAACAACAATCATCGTCATCATCATTGTCTTCATCATCATCATCACTATCTAGGCCTATATATATTAAATCTGTGATTTTTGCTTTTTTTTTATAGGAAATATAAATGTTATTTTCTTTGTAACCCTAATGTAAAAAGCCATCATAAATGGGGAAGTGTATTCATTAACAAAACAAAGTGATATATTTTTAATTCTTATTAAAAATGATCATTTATCTTAATAACTCAAATTTTATTTTTTTCATAGGTTTTACATGGTATTTTTTTAAATAAACAAAGTATCATATATAGTCTTTATATTAGAGAGAAATTATGCCAAAAGGTAAGCTATTATGTGCTACTTTAAATTTCTTGTTATAGTTTAAAACCTGTGCGTCTGCTTCTTTACTAGCTTTCCTACTGTAATCATATAATTTTACAAGCAACTAAATAAATCCACCCAACATCCACTTGACCTCTTAATTGGGTCGTGCAACATGTTATTAATATGGGGGTCTCTTCTTATCTGCATGCCCTTTGGAGTATCCCTGCAACTCCTGAGTCCTTTATCTATTAGTTTCTTCATAAGTAACCCTGATTATATGCCTTCTACCTTAGTTTTCCCCCAAATTCTCCCAGGATAAGGATTATCTGGAATACTTATGAAACAAATTCCCAAGCTCCATCTAAGACCAATAATGTGCAATCTCTAGATCCTATGATAGATTCATGGAGAGATATACATGTAATAAGCGTTCCAGGAGAATTTTATGTTAGGCAAGTCTGAGGAGAGAATACCCCTATGTATTGCTTCCTATCCTTCTTTTTGTGTTGGTTCTCTCTTACATTATTGCAATAGCCAGTGAACTTTGTTGACTTTTATTCTCAGCTCTTCTCTGTTGGATATACTATACACAACATAGCCAGATTTCTTTCTGTAGTTGAAGAGTTGATAAAGGTACTTATTATTTTAGAAGTCTTTGGTGACTTAAATTACCAAGAAGAAAAATATGCATATATGTATATATTTAATGTGACAAAAACCTCCAAAATTGGATCCAAAGTTGCAATTGTTTCCTTTTCCACCAAATTCCTATGCACACCACATTTCTACTGTTTAGACCAGACACCATTTTCAGAATATGTTTTGCCCTTCACATAGTTATATTTTTGTCATGGTTTTTATTTCTGGTTGATCATTCTTCTCTTCTCCACACATTTCCTCCATTACCACATTACTTTAAATCTCTCCCTAAATTTATTTTTTCTATAATCCCATACCCCAGTGTCCTAATTCTTCCTCAGCCAGCGCAAATGATAACTTTGGGTCTGTATCTATCTTTTATCTATTCTCTCTCTCTCTATCATCATCATCATCATCATCATCATCATCATCTATCTGTCTACCTTCTGTTGTCTTCTTAAGATTATAGGAGCCTTGGAGGCAAGGAGATTATATTTGTTATGTGTTACCCTCAGCAGCCAGGAGAGTATCTACATAGGGCGAGACATACATAAATGAGACACATAAATGCATCTTGAAATCATAATTGAATGAATGGGTAAAACAAAATACTTTAGGAATAACTTTTGCCTTTCATAAATCCTGTTTAGTCAGATGTGGTCTCTTTGAAATAGTTTAATAATTGTTCAACTTCTCCCTATTCTCTTACCCTCCTGGCCTCCTAACCAATATCTCTACTTTGCTCTCCTACCTGCATCTTCTAATACTTTAGTGTTGGCTTAACAATTTGTTACATTATTTCCTTTTACAAGGCTCTTAAGATAACTTGTTTAACTGAAAAGGGAAACGCCAGGGTGGACCTATTGCTTTTGAGATGTCATAATGCATACTGGATGGTATGAAGTAGAAAGCTGATTTGATAGTTTTTAAGGTTTACTCACTTTCACAATGCTCTCAGTTAACAGTGGTCCGACCCTCAAGAATGCATTGCCTCTAGGTTTTCTGCATATCTGGCTGTCTCATTCTCCCAGCACTCCAGAAATTCTGGGGCTGCCCATAGGTTATTTGTAATATATGAATTTCAGTTTTTCAAATGATGAACTATATTTAAATTCTTATTAAACAAAGTTGACTTGAAAACAACCAAATTCTTTGAAATTGCAAGTTGATTTAGCTGAGTGCCCTTCAGATTTTTAGTAACCAAGGGGCAGAGGAAGTCAAGAAAGATTATTTGAAAAGATATTGAAACTTTAAAGATGCTCAGCTTCCCACTAAGTGCTACTATATCAAATAGAAAGCAACTTTCGACCAGGGAAACTTTCTGCCTAAGGCCATTCTAGGGATAGAACTGAGCAGAGAATTGGAATTACAAGAGGGGAATGGTAAGATTACTCTTTTAAAAAGTATAATAGCTGATGAGTTCCTAGGCAAACAGCAGTTTATTATTAATATTGGTATTCAGCACAGCAGTTGGACAGTTGGGATTTCTGATTCTGACTTTCTTTCAGAGAAACGTTTATATAGCAGGTGGGTCAATGTTAAAATACCTGAAGAAACCCATTTTGGATTCTAATTAAATATCTAAACCTAGACAACTTCACTGAGATTTCTCTACTTTAATGCTAAACTCCTGACACAGTCTTTTAAATGAAATGGATGGTTTGGAAAGTAGAGACATCAAAGACTATTACAATTATGATGAGATATATATATATATATATATCTATATATATATATATATATATACAGCCTTAAATAACTTTTATTTATATATATATGTATATATATGAATATATATATATAAATATATATAAATATATATATAAATATATATATATATATTACAATGCAGTCTTAAATAACTTTTTTTAAAGCAACTACATCAGAGTTTGAGAAACATGTTTCAGTGTGTAAGACATTTCACCGAGATGTATGAAAAAGGAGTTAATGAAATTGAGCATTGAGAGTCTAATATATATTTTTTAATTGAATTACCATGGAAACCTTAGGCTTTCTAAAATACTATGTAGTGAGAAAGAGAGAATTATTCTGGGCACACATAAGGATTTCTCCTTCCACTCTGCTAGTCTGTAAAGGTTAAATAAAGTTTGCTTTAATATTTTTGTGTCTCAGGCATCCAAATTTCTCTGCATATTTGGCTCCACGGTGAGTCCAGGTGATGTAAGCTAAATAATCTTCTCTATTAAATAATTGCCTTCCTAGTTGACTCTGATTAGAGACAAACTTCAATTTTCTTCCACTAAATTCCAAGAGACATTTGTACAATTCTTTGAGATGCAATAGGAAAGTGAGTGAACATTTCTATTAATTAAAGTGTATGCTTTTCTTGAATGTGCGTCAAACATCATCTTAGAGTTGGCAGGTGAAGTCAAGAAAAGGAAGAGGATCTATTCATAGTTTCTCTTTAGAGCTTAATGAAGTTTTCTTGCCATTTTCCTCACAGCTTGATAGAAGTGGACCACTGGTGAAGAGATCTGTGGTCCTGCTCTACAACCTCCTCACTAAATAAAGCTAATGGAGTAGAAAAATGATATTGATAAAACTATCCTGCATTTATAAGTATACTTTATCAGATGGAAACTGTTCAGTGTTTGTGTTTAATGTGATCTGACCTCAATCATCTATTCTTGGTTTCCAAATACCAAATGAGTGACTTGTTATTTAGCCTCAATAAGCTGAAAAATAATCCCACTCTAAGTTCCCAATAATACTTCAGTACAGTGTACAAAGGCAAAACCAACAATAAACATTCTTTAATCTTAAGAAATAAAAGAATTATATGGATGTTTCAAAGCCTAATGCTGGAAAAATCATAAATAACTGTTTTGTATAACTTTATTATTGTAAATGTTTCACTCCCATTTCTTCAGATACAACATTTAACTAGGAAAAGACCTTTGCAAAATGATGTGTACATTGATGTATTAAAGTTAAAAGTTAATTCCAATTCTATAGGATTTATCAATTGAATCAAAACTGCTTTATAACAGAAGCTTTATCTGTTTTGCTATCTGCATATCTGCAAGAGCCAACAATAGTGCTTAACATTTTAGGTGCTCAAAAACATCCATATAGATTTCAAGAACAAAAATATTTTACTGCATGGCCCAGTTGTTAATTTGTTAATTTTACCGCTATTTGATCACCTTTTTCTAAATAAGAAAATCCTTTATTTTACTCTTTTAAATTTTATTTTAAAACCCTGTATTAATTTACAAACTAGAGAAGTATCTTTGATTCACATTATCTGAATTATGAATAAAAGAACTAGGATATGATAACTCATTTTCAAGAGCACTTCAACATACTTGCCCTTGACTTTCAATGGAGAATCAAACAGCTCACAAAAATGCCTGAGAGTTATCTTGTAACTCAGCCAGAGAACTACAAGGCCATATCAGTTAAACCTTGCCTTTTCTACCTAGTGATATTCCAAATAGGCACACAAAAAATTGCTGTGCAAAGTTAACAAAGTATTTCTATCAAAACATTGGATAGAAATTACTGAAAAACTATAAAATTCATTCAGAGAATCTTACTAAATATCTAACTGTAGAGTTGGTTAAAAGAAGGTAACACTTAAAAAATACTACCTCCAAAGAATTACAAAGGGATGACAGATGGAGCAATGTGTTTTTGTTATAAGTCACCCAAGGTTTTAAAATTTTCTCTAATCCACTGATTATTAACAGTAATTTAGATTTCTATTCTTGGACATTTTAATATGTTAAGGAGAAACAAAAATAAGTCACGTTAGATATGAATCAGTAAAAACATTCGAATGTATAAATTAACAGGTGGTCATTTTATCAGGACTTTTCCTACTTCTTATCTTGTGGATAAAGATCATACTTCCTTTGCTGTTATATATTTGAATTCACTTTTGAGAATAAACTAATAAATTTCATTTAAAACAATGTCAAGTATTTTTCAGAGATATCTTTGTTAAGAATTGGCTCAAATCTGTCCCAAGATCAGTGTTGACCTAAAAATCCCAGATGAGTTCTACTGTGACACTTTATAATTGCTATCTTCTGTGTTTATGGAATTTCTCCCAATATATTATACTGGACCTAAAATTTACATTGTGGCACAAACCAACACAACAGAATAACTTAAATTTAAATAGGCATTAAAAAACAAACAAACACTTTGAGCCATAAGAGTTATCATTGGCAATATATTTATCACGTTATTGTTGGTTGGAAGGAAGTGGCCATGCACATGGTAGACTATAGAACATTTTCTTCGTTATATGTTTTAAGATTATTGATGTTATATCTGTCAAGTGGATTGAGTCTGAAAGTATTTTATTTTATTTTATTTTTGGTGACAAGTATTGGAATGATCCATAATAAAAGTGACTACTATTTACTTAGCTTCTACTGTGTACCCCAAAGGATATACTGAAATTTCCATTTCATAGATGAGGTACATAAAGCTTAAGGTAATTGCTATTTGCTCAAGCTCCTAAAGTGACAAAATGGATCTCAAATTGAAACTGAGATCTATCTTACTCCATAACTTAGTATTTTAACCAGTGTGCTAGACATGGGTGTGGAGAACTAATGTAAGAATGCTAAGGAAGAAAACTATACCCCCACTGGAAAAGCAGTCATAATAAAAATACAAGTCAAAAATTATAGAAGAAAAATGATGAAGTCACTTGTAAATGAGAGCTATGAGAAAGTTCCAAAGTGATAGCAATGGAGATTTTAAATGATTCATTATTAATACACAATTGGCAAATATTGTTTTTGTCATTTCTCAATAATTATATTCTATGTTAATTATTAACTATACTTGTTCTAATAAACATTTTACAAAATCCAGAGGAGATATTTGTAGGATCTCTAGGGTCTAGGAAGGAGTGGAGTGTTGCAGGGTAGAGAAGGCATGAGGATTAATATTAATAACAGTGAAGAATGATTTGTGAAGAATTTCTGGAAATGGAAGGGCTGGATTGGGTACAATGAGTGCAGTAGAATATGCTGACATTTCTTCTATTTTAGGGAGTCTTATTTAGACCTGAACTATGGAATTTAAAGCAACTTCACTAAGTAGTTGGCAGTTAGAGGGGCTGGGCCTACAGAAAATAAAATTTTAAAAATGTTCATATTTATAACTTTAAAAGATAAATGAATACACATATTTATATAATAGTATATTGTGTCTCAAAAATATATTCAACTTATTTGAAATCAATGTGTTCATTTTTTTGTAGGCTAATATAATTTTTAAAAGAAATTCATGGCCAATTGAAAAGAAACTATCTGCTTGCAGAGAGAAAGAGAAAGAGAGAGAATTCTCATAAATTTAATAAAGTACTCAAATAGTCTATTTCCCTGTTTATCTAGAGTAATAAGTTAGAATTTCCTAACATAATTTATCTATGTAAATTTTTCCTTTGTATTTTCTGCTGGTTTTATGTATGTATTTTGATGCCATTTGGGATATTTGATACAAACAATTTCTGAAATTTTATCTTCTCTAAACCTTATAATCTTTCAGTAAAAGGATTTATATTTAGTACATAAACGTTTTAGTGCTCTATTTAAAGTTAGTAATTTTCATTCTATTGGGGGTAATGTGAATATCAATGTTACATATATTCAATTAAATTCTTCTGATATGTGTTTTTTTTTTAAATCATAGTGGTAGTTAACTCGATTAGATAATCTGCAATCTTGACAAAGCCCTCAATGGATGACATCTCAGTTTTGTCCTTTAAGTCTTGCCTCTGAACTGCTTTCAGTTTTAGCCTGTGCTAAGCACGAACAAGGCCTTCAAAATTGAGTTAAATATACATGTATACAATCTAAACAAGGAAACTATCCATTCATGTCAAAAGAAAGAAGATAAAGGGAGGATTAAAATAAATAAACCTTACTCAGAATACAAACATAGCATTAAAACAAATTGTTATATCAACACATATTTAAAAAGAAGCAAGTATAGATTCACTCCTTTTATCTTAGGTATTTGTCCTCAATTTATATCTTTCAGTTTTTCTCTTTTTAGGAAATACTAATTATGTAGTAAATATTCTTTGTTTTATCTAGCTATCATATTCTCTTTTATTGCTTTTATTTTTGTTTAGTGTGATTTTGGAAATTTTTTTTTCTATTATTAACTGTTTTCAGCATTTTTCCTATTGCTTCTATTGCACTTTTATAATAGCTTTACTATTTAAGTTGAATTTGTTTCCTGGACTCTTCCAATTCTTCAACATATTCTGTTGCTTTATCTTTTTTTTTTTTAATAATCATATCTCTTTTTCCATTTTTTTGGTTTTTTTCCACTTTAATTTCTTTAAGAGAATGGAAAAACATTTATCTTAGTCTACTATGTTTCCTTTCATAATTCTTAATCCGATGCATATTATTAATCTTGTTATTTATTTTTATTTTATTATTTTATTTTACTTTTGCTATCTATACATAGAGTCTTTCAATTTATAACTCAACTTTGAGAAATTTCAGTCTAATCTTGATCTGCTATTTGCGCACACACACAAGAAATGCCTTTTACAAAATAATTAGTGAGTGAGGAGCATAGAAAAGAGAAGAGAAATGGGATGGCCAGCACCTTTTAATAAAAATGTGTTTTTCAGTATTTACTCTAAAACTTGAAAACATTTATCTGCAAAGATACATGCACTCTGATGTTCATAGCAGCATTCTTCACAGTGGCCAAGACATGGAAATAACTGAAGAGTCCATCGATAGATGATTGGATAAAGATGTGGTACAATTATACAATGGAATATTACACAGTCATAAGAAAAGATAAAATATTGCCATTTGCGAGGACATGGATGGATATTGATATTATTATGCTAAGCGAAATAAGTCAGACACAAAAAGTTGAGAACCAAATGATTTCACTCATATGTGGGCTATAAAATTAACAGTGACAAACATACATGACAAAAAACGACTCATGGACACAAACAATGGTTACCAAAGGGAAGGGGGGCAGTTCAGCAGTAGATAGGTGTACAATGTCAAATATTTGATGGTGGAAGGAAATTTAACTTTGGGTGGTGAACACACAAAGCAGCATGCATATGATGTATTACTGAATTGTACACTTGAAATCTATTTTTAATTAACTGATATTAACAAAAAATGTGTTTTTCTGATACATCATTATATTATCTACTTCTTTTTTTGTAATAACCAAATCATCTCTTAATTTTTAGAATTCTTCCTCAAAACTACTTAGAATATATCAAGAAAATTGATAAAGTGGCTTTAAAATATCTTGTTTTACAAATACTAATTTAATTTTATGTGCCAGGCACTAATCTAAGATCTTGACAACTGTCAATTCCTTTAATTTTCATCATCATTCTGTGAGTTAGTACATCTAATTTTTACAGTTATAGATGAAGATACAGATATACAGAGAAGTATCTTGGTCAAAATCTCAATTGGTAAGTGATGGAATCAAGACTGGAACCCAAACATTCTGGCTCTGAAGTTAGTGTTTTTAAACACTGTCATATCATCTATGAAACAATGTGTTATAAATAACATACTTGACATCCCTAGCTTGTTTATCACAACCAATTTGGCTGTGTCCCATTGCCCTACATAAAGAGTCGCCTTTAGTTTTATCTTTTGTTTTGTTTTGTTTTTAGGTATAAGCGAAGCTAGCCTGTTAGATGCTAGTTTTTCTCATTTTCCCAGCTTATTGGAATCATCCTTTCTAAGTACCCTTACAGAAGCTTCTTGGATACGCTGGTGTCTTATTCTCTCCTGTGGCAAAACATTTAATGTCCACTGAATATCCATGTGTTCTCTCACATTCCTCAAATGTTTTGCTGTGGAGCAGGGCCATTGGACTAGTTATGGCAAATATATTGTGAGAGGAATAATGTGTACCTCTTGTAGGTTATGGCAATGCAAACTTCCCACTCGACTCTCCAGTTTTGCCTTTCCTTTTTGCAATTATTCTGGGGGCCTCATGTTATTTCTGATGGACTCAACAATGGCAGCAGGTAGGCTGCTAAGTCACTGCACAGAGAAATACTGCCCTGGAGAATTCAGTATGTTAGACTTACAGTGAGAAATCAAAATTTTTTAGGAGCCATTGAAATTTTAGGGCAATCCCAGCATATTCTAGTTCATCCTGATTAATATGCCTGCTATGATTGCATTTTAGGAATACTTCCCAGAAACATGCTAAAATTAAAGGTAGCAAGAGCCATGTTTGGAAAACATATCTGAATCATTTACTTTAATAATTTACGTCTCCAAAGAAAATTTAATTCAATCCATGTAAATAAAGTAATATATTTTTTCTTCTAAATATCATAAAGTAAGAATTTCAGTTACCTAGGATACTAAGAGAGCTAGCTATTCTGATTAAATTTCTGATTAATGGAAGGACAATGAGAAACATCACTTGTTTTCAGTACTCGGCATTAAAAGCTTTTGCAAATACATGTATTGGCTTATCTAATTACTAAATATATCATGATTTTACCTTTGATCATTTATAGTCTAAAGTAGACCTGAGTTCACTATTTAATGGCTCAATTCAACCAAAATAATTGAGACTCCAAGCACAATTGGATAGTGCCAAACTTGTTAAAAATGTGTAATGCATAGGACTCAATATACTAGACAACAAAAAAATTAAATAATCTATTAAGAACCATAACAAGTGCATAAAAAAACTGTAGTGAAAGAGTAGAGGAGAAAAGGAAAAAATTGGTTGTGATAACTGTTTTCATAAATTAGTTGATATTTGATTATATATATTTTAAAAAAATTTAATCTTGATTTTTGTTTATCTTGTTTTTATTTTTCTCTGTGAAAGTGGACTTTTTTCCTGGATGTTTAGAAAATAAATAATACATGTTCAAGTTGTTTCACAGTGCTATTTTTGAGAGAAAGTGCTGGTTAATGAAATTGAATGAATAGAATTTTTAATGCATACGCTGTTATTTGGCATTTTCGATTCTTCTACTTGCTTTATTTCACTTTTTTTCTTCTACAGTGTAGACCCCGCTTTGGTTTTTCCTAATTTGTACATTTACAAAGAAATTTTGGTGTACATGTTCTACTTTTAAAAAGTGCTAAGGTAAGAAAACACCCTTTTTCATTTTACAGGTGAGGAAAGTCACAACAAGAGATATTCAGTGAATTGTCCAAAATGTTCCAAGGGATTTTCCTCTGCATCACTGTACTAGGAGAGAATCAAAATATATTAGCTATTGTTACAGAATATTACCCAGGTCAAAACAAACCGAGAGCTTGAACTATAAAGTATTATAAAATAAATAGCAGAAGATGATGTAAATAATCTAATGTAAATTAAATATTAGAGAACCGTTTGTTCCATCTGGCCCATACAAAACTCACAATTTGACAACATTGGCAAAATTTGTTTGGTGTACAAAAGCACTTATGCACTGTAAGTCTAACATGAACATTTATATTACTTAGGATGATAGATCTGAAACTGTATATTGATGACTTTTCTCTTTCTGTTTTCCCTTCCCCCAAAACTACCCAGTTGAGTTGCTGATGCAAAAGTCTGGGCACATTTTAATGTAATAAAAAATGTAACACAAAGCCCACAAAGCCAGTAAATACCCTTTTTGTCTCTGATGCCTTTCAGGAAATTGAAGTAAATAGATTTAAAACTCTAACATTACAGACGATGAGATTAAAAAGCCATTAGTAGTCATAAGCCCATTAGAACTCCGGGCACCAAAAGACTGTTGCAGAGAAATTTGTTGACCAGATAAAAAAAAAATATTGATATCATCCTTATTTTATTATTCAATAAAAGGTTTTATTGGATGCCTAGTTGTTAGTATTCTATTCCTTTCAGTAATGGGTGCTTTTAAACAAAAAGTTTGAGTGTTCTTCTCTTCAAAGACAAAAACAACAAAAGTGACCACTTGCTTCACTGATATAAGTGAAGCAACATCATTTAACAATCTGAATGGAGGTAAAAGCTTGGCTATTTTTAGTTTCCCTGTCAGCTTTCTTGGTCTTTTCTCTTGCTGCCTTGTTCTTTACCCATATTCTTCACAAACACTGCCTCCTTACAGCTGGAGCAATAAACATGTTTTCCAGTCTCCTAAAAAGAGAACTGTGTACTCCAGGAGATGACGGGGAAGAGAGAGTTTCTATTCTTATTGCCTCCTCTCAGAATATTATTTCAAAAATGGTTCCAAGTTGAAATGAAATAACTCTAAGCCTACTATCTAAGTACAGGACCAAAATGGGCAGTGATGGAGAGAGAGAGGGAGCAGGGGATACAGAAAAGGAAAATGTGCTGGTCAATATTTATGATCATCTAAGACACTGGTGGATTGAGATCATGAATTAAGTAAATGAAATATTTAAATTAGCAATTCATTCTTATTTGTGAAAGCTGTCTTTTGACATACTCATTACAATTCCAAATCTTTCTCTAAAATGGGATTGAATATATTTTATTATATTTCATGAAATAAAACTTTTATAAGTGAGTGTTTATGTAGCATAGTGTACTAATTTGCCACTCTTATCCCCATAGTCTTGAAAAAAAAAATGAGTGAAATACAGTTAACACAGAAAAAGGAATCGTGCCATGATATGATTGGTAATTATTGTACTTGGCATAATTTTCTTTATTAATACTTCTCTTATATCACTGCACTTTTCAATTCTTTCTCACCATTTTACTTTAATTTATTAACATCTCACTTTGCTACATTTAGAGTTATTTCTTTATCATTTCAAATTCACTTTAGGTTATAAGCATTGCCATATTAAATACACAGGCTAGGGGACATTAAAAATTACTGAAATAACCTTGAGATTAGAAAAGAAGCATGACTTCTATTACATTATTAAAGCACTAATTGAAGATTGAAATTCTATCCTATCTTTCAACAACCTGTCAAAATTATCATTAAAGTAATCCAAACTGAGCTCAATCCAAACATTTCTTCGAATATTACATGACTATCTACTGATATCAAAGTAGGATAAAAAAATCAGAATGTGATTGGATGAAACTAGCAGATATCATTTTGTTTAAGTGTGAAGTGTCGTTAACTATATAGCTTAAGAATTTGAACTCCTTTAAATTTTCAGGGGAAAAAAAAAGTTTTACTTATTGTCTTATAACCGGGATAGCATCCTTAGAGATAATCTAATCAAACTACTTTTTTGGATATCTTCTAAACAGAGAATGGCAGGAGTGATGCTACAGTGCTCAGTAAGCAACTAATGAGCTAGCTAAATCCTTGTATCTATCCCTGGATTAACATGAGGCCCAGAAACTAGGGACCCAGCATTTGTTAGTGTGGGGACCTGAGACTCTTGGTTCTATCATACTCCACAGCCAATCAATTACAAATGTGCTAACCACACATGGGGTGTTAATTGGAGCTTGGCACCCCCTGGAGCATGACAAATTAATTCTCCACTAGTTAGAAATAAACAAAACCCAAAAGGGCTTTTATTAACTACTATGAATTTGGGACTCTTTAACCCTTTTTGGACTACTCTATTTACCAGAAGTTTAAATTAAATTAAATTATAAAAATATATCTGTATCTACTCTAGTGATACAAAATGCATTAAAGTAAAATTGTGGTTAATATGTGGTTCATATACTCTATTAATTGTGTTATGATTTATTTTCTTATTAATTACAAAGTCACTCCACATGTATTTTCTGTCTTTAAACATGTTGTCAGATAATCTAATTGGAAGGCAATGTTACATAATGGCTAAGAAGGCAAACAGATCTGGACTTAGATTTTCCAGATTTGAAAACCATCTTAACTAATTATTCTATACATAACTTTGGGAAACTTCTATTCACTCTTTCCTCATATATAAAATGAATATTCAACATATTAGAATTGCGAAGATTAAATGTACACATATTGCTGAATATAAAATCTCTGCATATGGATCAGAGCAATTCATTGTGGAAATCATAGATTTTTTCAGAAAAACTAATTTATTTATGGTTGAGCAAAAATATTGCATTATAGGATTATGCATTTTTAAATATCCTTTCAACATTTGGCAGTACTGTGATTTCCTTTTGGTTAGGTTAGCACAATTATTAAGGTGACCCTTTTACATGTGCCAGAATAAATTACTTCTCTGTACAAGACTCTTTCTAATAGCTTTTCATCTCAACCAAAGTAAAAACCATAGTTTTTAAATAGCCTATGAGACTTTTTATTCTCTACCATTCTTTCCATCACTCATTCTCCTCTCACAGCTCATACTCACCTGTTTACTGATCCTCTGACCTTTCAAGGGAAATAAGCTCCTACCTCAGGATTTCAAATGTTTTGTTTTGCAATTTCTGCATGATTCACTTCTATATATCTTTAAAGTTTCTGCTCAAATGTCACTTAATCATAGAACTCTGCTGCCCTCCTTATATAACAGGAAATTCTCCATCTTGGATTTTATTTTTTTTCTATTTACTACCTTTAACAGGAATTTTTTTTTCATTTACTACCTTTAACAATTTCTGGTACATAGTAGAGATACACAGTTAGATTCAAATTTGGCTGACAATTACAGAATTCAAAATAATAATGAGTTGAACAAAACAGGAGTTTGTTTTGCACTCATGTAAAAGTCCTCCATAGGTGTTCCAGGGCTGATATGACTCTTCTGATGACATGGTTATGGGTTTCATAATTTCAAAGCCTTAAGCTTTAAGATGGATGCTTTAGCTTCAGCTCCAGCTCTCCAGTGGCCATGTCTATATTCCAACCAGCCGGAAGTAGGAAACATAAGAAGACCATTTAAGAACATTTTTCAAAAGTTACACACACCACTTCCAATATATACCATTGACTACTAATTTGTCATATAACCAAACTTAGCTGTAAAAGATTTATAAAATAGAATATTCTGAGCAGCTAGATATATAGCTAAAATTCTATAGTTCTATTATTATAGAATATGAGGAGAATAGATATTGATGGTCAGCTAGCAGAACCTGGAACATTTCTAAGTAAATGTTTGTAGAAAAACTGTATAAAAATAACTTTAAATTCAATTTTGATTTCATAGATTGCAAAACCAGTTCATCGAAAACAAAATATCAATCATATGGAGATACAAAGGTGATGACCTTGAAAAAGTTGTTTTTTATTCTTAATCAACTTGTACAAATGAATGTAGAATATTCATTAAAATATTTCACTTTTGATTTAGAAGAAAAACACTGTACATAAAACCTGGGTTTTAATCACATGGGTTGAACTATTAGTTTTGTCACAGACTCAAAGAATAATGTTCAGTAATTCACTTAACTGCTCATTTTTCTTTTCGATCTATCCAATAAAGAGTAGGGGTTGTTAGCTTAATCAGGTAACTTAGAGATCGATAAATCCTAGTCTATTCAGTTCCATTACATTCTATATCTTAAATTTATTAGGTGTAAATTCTGCTTTTTAACAAACAACAACAAACTACTTAAAAACAATCTCACTTTCTCCTAAAAGAAAAAAACTAGGCTTCAATGTATTTTCCCTGTCAATTGCATTTTCTGCCTCTGAGCCTTCTCTGAGCTATTTCCCTAATCTGTGAGGCAAGGGATTCTGCCTGCCAGCTTCCTGAGCAGATCTAGGGGAAAATTAACACATCCACAGCTGAGCTCAAGCATTGCTGACATCTGGTTTACTCATTTTCACAGCACACTTGCACTGCACCCTATTGCCTTTTTCTTATGCACTGTTTTATCATGTGGCTCATTTCAAGAAAATGCATTTAACTTTTAGGTACTACTCTGTGGTATGAAGTGTGGCAAATAGGAAATAAAACAACCTTGAAAGTGCATTTCCTCATATATACAGCTATAATAATCATTGAATATCAAACCTCAGAACTTATGATATGCTCTGTTTGGCAAAAGTTATGAGACCAGGGACAATGTTGATATCTAAAGAAACCAATCTCACATTGAAGAGAAGGAGAACGAAATACCAACAAATCATCTCTTTACATGGATTGAAGTTTATTGCTATCCCAGAAAGAGAATAAGCAATCACTTTTACACATTTATTTGTTTAATGGCGCTTTTCCTTTAATAGTAGGAAAGTGAAAACAAAGATTAAGGCTTTGGGTCTAATTTCGAATTTTGCCTTTAAAAAAGGATTTATTATATTTTTCTATGTTCTTATAATTCAATTGCCCCATTTATTAATAGAGAAAACTCTTAAATGCAGACTCCAATTTAATTTAGAATATGTGATAAAGGAAATAATGCTAAGGATTGCTTTGATTCTGCTGATACAAGTTTAGCTAAGAACATTTATATTATAAACAAGATTTACATTACATTATAGACTGCACATTGGGAGACATAATGAACAAATTAAACTTCATCACTAACAGAAAATTGATGAAGAATATATTTCAATAAGTAGTTCAATTTGAATTGTTCTATAAACTTAGTATTATTGAAACATGTATAAAAGTGTCTCTCAATTCAAAGTTTTATTAATTGTGATTTGTTATTCTATCAGTCATTAACAGTGCATTCTTGAATCTTCTATTTAAAAAATGATATATTTTCCAGTCCTATATTATTGATCTGTACCAGAATTTTAACTCATATAGTATCATTACACTCTTTTGGAAAAGTACGGGACATAGAGGGTAAATGTAATTATTACAGCATAATAGTTATGAGAAAAGTTATAATAAGAAATAGATTATTTTTGAAACCAAGAGGTGATAATTAAAATACCTGAAAGGTATTTCACATTTGTCAATTTTCACTTGGAAAGGTATAACAAATATGTTCTTGCGACCAAAATCATCAGGTAGGAATGTGTAGGCATAGGTATGTTGAGGGTGAGATGTTAAACTGAATCAGATTCCCTGTGTAGTCATTAAGAAAGTTTGTGAAAAATAACTTAAATTTTATTACAGATTATTTTAGTTGTAAATTTGTATAGTTATGTAGTTAATAAAACTGTAGATTTTAGAGTATATTTTACTTTTTTATTAATAAATTTATTTAAAATCAAATTATATAAAAATTTTCAAAAAAATCATTTAAAATATTAGAATTATTTTAAAATAACTGATTAATTCATAAAATTCATAAAATTTTTAACAAAATTTGATTCTAAATCAAATTTCTTCTCTATCATTTAACCAGGTTGCGTCCCACTGATGTATTCATTTGTATCTATGAAAGATGTTGTCATGTTTTGCCTCCATAAGAGACTGCCAGAAAAATCTTTTTATCAAAATATTAAATTTATTAGACCTAGTTCCTTAAGGAAGAATCCACCTTGAAAGTTGCTCAACAGTGCCTTAGAGGAAAAATATATATAGGTTTTTAAGTCCTGAACTGGATTACTTTAAGGTGGATCTTGCAAGGGAACTAGGGTTGGTGAAAATTTTTGACATAATAGCTTAAGATTGGTCAGCACAAGTCAAGGACCTTGAAGCATGTCCTGATGACCAAACTTTGTCTTGATAATTATTTTATAGTTCTATCTTCTAAGAGCAAATATTTCCTAGCCAAGCAGCTCAATTATTTTTGCTTGTTCCTAGTATTGTCTGTCATGGGAAACTATGCCTGTACTGTTGTTATTTAACACAGGGACAGGTAATTTTCTCAATTTAAGAGAATTCTATTTGTATGAGCACAAACAAACATTATTAATAAATAGTAGATATTGTTTTCACATTGATGTTACTAAATTTAACTGTTACATCAAAAACATCCTATTTATGCCTATTTTGTCTTTTCAGTGGTATCTCTTTACTTACCCTTCAATTCCAACACAAGGGTGTCCTGATTTCTAACAGTATTATTATCAAAATAGATCAAAATAGAAAAATAGATGAAAATTTAATTTTTAAAATTACTTATAATAAAAATTATAAAAGTAATAATAGTGATATTTTATGCAGATTATGTGATTTAACATTAAATCACGTTCTATTGTCCTGTTGTTATCTCCATTTAACATGCACTGATACCAAGGCAGACAAAAGTTAAATATTTTGAGAAGATCACCCATAGCTTGTGGACAGAATTTGACTTGAAAGTATGAACTTAGGCACTATGGTTAAAGGAAAATTTCTAGTTAAAATAATTTTAAGCAATATCAAGTAAATGTAAAAAAAAAGGCATCACATATTTTGAGTGTGCAACTAGGTGTTTCTATCCTTGACAAAATTACAAAACTCTTCATCTGAAGAAATGGAACTAATTATTTGGAATACTTGTAACATTTAGTGGCAGAAAAGAATGAGATTTGGCTGGGATGTGACCTTCCATGTTCTGAATTTCAATTAACTCAGATTTTTTGACCAATGTCTCCTTCTTCTGCTCTTCTATACATATAATATGCAGCCTTTCTTATATTCTGCAAGGTATTTTGGGTCCCTCATTAGTTGTGTTTCATCTAGGCTATGGCTTTCTCCTCCCTGCATCCATTCTTACCATTCTTAAGTTGTTTTTCATGTTACCAATATAAAAAGATTGATATGTATTGACGTATCAAATTTTTTCTGGTTATCTTTCTATACTCTATGTTGCTTTATCTCAAATAGTCTTACAGTCTTTATTTCTGAGGGTTTATATTTAGTTTAGTAATTCCACTATATAATCATATATTTTGAATAGCAAGTCAGTTATCTGGGAAATGTGAATCAGAGGAAGTAGTACTTGGCCTTGCTGCCTCTCATTCTTTAGTGCCGGCCTACCTAAATCTTCACAATTTTCATCTCATATTTCCGATAGTTTGTGTTTTTGATTGTGGGAAAGACCACAGAATAATAGAAGATGACATAAATGGATAGACAATGGGGTGATCTGGAGAAAGTTAACAATCATGAAGTAGGGAACTTCAGTTATTCGATATTCACTTATCTTGGACCTTTGAACACTAACATGTGTCAGTACTCCTTGTGTTCAAATGATGATTATAAAAGACCTTTAAACAAATAAACTTGTTGACTCTGAATTTGATTACACCCATCAGAGTGCCAAAATTAAGAGTTCTATTATAATCTTAATATACAACTTCTACTTTCAAATGAGAGTGTGAGGAACTCCATGGACTCATTCCCTAGCAAAACAAACAAGACTGGTGATATTACTTCAAAAATAATTTAATGTCTTTAGAGATTATCCTAAGAGCATACAACAAGTGCAGAACATTTATCTAGGAAAATATATAGCTACAAAAGGTCCTCCTGCTTTCAGAACAAATTTAAAAGGCTTGCCTCAAAAACTACCCCTAAAAAGAGTCCCAAATTTAATTGGATCAACATTTGGAATAAAGTATTCTCCCAAGTATTATCAGCAATTATAGAGAAATCATTTGTCATTAGTGAAAACTAACAGCCATGTATGATACCAGCAGAGGCAAGCAGCTTCATCAAGAGATTTGGGAACTATACTGTTATCCAAAAGTAACTGTGCACATGTCCGAAGCTGAGCCGTTGAAAAGTAAGATAATAAGCTTCACATGAGAAACAGATTTTGCAAAAATAATCCAGCCAAATTACTAAATAAATAAATATGAAATAACAAAAACAAACTCTGAGGTAAGATGGGAATCAGTACTCAGAGTTGCTACACTATGTTATCTATAATGTCTACTTTTTTAACAAAAAAATTGAAAAATGTAAAAGCATAGGACAATGGGACCAATACAGAAGGAGAAAAAAAAAGGCAACAGATTCTACATGGAAAAGAACCCATATGTTGGATTTAACTTAAGACAAAATAGATTTTACAACAAAAATATGTTACTAGAAATAAAATATATTACGAGAAATATAATTTTATAATACTAAAAGAGTCAATCTAGCAGGAAGACATCACAATTTTAAATACATATGCACCTAACAACAGAGCTCTAAATTACATGAAACATGATTTTACAAAATCGAAGTGAGAAATGGATAATTCAATTATAGTTGGAGAATTCAATATTTCACTTTCAAATGGATAGAATTACTATGCAAAAGACTGAGGAAATAATTTATTTTGACAGCACTATAAAGAAACTGCTTTAACATCTGAAAATCAATCAATTCAATATACTATATTGATGAAATAAATTATAAAACTACATGATCATATCGATAGACATAGAAACAGTATTTGGCAAAATTCAACACATCTTCATTATACAAACATGAAACTAACTAGAGTTAGAGGAGCACACCCTTAACCTTATAAAAGAAATCCACAAAGCACACTCAGCTAATATACTTAATGAGGAAAAAGTGAATGCTTTCTCCTTAAGATCAGGAACAAGACAAAATGTATGCTCTCACAATTTCTATAATGTTGTATCAGAAGTTCTTGTCAAGCAAGGCAGTTTGGCAAGAAAATAAAATAAAATGTATGCAGATTATAAAGAAATAAATAAAAGGACTTCCATTTGTAGATGCATCATCTTGCATGTAAGAAATCCTCTAAAATGAATTATGTGAACTAATAAACAAGTTCACATAGGTTGCAAGATTTAAGATTAATATAAAAAAGCCAGTTGCATGTCTATACACTTGTAATAAATCAGAAAATACGTTAAGAAAAATGATTTCATTTGTAATAGTATCAAAAAGAATAAAGTCTCAGACATATTTAATAAAAGAAGTATAAAACTTATACTCTGAAAAATACAAACCATTGTTGTAAGAAGTAAGAGATCTAAATAAATTTATGGGCATCTTGTATTCAGGAATTGGAAAACTAAATATTGATAAGATGTGATTATCGAATTACAGAGTCAATATTTTATCCCCAATTTCATCCGAATTGTTTCTTTTTTTTTCCTTTCAGAAATTGACAAGCTGATTCTAAAAGTCATATAGAAATTCAAGGGCAAAGAACAGGCAAAACTATCTGAAAAAAGAACAAAGTTGGAAGACTCACACTCTTTGATTTCAAAATTTATTGCAAAGATACTGCAATCAGGACAGTAGAGTATTACCATAAGGAAAGAAATATAAATCAACAGAATTGAATTTAGAGTCCAGAAATAAACACTGTCAATTATGGTAGAGTTTTGAAAAACTTATTATAAGAATTCAATGATAAAAGAATAGAATTTTTTTGTTTGATTTTTTAATAAATGGACCTGGACAACTGGATAGTCAAGTGAAAGAATAAAGTTGAACCCCTATTCCATACCATATTAAAAATTAACTCAAAATGGATCAAATATTCAAATGTAATTTAAATCTAATAGAAGAAAATGTTTTCTTAGAAATGGCGACAAAAGCACAAGCAATAAAAGACAAAAACTTGGACTTGATTAAAATGAAAACTTTTGTGTTCTAATAATACCATCAAGAAAGTGAAAAGACAACCCCAGGAGTAAGATAAAATATTTGCAAATTACATATTTGATAAAAGACTTGTATCTAGAATACATAAACTCTTATAACTCAATAATACCACCAGGGCAAATAACACCATTTAAAAATGAGCAAATCATCTGAATAAACATTAACCAAAAATGATATGCAAATGTCTATTAACTACATTAAAAGATTTTCAGCATCATTAACTATAAGGGAAATGAAAATCCAAACACGACAAGGTATTCATTCATACCTACACAGGTGGGTATAGTCAATATGAAAGAAAATAACAATTGTTGATAAGAATGGGAAAAATTAGAACTCTCATACATTGCTGGTGTCATTGTAAATGATATATGCCTTTGGAAAACATTCTAGCCATTCCTCAAGAGATAAAACATGGAGTCTTCATATGACCCAGTAATTCTGCTAGATATATCCAAAAGAAATGAAAACATATGTCCACACACAATCTTATAAATCAATGTTCATAGCAGCATTATTCTTAATAACTCCAAAGTAAAAACAGTCCAAAAGTTCATGAACTAATGGATAAATAATGCATAGTCTATCTATTAAATAGAATATTGTTTATTAATAAAATAAAGGAATAAAGTACTGATAGATGCTGTAAAATGAATAAGCCCTGAAAATATCATTCTATATCTAGAAGCTAGTCACAATTACCACCTATTGGATTATTACACTTATATCAAATGTTCAGAATAGGCAAATCTATAGAGACAGAAGGTAGAGTAGAAGTTACCTAGTTCTCAGGGCAGGGGAAGAAATGAACTAAAGAGAAACAGAGTATTGTTAATGTTTCCTTTTTTATTTTTTCTGCAGTGATACAAATATACTAAAATTCATAGTGATGATTGTGCAACTCTGTGAATATAATAAAAACTATTAAATAGTACAGTTTAAATTGGTAAATTGTATTATGTGAATTATATACTAATAAAGCTGCTATAAAATATCCATTTTGCTCATTTTTCATATTTTTTACAGTATATACAGTTAGTAATATATATGCTAATATGTGAGCAAAAGTAAATAAATGAATATATTTATGTGTGAGGGGAAGTAAAATGTACAGTATGTAGGTCTTCAAATGGTATTTGGACTCCTGAAAGGATTGCATTCCTTTATATAAATGAACATTCAATTTCCTGAAAAGATTTATTCATTTTAACTTATTGTAGAATCAGTGCCTGCTAAGTGAAATGTTCATGCTTCTAGATTTCTGATGGTTAGCAATGAAAATATATGTGAATGCACTAAAATATCTGTGAATAAACTAGTACTTATCATTAAGACTGACAAACCCATGGGGAAGGACAGTAAGAAGTAAGAGTAAAATTCCATGAGATTTTAGAATTTCCTTAAGGAGATATTAACTTTGAATAAAACATGAACACTTTGGTCCCCTGGTTTTTAAACAAATGGTTGCTTAATTGAATATGTGTCCTAAAGCACTGTGGTGATCAGCTCACTTCCATAATATTATTAAGACTTTGCTTCAAGCATATGCATTTAGATACATATTTTGGCGTTTTGCAATATGTACATATTGCATAATTAAATGGTATGAAATATCCAGAAAAAAACATAACAAATCCAAACAGTGTCTTGAAAAATAAAGTTATGACAAGCATCTTCATTAGGAGTAACATATAATATATATGAAAAAACTGAGCTCATTTATAATATTAGTATTTACAAGAATTATATTTGTTTCCTACAGGAAAGTTATATGTACGCATTTCCCTTTTCATTCATTACTGCTGAATTGATAATTGTTTTTCCAAATGTCACAACTGTAAGAAAATATTTCAAAATGTTCTAACCATGAATATTAAATTCACCTCCTACTTTTTGGGAATTTTGACTTCATAGCCTATAATTATGAAACCTGGTCTTTCCTCATCCTTTTCACTGTTTACACCAGTGTCAGGCAACAACAGGTCATCTAATTTTGACATCTTCAATGGGTTTGAATATCTAAAGAGACAGATATTCTGATATTGTTCAGAATCTTCTCCAAGATTGTCTTCATTTCTAGTTTACTTTTGTGAATTTTTCCTAAAGCAAGAAAGCTAAAGGCAAGAAAAACGTTCAGTGAAAGAACATAAATCTGGGATTTCACTTTCTGCTTTTGATACAATAGGAAAAAAAACTACCTTTTTTCAGTAAATATATTTTAATATCGAAACATTTTATTTTTCATCTGGCAGATTGGGCAGAGAATGGTAATAAACCTCTGATACTGCAAACAATGTTCTGATTCAATCCCACCCAAAATAATTGTATTATTTTATGTTCCAAAGGGATTTAACTCTAATCACTGGAAGTAAGGCCTGAAAGGTCGGACACAATCTTATGTTCCAAAGGCATTTAACTCTAATCACTGGAAGTAAGGCCTGAAAGGTCGGACACAATCTAATCCCCCTGAACTCTTGAAGGCTCTCTTCCTACTGAAGAAGAGCTGCAGAGGAAGGTGTCAGAATTAATCAGGAATGGGACCGCAGAGGCAGGCAAGAGATGGTCCAAATAAAAGTGGAGGAGGGGAAGAAAGAAAAATAAACAGTAAGCGGTTTACCATAATTTTTAACACTACCCTAAAATAACAGAAGGGGGAGCTCTGGGAAGTTAGAAATGTCTGAGACAAGCTTTTTTTCCTTTACATTTGGGAAAACTAAATTCAAACAGAAATATATAACAGAAAAGTATCAAGGTTAAAGTCCATAGACAATTATTTTAGAAAAAAATATATAAAGCATTATAGTATTCTTATAGATACTGAAAGTATTGACATGCAAAGGAAAAACTAAATAAAGAACCCAGATTTCAAAATACTATTTCAAAACAAATTAGATATTAAGAAAATGTGCAAAAAAAAAGAAAGAACAATATAAACGGAACTAGAAAAATTCAAGAATAAAGTAACAGAATTTAAAACAAAATTAGAAATAATATCAAAATAAATAACTTTAAAATTGAACGCTAAATTTGAAAAAAAAACACAAGATGACATAAACAATTAAAAAACATCTTAAGAGAAGTAGATGTAGAAAATGAAAAAAAATTTAATTTAAAATAACAAAGTGATAAAAAGGATTTAAGAGAAAGTAATTAAGTATTGAAGATTGATAAAGAGGATTGAGCATATCAGTATTAGAGTTCCTAAAGAACCTAAGGAAAGTATCAGAGAAAATTATAAAAATGTACATTTCAAGGAATTTTTTTAAGTTAAATTATATTAAAAGATTCATTGCACATCTGAAAATATTGACAATAATGATCAGCAAGACCTAATCTAGTAAAATTATAGTACTTAAAAGAAAATGAAGAAAAAAATTAAGCATGTGATTTGGAAAGGAAATAAAATTAGATTACCATCAGACTTTTCATTAGTAACTTTTATGCAGAAACATAGAGTAACATATTTAAGCTATTCAAGGAAATAACATGTGAACCATGAGTTTTATATCCAGGAATATTGACCATCAAGCATAAAGGACTGTAAAACTAATATCGACCAGCGAAAACTCAGAGAATATAGTTCTTGTGAGACTCTCCTAAAGATTTTACTCAAGAACAAACTTCAAGAAATTAAAATGACTAGAGAGACACAGAAATAAGGGAGAAGTGATGAGCACTAAATATGCAGTTTTTATAGAACCAAAACTAAATAGAATTAAAAGGGGGAGAATTAAAGCACTTATCTGATCTGACAATTTAGATACAATTTAATGATACAATACAGTAAAAATAATTGGTGATAACAGTATTAATATTGTTAGCTTAAAACAATTATATATAAAAATGCTGAAAATATGTAATTAGGGGTTATTTTAATTTTATCATCCCTATTGTTCTAGAAAACTAGATTTCAAAGTATGGAATTAAGGAGATTCACATGTAAAATAGAAGATTATATATATATGTACATATATATATATATACACACACACATATATATGTGTGTATATATATATATATAAAACCCTGTAACTCCACATATAGAATAGAAATGTCAATGAAAACATGAGGTATTTTCCCTTTAAATATTTATACATGGCATATTTATATACGTGCCCACACATTATTCTTAATTAGTATGTATTCCTAGTATATATCTTTAGCTCTGTTATTTAAAAACATCTTAGAAATGATGACCGGCACAGTAGCTATTTGCTTTCCTAGCACTACAACAATCCTGATTTATCATGTCCCATTAGAAGAAACCAGAGCTTTATGGAAGAATGACTGATTGCCATTCTGGGGCAGAAAGTATACAAGATGAGCCTGAAACATCTTGACATATCAGTTATCAAGAAAACTTTCCAAGAAAATAAAAAGACTTAGGCACTTTCTCCCTCTGACCCCCCTCCCCCAAAAGTATACACATATATACATATATATAGCATTACTAAATATAAATATTAGAAACTGAATATTTTAACCATGTATTGAGGTAAAACGCATAGTACGTAAAGGAAGAACTTAAGTTTAGACAAAATTTCCACAATAATTAACATATCCTTGTTCGTAATTTCCTTGAGAATCAACTTTTGTGATTCAATGCTAGCTAATCTCACTAAATATAAGAAAAGTTTTGTTTCCTGAGCCAACTTTAAAGAGGATGCTTAAATAATTAAGAGATACAGTCATGGCTTGCACACTGTATGCTCAATAAACACATTGATTTTTATACCATCTCTAAATAAGTTGGTTATAAGATCATTCTGAAAAAGTCAGTGTTTTCTGTTTTTTTTTTTTAATTTGGATTATGCATCAAAGAAGTTTTGCATACCTAATACAGGTAATAGGATTTTGATATATTGTAAGAGAAAATTCTAAAAAATTATCTAATGAAGCATCAATAGAAAATAGGTAGATGTTTGTGATTTATAGAATTATACTACAAAAAAAGACTTCCCTACAGATTAACTATCATATCCAAATCTTAATAAATAATTGATACAGTTAATATAATATAGCTTTAGTCATAAAAGAAAGCATAAATATTCATCTGTTATATATCTATAACAAATTATTGCACATCAATAAGCAACCTCTTAGTGTCATAGTGACATTCAATGTGATGCAAAATTTTAAATGGACATGGCCAATAAATAACTACCACTCCTACTCCTCACAACTCATTCAATTACTGGAAACATGGATTTCTACTATTCTTATTTTGCAAAAACGTCAAAATTATTTTTTATTAATTATCATGCATTTACTTATCTTAGATTCAAATTTAACTGGCTTATTTAAAAAAGAATATTATAGTAGCATTACTAGAATTCAGATTTTAAGCAAAAACAGTTCAGAAATTATGACTTCCTTAAGGGATTGTTTAATGTATAAATAGTAATTTTTAAATATTATAATAATCTAGAAAGAAACACAAATCTAATTTATAATGGATTGCATCATCAATCACTGATTACTCTGGAAAAATTACTTTCTAACTTGTTGGCAATGTCACTGCTTTACAGATTTGATGTCTCCTTTAGTAATCTTCTTGATAACTAGGTCAACATTTGCTTATTTCTAACTACAATTGTATCAGTTTACTTTGTATGCCATAATTCCCTTTTAACCCTTTTGTTTTCACAATGCTAAAGGGAAAACTCTCCCTCCTGAAATGTCAGATAATTTAAGAATGAGAGAAGTAGATTGACTTGCTGACACCTTCCTCAAGAAACAATTTTTCATTATTTATTTTGAAGCATCTTAGTAAGAAACTGTTCATTATTAGTCTTGAAGCATTGCCAAATACTAGATATTCGTGACACTCATTCAAATGTACAAAGACATACTGAAAAGTTCAAACTATATTATCCCAGACCATACTTATCTCAAACTAGTATTTTCTGAATTGTATATTTAAATTTGAAAAATCCAGTCTCATTTACTTAATACAAATCCTCTTGCATTTGATACATTGAACATAAGAGAAATACAAGAAATCTGTTGTGTCAGAGATGAGATGTGTCAGTTCTAGTATGTTACAAATGGTCATATTCATTTCCACCTGGAAACTGGAGCCAAGACTTGGACTTAAAGAGTAGAAAATGATAGATTCATAAAATTGGAGCTCCTAAAGTGATACCCTCTGAGTAATTGTTGGACCAGAAGAAAAAGTATCCTGCTAATACAGGTACAATACATTAACACTTGTCTGTACATGAATCTGGGATGTGAGTGAAAAGGTGTTTTTCCTGAAAAATCTTAGTTAAAGCCTGAGCTTTCATGGCTAGGTATATTAAATGTATATGACCCTTGGTTTTAAAACAAACAAAAAGAAAATTATAATAAAAATTAGTCCAAGACCCGTTTTATATGGACAACCAACATATACTTAAGCAATGTCATTATGGAACAAAAGTGGTGAAACTAACATTTAGTTCCTGTCTAACATCTAGTTTCCTGTCTGCCATGAAGCAGATCATATACATGACCAGAAGATTTAAGTATTATGTTTACAACTTGAAATGAGCCATGATGTTGGGTTTTCAGGGGTTTTTATCTTGGTTTTATTTTTAGGTATATATAAAATGTATGCTACGTATGTGAATGTATACTCGTTTTATTGTTCATTCGTTTGGTTATTTATTTAATAATTAAAATACTTTTTTCATCAAAATTGTGTTATAAATGTAATTCAATGAAAATGGTTGACTGTTGTAAAAACTCAAACTAGAAATTCAGCCAATTAGTTCTAAATGATTGACTGCTTTGCAATATGATTTTTGTAAAGAAGAGCAAAAAAACCTTTATCAGGAATCACAGATTTCTACGATTTTTTCCCCCTTCATTATGTGGTATCTATAATTTTCTAGAGTTTTAGGCTAGAGCTTACTCTGGGCAATAGACTCAAGGAGTGAAATTCAAACAGAGGCCAGCTGCCTTGATGCATTGAGAAGATGTTGATAGCAATGTGTATTTAATTTCAAATTCACATTGTTTAGTGCTGTAATATAAGAAAGCAACTGACTTTGTATATCAATTTTATTTCCTGCAATCTTGCTATAATTGCTTATTAGTTCCTGGAGTTCTTTTATTGGTTTTCTGGATTTTCTGCGTATAAAATGATATCATCTGCAAATAAAGACAGGTATTTATTTCTTCACGATTTATTTTTTTTTGTCTTACTGTACTAACTATGACTTCCAGTATGATATTGAATAGGAGTGGTGAAAGTGGACATCCTTGTCTTATTCCTGATCTTAGTAAGAAATTCTCTAGTTCCTTACCATTAAGCATGATCTTAGCAATAGATTTTTTGTAGATGTTCTTTATCAAGTTAATGATGTTCCCCTCTATTCCTAGTTTGCTGAGAGGTTTTTTTTTTTTACTATGAATGGATGATAAATTTTATTAAATGTTTTTTTCTGCATCTATTGACATGATTATATTATTTTCCTTCTTTAGTCTGTTGATATGATGGATTACATTAATTAACTTTCAAATACTGAATGAGACTTGCATATCTGAGATAAATCTCACTTGGTTGTGTTGTATAATTCTTTTTATACATTGTTGGGTTCAATATTTGCTAATATTTTATTGAGGAATTTTGCATCTATATTCATGAGAATTATTGATCTGTAGTTCTCTTTTCTTGTCATGTCTTTGTCCAGTTTTGGCATTAAGATAATACTGGCTTTTAGAAAGTATTCGTTCTCCTAATATTCTGGGAGAGGTTGTAGAAAATTGGTATAATATAAGTTTTAATTGTGTGGTAGAATTCACTGTGAATACATCTGGACCTGGTACTTTCTGGTATGTAAGGTTATTAATTAATTCCGTTTCTTTAATAAATATAAGACTATCAAGATTATATATTTCTCCTTGTGTGAAGTTTGGTAGATTGTGTCTTACAAGGATTTTATTTAATGGATCTAAGTCAAATTTGTGGAAATACAGGTGTTCATAATATTCTTTTATTATCCCTCATTGACTAAATGATCAATAATGATGATCTCTCTTTTATTTCTGATGTTATCAATTTGTAGTTTCTCTTTTTTTTCCTTAGTTTTTTTGGCTTAAAGTTCATAGATTTTGTGGATCTTTTCTAAGAACCAACTTTTGGTTTCGTTGATTTTCTTTATTGCTTTCCTGTTTCCAATTTCCTCGATTTCTTTTATAATTTTTATTAGTCATTTTCTTCTGCTTGCTTTGGATTATATACAAAGTCGTTTTAGAATTTCTTTCAATGTTTTTTTTACTTTTTTCTTTCATTCTGAAATATTTTAAGTACACATAGATTTCTAGTTTGGGAGTTGTTTCTGCATTTTAAAATGCTATTTTATTATTTTTTAAAAAATTATTAAATTTGTTGGGGTGACATTGGTTAATAAATTTATATGTTTCAAATGTACAATTCAATGATATGTCATCTGTATATTGCACTGTATGTTTACCATCCAAAGTCAAATTTCCTTCCATCAAAGTAAGATATCTTATCTTATTCCTTTGCCTTTGCTTTCATTAGTTTGACCTGCATGTGCCTAAGTGTGTTTTCTTTGTTGTCTTACTAGGTATTTTCAACTTATGAGTTGATAAATTTTTCAATTTTGAAATACTCTCGGTCATCGTCTTTTTAAATAGTTCTTCAATTATATATTCATTAGGACTTTTCAATATGTTCCACTTATTTCTTATGTATTGTCTTCATTTTCCACTTGTTTTTCTCTGTATTATTTGATTTGAACTTTTTATTGCCTTTCATCAATTCTGCCTTCTGCTAATACTGTTTGATATTATGGTAAAATACTTTATCATAATTTTAATCAGCATGGTAAATTTGATCCTAGCCAGATATATAAGGCAAAGAAAATAAAATAAAATTTATAAAGATGAAGAACAAAGATATGAAATTGACACTATTTACCAAAGATGTAATTATATGTATAAAGAAAATATAAATGACCCAATGGACATACTTTTCTAATTAAAAATGAATATATCAAGCTTTTTAATACAAAATCATTATAGAAAACCAAGAGAAAGTTTTTTAAATGATGTTATTTTTTTCAGTGTTGGAAAACATCAAATGCCTATAAATGTAACAAAATATGTGTAAAATTTCTACACTTATGAACATAAAAAATTATGAGTTTTAAAAAAACTAAATGTTTTTTTCAGTTTTTCGAAGATTTTAAAACTATTTTAAAATTATCTGTTCTATAAATTAATGAAAATCATATTTAAAATCTACAAAAGCTTGTACATTGTGTAAATCCACAACCTCACTTAAAATGTACATGGTAATTAAAAGTCTTAACAAAGAAAACTTGAAAAAGAAATACAAATCTGGAGAAATTAAATTTTTAGATATCAAAACCCAATATAAATATGTAGTAATTTAGAAGTTGTGATATTTGCTATAAGAACAGACAATAAACAATGGAACCTATATTGATGTCTTTTGATTAATGACTACAGCCATTTTGAAAAGGAGAAAATTATCTCTTAAATGGTTTTAGTTCAATTAGACATCCACATTTTTTAAAAAGGGAATAATAACCCTTGATAAATATCATCTGGAAAGTCAATTACAGATATATCATAGATTTAAAAGATAAAAGTATAACAATATATTTTAGATGTAAACATATTTGTTACCTTTGAGCAGGCAAAGTTCCCTCAGCAAAATACAATGTGAAAGGATATTTAATAAATTAAATTTCATTAAGATTAAGTCCTGCTATTAATTAAAATGCATCATTAAGAAGGTGAAAATCAAACCAAATAGTGAGAGAAGATGTATTTAATGCAATATGTATATGTACACAATACCAAAGATTATTAAAGGTATATAGATCACAATACCAAAGATTATTAAAGGTATATAGATCAACGAAAATTTTCCTGCACTTCTGTTGTGAGTGTAAGTTAGTAAAATCACCGTAAAATTTTGTTGCAATATCTACTAACATGGAACATACATTTGTTGAACCAATTGCCATAAAGTATTTCCTTTTTATTCCAAAAATGTATGGACGTGCACATGTAAGAGGATGTTACTTGAAGCATTATTTATAATAACCAAACACTAGAAAAAATTAAAACATCCATAATAGAACACATAAATAAACTATGGTATATTCAAAGAGCTTTGAACAAATTTCACAGAAAAGATTTAAATGATGTCAGTTATTACAGTATTAGGAAACATCGAACAACTATGAATAAATTTAGCAAAATACATTTTTAACATACAAAAATGGGTGAAATTCTAAGTATAATTTGAATAAAGTTAAAGATAAATGAGGATATATTACTCTATTTATATAAAATTTTAAAATAAGTAATACAAAATATAATGTTTTAAAATGTGTATTCAATTGGTGAAATTGTACAAAAAAGGAAGATAGCATTTATTACCTTTACCATCAAAATAGTGGTTGTAGCAAATGGGAAGGAAAGGAATTTTAATTGCAAAGAGTCATGCAGGGACCACATGAAACACTGACAATATTTTATTTCTTGATGCAGTTAGCATTCCTTTAGAATAATTTGTTAAAAGGTACATACCTTTTTGTGTACCTTATGCATATTACCTATTATATTTTGTAAGAAAGTTAATTTTTTTAAAAGCTAAAATGTATATGTGACTTCTTGAGAAGTCACATATACATTTAGATTAAGTGGCTATTCTGATTCTTAAAGGAAGATTGACAGGCTCTGTAAGAATGTCACATCGGGTCATGATAAGTAAATTACACCAATTTTAGTTTTGAAAATTTCATTTCTAACATAGGTCAGTTAAGGGGCTATTAACAAAGAAAACATTTTGATTTGAATAAAAACCACAAAATCTAAGTGGCAGTTAAAATAAATAAGATAATTACATTTAAAATTGGAGACAAAAGCATGTTTTCTAAAGATATCTCATGTACAGAGATACTATGCTATGCTTTATTATCATTTGTTTATTATCGTTTTCACTAATTTAGGATTTTAAATATTTTTTACATATTAAATATATTTACAATTTACCTGAATATTTATTTAAATATATTTTAATCCTTCGAAAATTTCCTAACTGAAAGCGAGTTCATATTTTCTCTTAATGTGATATCTATCTGTTCAAATATCTGTACTATTTGAAGACCTGCTACAGTTAAACATTTAAGATTACCTTTTTTTATGGCCAGGTTATGCTATTGTGTAGTAAAGCAAAGAATGAATACATTACTTTTTTTTTGGTAACACTTTGCACAGGTCCTTAAGATGTCACAGATTTAGCTAAAAGAACATATTTATCCTTAAATTAATAAATTAATGAGAATAGTACTGAAATATTTATTACTAAATTTTATACATGTCATAGTCTCTATCATTATATGATGAATGTCATTAAACAAAGGCCATTTTACTTAACTATTACTTTTGGTGGCTTTCTTGATCGACTCCCTTCGTTTTTTAATGCAATCATTTATGTTTTACAAAGATATTGGCTTATCTGTTAATATACTTCTTGAACTTCTTATTTTGTCTTGGAACTTAAAAATTTATGAATGAAAGTACTAAATTGTGACAGTTTCAGATTACCATGGCTGTATGAGTATTTTATACTAGGTAAGACATCTTTACATCTTTAACTAGCCTAATGTACTATCTAGGCATGCTTTTGTATCAACTGGTCATAAAAGTTAATGGTTTATTGGGAAATATACCTATAATTTCTCAAGGGTGCTCAGATGATTAACTTTAAAACAGATCAACTAAATATACATAGATATATCTTAGGTAGCCAAATATATGTCTGAAAGCACATATTCTAAATCATGAATCGCAGCCAAATTCATGGAGCAGCTAGCTTTAAGTGAACCACATCCAGTGTTTTGCACTGGTCATAGATGCTTCCATAGATTTAACACAATGTGTTTTTGTTGTTGTTTTTTAATTTGAGGTTTATAAGATTGGGCATTGTAAAAAGAGAGAATTTTTAAGATTGCTTAGCTCTTATGGAAGTGTTTATTTGGCTTTAAAATCTAGTACATGTCAAGTATGCATCCATTGACAGTTAAGAGTACTGAGATTTATTATGAAAGATGCTGTGCAATCAATTTTAAATTACAGGACACTAATATAATTAGATTTTTAACACATAAAATTTGTAAGGAATATTTAGGCACTTAATCGAAATTTTAAAAGCCAGTGATAACAAGTTAATAATTGTGACAACTAATAGAGTATCTAAATAAATGTCACTTTTTTATTAATTGATATTTAATTTTCTGTAGCCTGCCTTGGTAAATGTTAATTAAATGCCAGAAAATTTCTTATAATTTTACCATATTAATAATCTTATAATTATGCATTTATTGCTTATATAATTATGAGTTAATTACACAGCTACTGGATTTACTGTACCTTTTATAGAGAACTCAAGACTTTCCATTTTTCTCTATAGGTCAATAAACTTGATTGCCTGGTAACCACTGTTGATCATAGATCAAAAGCTGTTTGTGAATAAATATACATTGCTACACAACACAGTGAACATTATTACATAACAAACTAGAAAAAATAAAATAATGGAAATCTGCCATTATTACTTTTATTAATTTATTATTTACCTTAGAAAAATACATAAAATGTAACATGTAAAACAAGGGAATTGTTTCTCTCTCAGACCTTTCTAAAATGGCATTATGATGAGTATTTTCTTTCTTCAAAGTGCTTTCATATGTATAGACTAATTTTATGTATGCGATAACCTTATAAAATTCAATTATCTTCATTTTTCTAATAAGAAAACTGGTTTAGAGATTAAGTGTCATTCCTACTACAACCCCATATTACTAGTGCTATACATACCGACCTTTATCACTCTCTACTCACTAGTATTTTCACTACTACTTCCTCCCAACTACCAATTTCTAATACAGGTAAATTGTCACTCCTTTTAAATCTCTACTTCAGATAGATAACTAAACATTATAGAAAGAAGAAAACGCAAATATAGTAATTGGTTCTTCAACAAATCTATGCTTTTTAACTCAACTTTTCACCACTGTGGTCCAGTTTGATGATAAAGAGGTCATGCTTTATTCATCTTTGGATTCCTATCTGAAGCTGTATTATAGGACATGTAGTATTTGACACAAAAGTATAAGTAAATTTAAAACTTTTAATCAAGTTAGGTTTATTTCTTATTTCTCTTGGTGGTTATAACAGAACATCAGCTTCCCTTAATTCTCAAATTTTAAGCCTGCTGCTCTCTTATCAGTGGAACAATTTTTTCTCTTAGAGAAAGATCTTCTACAACCAATCCCTCATATCTGCCTCTTATTCTCAAATTTCAACCCATTTTCTTTTAATTCGTTTTTACTGCAGAGGTGCTCCTTTATGTTTTAGGGTAAATCCTTTATTTATGTTCTTGATTATCTCTATTTACATCTAGTATTTATAGCCAAACATTGTATAAAATGTACAAACAAAAAACATATACCATTAATTAAGCAAAAAAATCACTTTTGTGTCAAAATCATTGAATATAGGAGAAATCTCATAATTATTGATTTTATACTTATAGAATATTTTTCAAATTTGGATTGAATTGTTTATAAAAGTAATTGTATGTTCTAAAATAAAGTAGCCATAACTCAGCACCATGTAGTTATCAATATATAATATTAGTTTTTTTCAACATATTACATCACAATGTAATGGAAGAAAAATGAATTGGGTATTATGATATCTAACACCCAAATTGTGCACTTAGAAAATGCAGTAAATGAACTAGAAAGCTTTTGTAGCCTTTTCTAATTCTAGGTTTAAAATTATAATATGTCGAGATCTACATGGCGTATTAAGATTAGAATTGATTATTAAATAAGCGACAATTGCTTCTTCCATATTTTCATTTTTGAATTTATAAAACAATGTTTTATTTCCATGTTCACTCAGGTTTTATCAGAGTCACTCTTGTATCACATAAAACAATTCTCACAATGCAAGAGACAGAATTTCACAGTAATCAGTGCAGAATTTGCTAGTCTGCCTGGTTTTCAATTTTCTTCATAATTTTATGTCAAAGTACTCAATACATTTTCTTAGTTCTCTTCAACATGCAAGTAGTATTCTAAATTAATACTACCTCCCTAATTTGAAAATTTATAACTTTGACCAAAATATTCTATCTACCCATCTCTGAGTATTCAAATTGTTCTCATTTATAAAGAATCAACCAAGTCTTATATTTTATCATCTTTATGACATGTTATCAGACAATTCTGGCCTTCACTGATCCCCTTCAAAACTAACAACCTTTGCTACTTGTCTTATGCATTTTTAATTGCCCAACTACATCATCTGCTCCCTCAGATTAATAACCATGACTCTTTCTGTTTTATCTCTCAGTCCCAAGCATTGTAGTATATATGTAGCAAGCAATAAGCATTGTTTGTTTTTTTGAATCTTATACTAATGCAACATTTTTTATTTTATGGTTCTTTGATGAAAGACAAAGAATTACCTGGAAACTTGTTGAAATATAGACTCCTTGGCCTTGCCCTGGATCTTCAAATCATGGAATGAGGCCCAATACTTTCTAGGAACCTCACTAATTCTAATGCAAATCACAGAATGAGGGCAAAGAAGTTTGGATATATATTTCTAGTACACGAACATTACTTCTCACTTTATTTTAATGTTGAAGAGCATCAAAGAGAAAGAATCTTGCAATTTATCATGTTTTTAGAATCTTTAGACTAACATGATATTATTAGAGATAGTACATGTAATTCTGTTTCCACATATACTTTCTTCATGGATAAGAAAAGAAAAATATGAAACACCAAATGAAAGGTCTTTTGATGATTTCATAATTGGTATGTTTTAAAATCTGTTTGTATAATGAAGAAAACATTTTACATTTTGAACAGCAAATTAACTTTAAATCATTAAAACTATTTTTAAATATATTTTAAAAAGACTATTTAAAAAAAATTGGTGTGTCTCACCTTGTTCTCCCTAGAGACAAATATATATACATATATATTTTTTTAATTTCAAAAGTGGCAGAAACTATACAAAATATAATTGAGGAGAAAATGAAATTATCCCATTTTCTTTCTATTGCTTTCTCATGGGTAAGAACCACAAATCATTCTGTGAATTTTATCAGGAAAAAAAATGTGTCTTAAAAGACTATATTGTTTAAGCTCCATTCTAGAATAAAAATTAAATTTTATGGAAAACCAATTTCTCAGAAGCTTGTCAGCTTAAAAATAATGTTTAAAAAAGCCCTAATCATTACTGTTAGTTTAACTCAACCACAGCTAATCAGTTTAGAGTGTCATGGACATACTTTACAGAGGAAGGTGGTCCATGGATATAAAGTCCAATTTTAATTTGTTGACTTTTGGTGTGTAAAGGGAGATAATATATTTTCCAGATATGTATTTAATTTGTAATTTATATGTGTGCCATCTGAAAGCCACTGGTTAGTCTCATCATGGTAAAAAGGCACCGTTCCCATAGGACTGGACATCCATACACTGTAAATGAACAGCTGCACAGTGCACTGGTTTCCAAGGCTCACATTAGTACCACACTAATCCATGTATATTTGCAAATTGTTATGATCAATGTTCAGAAATGGCATCAGATGCAGCTGCAGCACTCTGAAAATATTTCAGACTTGTGATGGTTGGAACAACAACACAGAAATTATAATCATCTGACATCCATCACTACCGCTCCTTCACTTGATTAGACCAGTCAACAAATCCTGGGCAGGAAGACAGTGAAATAAGGAACAGCACAAGCCTCATCAACTAAAAAAATCTTTATCTTTTTCTCTGTTGCTCACCATTTCAAATTTCTACCATCTTCCTTTTAACGTTTTAAACAGTAGCCAATACATAAACAGTAAGAAGAAAATATATAATTTTTCAAAATATCCATTAATGTGCTACTTCTTAAGAAACAAATCAACAAGGAGCTTCTTAAAAAAAAAAACAATCTCATATAATGTGAGGTTACTAAATATTAGTCTGAATATGATTTTATTTTTAGTATAAACACATTTATCAGACTATTCTCTTTTCATCTCTCCCCAGCTTTGTTTTCTATTTTCTTCTTACTGGACGACTAAGTATTCTCAATGTACAGGATAGATAGAATTTTTTTTTTTCAATGCTGCTGCTTTATCTCTAATCCATATAAAATGGCTCAACAGTGCTCCATTGAAGGCTATCCTGAGCAATGATGTCTATGACTTCACTATACCAATTCAACCTAAGAATTTTTTAAGGCTCAGTTGTAACCTTACTGTTACTAGTTTTTCTTTAATCTCTCAGATAAGCTAAGAACCTTTGTAAGGCCCAACATCAAAGTGCTTTTTCTTAACATATGTTAAACAGATATTGTGGAAGGAACTAATGAATGAATATTTATATCTGATGAGGTGTTTTACACTATACTTTGTCTTTTCAAATTAAGGTTTAACTAGACAAAAAAATCCACATGTTCTGATATAAAACATCCATTGTCTGACCTTTGCTTATCTGTTATCCTGGTTGCAATCTCCACCATTTGCCACACCACATATCATGTAGAAATATCTTTAGATGGTAAGTGTAGTATTTTATGTCTTGTGCATTACGTTCTCCCTGTGAGAAGTCTATCCACTAATAATATATCTCAAATGACACTTTCTCCAGGAACCCATTTAAAGCATACAATTCAATTTTTTGGTAAAGTTACAGAGTTGGACAGCCATTACCAAAATCTAACATAAAGAATTTTCATCACCTTGGTTTGATTCTCTTAATTTCTTCCTGTAGAATTGTGTTACCATCTGGTTTTACTTGCTTACTGCAATACATCTTTATTCTCACCTGCCTCTTTATATTGTATAATACTATACAAATTAGACATATGCATAAATAACCCCAATACCACAATTATATACATATTTCATTTAAATTTTTGGTCAGTTAAGGGAAAGGAGAAGAAATATGTAATCACACTGTCTTTTTTTAACTATACACATAATTTCTTTTGCTAGCACTCTTGGTTTTCTCATGTGGCTTTGAATTTGTATCTGCTGTCCCTTGCTCTCAAACTGAAGAATTTTCCTTCACTATTTCTCATAACATAGTTATGATAGCAACAAATTATCTTCACTTTATTTTTATTTTTGAAAGATTCTTGTTTTTATTTTACCTTCAGAACTTGGATCTTTGTTGTCCACAGCTTTCTGGCCTTTATTGTTTCTGATGAAAAGTTAGTGATTAATATTACTAGGTTTCCCTCATATGTAATGAGTTGTTTTTCTCTTTCTGCTTTCAAAATATGTTCTTCATCTTCAGTTTTCCACATTTAACTGGAGTTAATTACATTTCATCAAATTTGGAATATTTTTAGACGCTACTTTTTAAAATATATTTTCTGTTCTCTCTTTCCTCTCCTTTTGGTATCATGCATATGTTGGTGTTCTTAATGATTCCCTGCATTTTCTGAGGCTCTGTTCATATTGCTTCATTCACTTTTATCTTTATTTTTTAGATCGATAATCTTTATAATCTATTTTCAGTTTTGCTGAATTTTCGTTTTTCCTGTGCAAATCTACTGGTAATCACATCTCATTATTTTTTACTTTTAATTGTTCTAGAATTTTCATGTAGTTTTTCATTGTAATTTCTATCTCATTATTGATATTCACTCTATATTGGTGTATTGTCATCATGATTTCCTCTTTAAATGTAGTTTGCTTTAGTTCTTGGAACAAATTAATATCAGCTGCTTAGAAGTCTGCTAAGTCTAAAATCTGACTCTCATCAAAACAGTTTATATTTTATTTTATTTTTTTATGAGGTAAGCTTTCTAGAACTTTGCACATCTCATTTTTGGTTGAAAACTGTATCTTAAGATAATATGTTGTTAAAACTATGGAGATTGAGTCCCACCCACAAATACACATAGGGAGTAATTGTTTTTGTTGTTAGATTAGTCATTTGTCTATTTGTTTAGTGACTTTGTTGAACTTACTCTGTGACATTTATTATTCCTATAGTTTGAATTCTCTCATGTCACTGCTTAGATTTTTGTTGTTGTTGTTCTTATCTTTTACCCTGCTTACCAAGGGTCAACATAAGCCATTTATTCTTCAAAAACTGTGTATAAGCCTAAACCCCTTACTCTTTATTGTTGCATATATGTGTGGCTTGTGCAATGTTAGCACAGTTATTTTTTGGCAAACATTCATCTAAGAACTAATAGCTTGGAAGTTTCCATTCTTATTACCTCTGAGAGGACACAACCTTGGATATACATAAAGTTCTCCCAACTTCTGGGTATACATGTGATTTTATTTTTAAACAAATAAATTTCTTAGAAGTTGTTTTTTGGTTAGAATAGCTTAATGTACAGCCAACATTTGATCAGAGGTTGTAGTTAAATCGGCTGTGCCAATTGTTTTCTGCCCTTTGTTAATGGATCTGTATGTGGCTTGGGAATTGTTTTCAAGTATACTTCTTATCCTGCCCTCAGACTGAGTGCAGCCTAATGAATGTGCACAATCTTTCTGATTGTCAAGGTTGAGAGATCTTAAGGGGGTTCTTCTTGTATCTTGTCTGATAACTCCCTTTTAAATTTCTGACTCCTCCATTGCCTTGCTTGTTGTAGTCAGTATTATGAAATTATCAGATTCTCTTAATTGCTCTCTCCAAGATATTCATTGTTTTTGACAATGAAGGGAGCATCAATACTGTTGGTAGTGCTTACTCAGAAGAGGGTTTCTGCAACATAGGGCTGGGGAGGACAAGATAACATTAGTGACCTTCTTCTCTTAGGGCAAAATCACAGCCATAGATTGGGAACCAGGGAGATAGAGCACTTGTTTTTTGCCCCATTCACCAGAGTAGAGTTTCCATAGGCAGAGCTGGTGGATAATATGGGAATAGGCTGTGGTTTAAATGCCATGCTATCTCTATTCTTACTAAGATTTATAATATTTTCTTGAGTGAATGTTCTTTACTTACTATATCCTTAGGACAGCATCCAGAGGTGCTCTCTCTTTCTCTCTCTCTCTCTTTGTGTCTCTCTCTTCTGTCTCTGTGTGTGTGTGTATGTGTGTGTGTGTGTGTGTGTGTGTATATATATATATATGTACACACATATGTGTGTGTGTGTGTGTGTGTGTGTGCTGTAATTGCAGTTAGATGTTGTTGTTGTTGTCGGCAATGTCATCAAGTTCTTCACTCCACCATTCTTGAAGTAAAAATAGGGTTAATTACAAGAATGTAATGCTTTATTAACATAATCATCATAGTAACATGCTAATTTTTAAAAATTATATGAGTAGATTATTAATTTAAAAAATGTAATGATAAAGATAGTCACTTGTTTAAAATTCATATTTAATTTTAATGGTTGTTTTAGTCTTTGTAAACACTTAAATAAATAGGCTATGTAGTTAACTAATCAACCCACCACTTTATTAGGTTTCATCTTTCATGTAAGTTTAGCAAAGAATATCTGTCCTTTTATTTTTGTCTTCTTTTGTATCATTATCATTTTCGTGATTCATTTAGACTGAGTCATCATTCTTAGAAGGAATAAAATATTCTTATTTCTTATATAATTTTATCAAATAATTCAGAAGCATATCAAAAAATAATATAACATAATCAAATGGAGCTTATTCCAGAAATATAAAGATTTATTTTTATTAATGTACCTATTAATGTAATTCACTATAGCAATAGACCAACAAACTTTAAAAGTGTATGATTATCTTCTTAGATTCTAAAAGCTCAGTGATGAGAAACACAATTTCTAAAAGTCTTATTCAAACACTTGCTTATAAAAATTATTTTGTAACCATAATTTGACTTTTCAAGAAACAACACAAATATCTCCTTTATCACTACAAACATTTAAACATCTTCTAAAAATATGTAAAAGAAACAAGGGATAGAAATAAGACACGAGGAGGTAAATTTTTTTTTATTGTAGATGATACTATTATTTACCTTGAATACCGAAGAGAATTAATCAAAACTACAAGTGATATGATAATTCAATAAGAGATGGTTAACGACAACCAGTAAAGTAATAAAATTAATTAAACATTTATTTATACAAGTTAAAAGAGAAAAATAAATTCCTAGGAATCAATAAAAAATTTACAAGATTTCATGAAAGATCAATTTTAAATGCTACTGAAGGTCACAAAAGAAGACTTGAAGAAACATAAAGGTATGGGTGTTTTTGGCTAAAGTTGCATGACAGTTAGAACTGAGCTCTAAACAGTGGGCGATTAGGTGACTTACTTAATTGAGTAGCCAGTCTGTTTGGGTGACCAGATATTCTCTCACCAAGACTGAGTGATTGGCTGACATCTCTACAAGTGAGTGAGTAGAATGCAGTCCTTGTTAGAGCAAATACAGTAAAAAAATATATATATGTATATATATATACACACACACACATACATACATATATATATATACACACACATACATACATATACATACATATATACACATATATATGTATGTATGTGTGTGTGTATATATTCACATTCTATACTATGAAGACATATTAAAATTTCAGAGAAAGCTATTTCCCTAAAAACTGAACTGCAGTGTGTAGTGTGCGGCTGGGTAATTTTTTTTAATATTATGATTGAGCTTCATAGAGATCCCAACAACAATAACTATCCACCCAAGAGTGTAATAATTGATGTAAAATAATTCTTAGAAGAAATAAAAATAAGGCACTGGTTGTCTTTTAGTTAAAGATAGTGTATATAGCTGAATCTTACAGATGAGTTTAGTGTGCGATATTTACTATGTTAAAAAAATTGACTTTGCTTGTTAGGTTAATTAACTGTATCTTTAAAAGATATTCATCTTTCGATATAAATAATGTCCGAAAATAGTGCTTCCATGTTTTGGTAATGTTAATAAAGCATTTTCTTTTTCTGGAGTCCAGAATAGAAATGTTTCTGTGGTTCTGCTTTTACAGAGGAAATTTATTGTATTAGACCACAGCTGTAAATTTTCTCCCTCCGATCCTATAAATTTCTTCTAAATGTTTAATGGTTTATAACTGTAATTATTCTTGTGTGCCAACATTAAACTTTAAAAAGTTTAATTTGGAGACTATTCGGAGAAACTCATCTTTTTTACAGCCTCATAAATAGTTCTTTGATGAAATGAGCAGAGGCTCTGTGTCTGCCCGAGGTGAATACAAATGACACAACATAGACTATACTTATGGAGAAGAAACAAATGCATCGATGTCTAAAGTGATCAGCTGGTGCTCAATAACAATTGGGAGTGAGATGTTCAAAGATGGGAAAAGACATGGTTCTCAAGCCTTTCATCTTTCTTCTTATCCTCCTCCTCATTTTTCTGAAAAATTTTAATATTCCCCAAAAGTTCTAATAAACAGAGGTTGCTATAGGGGTATCCACCACTGGAAATAGGAATTCCTAATTCAGAATCCATAGCTCATGTCTTCTATTTAGTCAACATATTTCAGTGCCACTTTTGAATATTGTCTGTCTAACGAAGAATGCAGAGCTATATTATATATTACATAATATATAATATTATATGTATAAGAATATAACTTCTTTGCAAGATTCAATTGCTATATCATACCATTTCAAGAACTGAGGTGAATGAGAACTTCTTTAGTTTCAAAATAGGCTATGAACATTAAGAATAGGTATTGTAAATTCTCAAGTGAACGATTATTCATAGAGTGTTTCAAATGTAAATTTATACACAGTAGTTCTTTCATGTTCAATTAAGGTAAATAATCAATTTTCTTTAATTGAATTCAAGGGAAAAGATTGAAAACTTCCTACCTACAAGTACATAGAAAGACATGCATACCTTAAAAAAGATTAGAGGTTCAGTTTTCATTTTGAAATTATTAGATGATTTTGTTTAAATCTATACTTTACCACAAAACAATGCATTTTTCATTTTGCATAATTGTTTGAATTGAATAAATTTTCAAATACACTCATGCTATATTAACATCCAACCTTAGTCCAAAAAGTATTTAAGATGATAGATATTAAAATATATATCTTAAATAATTATTTCTTCTGTATATGTAATATATGCATATATTTGTAGCATATACATTTTTTCTAATTTTAAAACTAATACATGATAAAAAATAAAATATAGAAAAATAGATTTAAGTACAACTAGAATCTGTTTTCCTTTCCAAAGTAATCTGTTTACTCTGTAGGCATAATTTACATATGAGGGTAATTGCTTAGCCCAGTTAGAACAGGGCAGACTTCTGACTCACAGAAATTTAAAAAAATAAATTTGTTTTGTTTTAAGCCACTCATTTTTTGGTCATGTATTATAGCAGCAAAAGGAAATTAATACAATAAGACTGCAACATAGGTATTATATTACATGTAAAGGTAAAATGTATGACAAATATAGCACAAGAGTTGGGAGGAGAGAAATGGAGGTATAGTACTGTAAAATTTATCATACACATAAAATAGTACAAAGTCATCTAAAGGTGGTTATGATAAATTAAGGTATCTATTATAAACCTTACATAAACCACTAAAATAATAAAACAAAGAATTATAGATTACAAGCCAACAAAGAACATAAAGTAAAATCACAAAAAATATGTTAATCTAGAAGACATTAGACAAATAGAGAAAGAGGCCCAAATGGATGAGATCAATAATAAACATAGAGCTAGGTGATAGATTTAAAGGTAAAAATGCCAATAATCACATTAAATGGAAATATACACCAATTAAAAGTCAGAGATTGACATACTGAATAAAACACTAAGATGTATTTGTATGCTGTGTATAATAAATGCACTTTAAATACAAATACACATATAAATTTAAAGAAAATGTATGAAAAAAGATATACTATGGTAACACTAATCATAAAAGGTTGATTTATCATATTAATATCAGAGAAAGTAGATTATAGATCAAAGAATATTACCAGAAATAAAAATGTTACTTTATAATGATAAAAGATCAATCAATGAAGAGGTTATAACAACCTTAAAGATTTATGCTCATAACAGATCTTCAAAATACATAGAGCAAAAATGATAGAATCGAAACTAGAAAAAGCCAAATCCACAATTATAAGCACAGATTGTAATATTCTTCTCTCAATAACAGATAAACAAAGTAGACAGAAAATCAATAAGTATATAGAAGATTTTACCAATGCTATGAACAAAATTAACCTAATTGACATTTCTAGATTCTCAATCATCAACAGCAGAATACACATTCTTTACAAGGACACATGAAACATTTGCAAAGAGAGATCATATGTATAGGAAATAAAACAAGTCTCAATCGTTTACAAGGATTCAAGGCAGAAAAAGTACATTCTTCGACCACAGTGGAATTAAAAGATAAATCAATAACAAAAAGATCTCCAAACAATCCAAAAATACAAGAGCATCAAAATGAAAATTAGAAAGTATTCTGAACTGAATTAATATGAAAACATGATATAACAAAATTTGTGAGGTGCTGTTAAAGCAGTATGTAGAAAGAAATGAATAGCAATAAGGCCTATCCTAATAAACAAAAAAAGCCTAAAATCAATGACCTCTGTTTTCATGCTAAGATACTACAAAGATAAAAGAAAATTAAATGCAAATTAGAAGAAAAAGAAAATGAAAATATAAAATCAATAAAATGGAAAATAAAAGAAAATCAATGAAACTTAAAACTTATTTGAGAATATCAATAAAAAAGGTAAATTTCCACTTGAAACTAATATAACTAATATGATATTGTATACTGACTATATTTAAATTAAAAAAAGATAAACTTATATAACCGAACTAATCAAAAATATAAGAAAAGACAGACATTTCCAAAATCATGAATGAGAGAGGTGACATCACTATACATTCTACAAATAATAAAAGTTTAAGATAATAAATATTATGAACTATTTTATGTCAATAATTCTTACAATCTAGATAAAATGTACAGTTCCTTGAAAGACAAAAACTACTATACTATACTCAAAAAATTAATATCTTTAAATATCTATTAAAGAAATTGAAATTGTAATTAGAAACCTTTCTACAAAAAAAAAAAGAAACTCCAGACCCAATGGATTTACTAGTGAATTCTACCAAACATTTAAGACAAGTATAATAGCAATTATACAAAACTCTTCCAGAAAAAGAAGAGAAGGGAATTCCCAACTAATTCTATGAGGCCATTATTACCCCGATATCACAACCAGAAAAATATATTAAAAAGAAATAAAGTAGTTTTTGTGAATATAGGTGCAAACATTGTAAACAAAGTTTAGAAAAAGAAATCTAACATATAAAAAAATATGTACTACTCATGAACATGCAGGATTTGTCATAGGAATAAAAAGTTGATTTAGCATGCAAAATCAATTCAAATGTAATTCACCATATTTACATTTTTTTACAAAATAGGAAAACCATGTGATCATCTGAATAGACACAGGAAAAGTATTTGACAAAACCCGACATCCACCCAGATGAAAATTCCTCAAACTAAGAATAGTAGGGAACTTCATCAACCTGATAAAGGGCATCTACAAAAAAACCTACAGCTAACATTATACTTGGTGAGAAACTGAATTTTTTCTCTTTAAATAGGTAACAAGAAAAAGATATTTGCTCTTATCATTCTTATCCATTATTGTACTAGAAGTCCTGGTTCAATGAAATAAAGAAAACAAAAGAAATTAAAGTCAGACAGATTGGAAAAGAAAAGGAATAACACTCCCTAATTTCAGATAAAGTGATTATGTAGAAAATCACAAAAAATGTCACAAAACTAGTAAGTGAGTTTAGAGAGGTCACAGAATAATAGGTCAACACACAAAAATCAACTGTATCTCTATATACTAGCAATGAACAATTGAAAGCAATCATTTTTTCCTAAAAAATAATTTAATAGTTCTTTTAATCACTGGACACATTATGCTTTCTTTGAATTCTCTCTGTCATGTAATTGTTGATATTTTCCTGGCACACCTGATCAAAAAAAAAGGGGGGTGGATTGTTTGATCTCTCAGACAGAAAGAGCCATTTCTTTAATGGAATTTAGTTGTAAGTGTCTACCCCGATACCCCTTGTTGGGGTTTTACTATCTAGTCATTTATATCAGTCTAAATCAAATCAAGAATTAGAAATTCCACAGTAGGTTAAACAGGGAATGTATAATATAACTATGAAACTCTGCTGAAGGAATGACTGTAAGTGTAAGGAAACTATATGGCACCTCAGGGATGAGTGTTAGTAACCAAGAAAGGACAGACTTGGAAGGGTTCCAGACTTTGTTGGAGAAGATTTAATTTGGCCTACTGGATAATAGAGGTTTACATTACTGGTTTGCCCAGGCCAGAGCTGTGCCAACGGGAATCAATATTGGTGTGCTGAGGGCAAAGCAGCTTGCTGAGAACACTGTAGAAAACACTGCCCCCGCTTAAGGGCCTGCTTAAGGAATCACTGTATATACAAACTATATATTTGTATATACAAAATATATACAAACTGTATATTTTCCGGACATAGTTAAAATGAGAAATTTAAAAAAAATAATAACTTTATCCATCTCTTTTCCCCAACACATTTACTGTGATCACTACTTCTGCTATATGCAAATTCTCATAACGATTTTCCCTTTTTTATATGATTTTTCCCTTTCTGTATGCAACCTCTTCTTTACCTTCTGTATTTCTTCATGACCTTGTCATCTCTTAATTTTTAAAACAGAATTATTAAGAAATAATTGACATAAAATAAACTGTACATATTTGAAGTGTACAATTTAATAAGTTTTGACATATGAGTAAATCTGGAAAATCTTGACAATCAAGATAATGAGCATAATAATCATAACCCCCAAAGTCTGCATGTTCTACTGTACTCTCATTCTTTTTCCTCCTGCTCTTGCCACTCATCTGCAAGCAACCACAGATCAACTTTCTGTCATCATAACATTTTCATTTAGTTCAATATACTTTCTGATTTTACTTGTGACTTCTTTGATGCACTGTTACTTAGTTTCTGAATTTTAGCTATTTTCCACAGATCTTTCTCTTATTGGTACATTATATCTTATATGTTTACTCATATTTATTAGTGCTCTTCATTTATTTGTGATATCATTTTCAAAATATCCCATCTCTGAAGATGTATCCTAACTCATATGCAATGATACAGCGGAACATTTGAAATTCAGTGAAAAGTCCAAGTAAAATATATATATAATAAATGATATAAATGTAGATGAATACAAAAATAGTTTAATGAAATTCCACATAACATTCATTTTAAAAGGAATTAATTTCATTTAAAATTCATTAATATAAGTTCACATAACACCCATCACAGACAATTAATCAGTAACCATGTGAATTATTAGTTGTTACGTAGGTCAGGCCCCCAAATATGTTTTAATAATGATCAGTTAATGATAAGCTGTGTCTTACATATATTTTAAAAATAATATGTTACTAACATGAGGTGTTTGTTGGGGATTTACAACTATATACTGGACATATTCTACATTCATATATGTCTTTTAAGAAATCATTAAATTATTTAACCTCAATAATGATCCTATTAATTTCAATTTAATGCCTAGTTAATATGTTTAGGGCAAATTGTTAAGGCTATGACCATACAGATGAAATTAATTAAAGAACCAAAATAGATATCTGAATAATTTCAGCCAAAAGTAAATTTTAATTTTTAAATTAACTAGGACAAATATCTTCTTGATTATATAGATTTAGATACATCTGTAATTCTTGGATATTTTTGTTTTCAAAAAATGTTTATGTATCATTAAAACTATAATGAATCTTGTCAGGGTAGCAAACTTTTTTTCACTTCTATATTCTTCATAATTCACCAACTAAAGTAATCAGGATATATAGATGTGATGTACAATAAATTCTTAATAAAAATCACTTAACCTGAATTACAAACACTGAATGATATCCACGTAACATCAATTTTCATGGAATATGAGATTTTATAGTTTTATTACAAATTTTGTAAAATATTATGATACAATAATTTTCTAAATGTTTCTAATGTAAAACCAATTCAAGAGATTGCCCTAATTTTGTTTGTATTTGTATAAGAAATGAAGATTAGGCTACTAAATACTTTAAACTAAAATTGGCATTTTAGTTTAGTTTCTATATAGCATAGAAAGCATTTTTCTTGATTCATTATTTGACTTTAAAATCGCCAGTCGTATGTTAAAAGATAAACTGAGGCATATTAAAAATGCTAAGTTTATTTGAGCAAAAATTGACTCAAATCCAGCACTGCCAAACCAGAAGCAGTTACCAGTGCTCCTCAGGTAGGAACTAGGGAAAATACTTATACAGAGAAGGCGCAGAAGCGAAGATAGGAAATTATTTGATTGGCAATAGCTTAAAGCCTAGTTTAGTTGTTTGTGATTAGTTGTCCTTAGGTTTTGATTTCTTAACCTTGAGGCACTTACAGGCTTAGGTTTTGGTTTGCTTACATAAGCCATCAAAGCACTAGAGCCACTTCAGTCTAACGACTTCTTTGTTTAATTAATTTAAGGTATAATATTTACTTTATACATATTATGTAAGTACCACTCTTGGATGCTGAGTTATATTTGAAGATTAAAAGAGTAATCTCCTTTAAAAAAGTGTAAAAATATTTTCAGTCAAAAAGGGTGTGACATATATGCAAATGAACCTATAAATAAATACAAATATATTGTGATAAGTACCATAAAAGTGCATAGATGAAAATATTGAGGTGTTCAGAGGAACAGGCAATTATTTCTAAAGGAAAAAATGAAGGGAGTTTTTGTAATAGTAATGGCATTTGAATATTTTCTGGACGAAATTTATAAATACAAAAATCGTCAAATAAAGAACTGGAAATATTCCAAAGAGTTAAGTTATAGGAATGGAAATACTTATTACAAGTCCAGGAAATAATGAGCTCTAAGTTTGACAAAAGTAGACTATGTAGGAAGGGAAACAGTGTGGGAAATAAGTTAGCAATTATCGGCATTGACTGGAACGGTGAGTGAATCGAAGGTCTATCTAAGGAATTTGGAGATTGGTGAAATATATCAAGATGAGTGTTTTGATTTTAATTTTTCAAAGAGCAAATCATATTCATTAACCCAAGTGTTTCCTTTGACTTTGCCTAACTCATATGTTATTTAAATAAGTTTAATATACTTTGGCAAGGAAAAAGATGAAATCCAGAATGTTTTTTCAGAAAACTAAATCTAAGACCAAGATGACCTCTGAGAGCACAACTATTTTGAAAAGATATGTTATGTCCAATTCAATAAAAACATATATATTACGCTCTAAAAGTCTGTCTCCAATTATTTCCTAACTCCTCTTCCTACACAATTTTCATGATATCATTCACCTCGGATCCCCACTGTTTTCATAATGAAGCAGCTCCTCTAGTTATCATGAAAAGTGACCTATAATCTTACTGAAATTGATATGCCAGTGACTTAACATATAAATCACCACCTTAGAAGAGTAGAAAGAGACCCCATAAGTCTCCCTAAGATTTAAATGCTAATGCCGAAATTTTGCCATCAATAAGTTCAGGTGGTACATTAGTTAGAACTCTGGTTTTAAAGTTGTATGAAATACAAAACAAATTAGCTTAAGTTGATATAACTGTACTATTAAGTGCAAGGTTAGCTTACGAGGCATTTTGATGAAAGCACTCCAACAATATCTCATAGACACAGTATTTTTTTCCCCTTTAAATCTCAGCCTCACGGTTCTCCTGATTCACTCCATACTCAGCAAGATTCCCTGTCTTTTCGAGACACTCATAACAGCTTTATATCTGACATATCTCAGTTCGAATCAGGTGGTAGAATGCATATTTCTTTCCCAGAAGTTCCATCAACAGTATTTTCTTGTTTCAATGGTTCTGATTAACTCAAGTGCGTCATGGTGAACACCTATTGGAATACTGAGATGGGCCTAGGACACCTGCTCCATTCCCCACCTGTAGGTACAAGTGTCTGCAAGTGAGAGAAAGGGTGTCCCTGTAGGAAAATTAGTGGTGCAGTTATCAGAAGAAGAGACAGAAAATGCTAAGTAAAAAGCAATGAAACAAACGTCACTTTTAACTGACCCCAAGCTGATAGGTGGGAATTATTTTTTGTGTAACTTCATTACTTTTGCAACAAAACTTAAATGGTGTTTTGTCAAAATACGAAGTTGACTTTGATTAAAATTGCATGACTTATGAATTATTTGTGCTTTCAATAATAGTGTCAGGTGTTGGAAATTTATGTGGCAAGATAAAATATTCCTGAGACTTTTCTTTCAATTAAAAAAACTCTCATATCTTGTTTAGTGTCAAACCTCAGACTTCATGAAAGGCTATACCTGTTATCCAACTTCATAATTCAAAATGAGTCCTTTTAATTTATCTTCCCTTTTTACTATTCTGCAACTGCGCTATCAAATGAGGCCAATTGACTCCTGGTAAAATTCCTGGACCCAGGTACTTCCTCTCATTACCAAAAGATTTCATTTTTTGCAGTGCACTTCTGAAAGCAGTCATTTGAAAAAATTAAGTTTTCAAGAAGAACATTTACAAAAGTCTTAGGTGAATTTCTACAAGAGAAGATTTTATAATATTTATCTTGACTAAATGTTAAAAGCGCATCTAGTAAAAAATTGTGTACAAGATTCTGAACCAACTTATTTCTACCTTTCGTGCCCCCAAATGTGTGTCCTCTCATCGCATAGAAAAATCCCACTGCATTATTAGTCAAAAAACTAGTGGAAAGAAAGTTTCACACCTGATTATGCAGAGCACAGAATGAATAGAGGAACAAACATTCTTCTAAATGTGGTCTAAGGATGATGGTAAAACTACCTAGGACTTCACACAATATTTAGTGAATTTAAACTGAATCTGTATGACTATGTTGTTTTTTGTTCATCTCACTTATGTTTCAGAGATATGCTAATATTTAGAATGTTTGGAAACATTATAATAATTTTTCATATTCAGTTTGAAAGTTGATCTCCGATGATATTGTCACCTTTTATCTTTTATGCTACTCTTTTCTCCTGGGTCTGCTACTTATATGACTATTTGTTCAGAATCTGTTCTTGCTTGAAACCTCTCTTCTTCCTGCCTTTACCACAGTTATTTCAAGGACTCAGCTGATACTTTTGTCTCTAATCTTAATATTGGGGGCAAGGGGAAATTTCTCGTTTCCCTCTTTTTGTTCTTTTGGCTGGTCGAATAATTTAAATGACAAAACACAGATTAATAGGAGAAAATCAAATTTAATATGTACAAACGGGGAATATGTGCAAAGGAGAGATTCCAAAGACAGGCAAAATGAGGTATATATGTCTTTCTAGACTTAGTAGAAGAAGATAGAGGTCTGGAACTTCAAAGAAAAGTAAAGCAATTCACAGGAAGATGCAAAGTTTTAATGTTTGGTAAACAAATGTTTGCTGGGCCATACAGAACAACAAGACATGGAGAAAATATTGTTCAAAAGGGCTTTTCTAGGTTTTTACCTGTCTATCACACTTAATTCATATTATACTATAGTTTTCTATAGTGATAGCTCTCTTCCTGGAGCAGTTCCTCTATGTAAATTCATTTAGGATGTTAAGAAGAAAGGTCAAATGTTCTTCCTGAGTCTTTTGTTTCCTAAATTAACCAGCCTAAAATAATCTTCATGCCAAAGCTCTCCTACAATAGCTTCAACGATTCTTCTATGTGAGATTTTGTGATAAGGCACATAATAAATACTCAATAAAAGTCTCCTATATTGTATTTAAACTAAATGTAAGACTTCAGGGAAAAAAATAATCTATTCTGTCCTTTTATATGTATTTTTTTTTCCTATGAGTCGTCAGTGGAAATCTTTTCCAGGTTCCAAACAATTTTTTTTTCAAATCTTAAAGCAATTAAAGAAAGATCAGTCAGTTTTACTCCCTAAAAGTTTTACTCTCCTAAAATTTTGCTGTTACAAATAACCATATTGTTAGATTCACTGAAGGAAGAATGCACAAAGCAAAAGCAATGTTTATCGTAGCAGAGTGACAGACTGGCTAAGCTGAAGATGGCGTCAGCCCCGAATGCGAGGGCATCTGAAACTTATATGGGGCTTTAGGTGAGACTTTTGGCGGGAATATTTCGAGTAGGTAAATTGATGGGGAAGGGAAGAGAGGCCAGTGAGGAAGGAGGTGAGCACGTAGCATTGCCGATCTGGATGCAAGGTCCGCTTCCAACACGGAAGTAAGGGAAAAGTTAGTTTCTCACACTGGGAGGTTGGGGGAGCGGGTAGGAATTGCTCCCTCCTGGACCTAACATGTATTTTTATATATGTATTTGCATACAAACATATATTAATAATGTACATTTACCTTTAGCAAAAATACATATAAAGTTGTACTTTTATCTTTCATTTTTTGAACAATATCTATGAGATATTGTTCAAAATTGATTATTAGCCACAGTCTTAAAAGTGGGGAAAAAAAGCTGTCAAAAAAGTTACATAAAATTTAAAATTGTTCCTTAGAGAAATCTCAAAGACACAAAACAATATTATATTCTTCCACCGAATATGTGCCTTATTTTCTGCTAAGCATCAAAAATGGGATAATAATTTCAATTAAAGGGGGGCAGAATTTTCACCCTCAAATATTCCTCTTTGGCATAATGATTATTTTAGGCTGATTAATTTAGGAGACAAAATCTATGAGATATTGTTCAAAATTGATTATTGGCCACAGTCTTAAAAGTGGGGAAAAAGCTGTCAAAAAAGTTACATAAAATTTAAAATTGTTCCTTAGAGAAATCTCAAAGACACAAAACAATATTATATTCTTCCACTGAATATTTGCCTTATTTTCTGCTAAGCATCAAAAATGGGGTAATAATTTCAATTAAAGGGGGGCAGAATTTTCACCCCAAAATATTCCTCTTTGGCATAATGATTATTTTAGGCTGATTATTTTTAAGAAACGGCAGGCACACCAGAAGCTCTGAGAACAGAGAAGTTACCCTTGTGTAAGAGAAATTTACACTTATAAGGAGAATCTACTTTTGTAAGTTGTCTCCCTCTTTTTACTAGGAAGAGGAAGTTGATCAAATCTCCAGAAACTCTTATCAATAAAAAACCCAGAAACTTAGATCTGTATAACAACCACACCCTTGTTTACACTCATTTTTCTGGTAACATTCCATAACTGGCCTATCCCACCCCCAACATCTTTCTTTTGTCTTTAGCTAGAGATGATATTTAAGGTGGTGGCTTGAGCAATTTTATGGAGTTACTCAGTTATCCTGGGTATCTCCATGTATATGGGAGGTATACAGGTTATTATACTTCCACCTGTTTTTCTCCTATCTGCCTTTTATTTCAGGGGGTTCTCTACCAAGAATCTAGAAGAGTAGAGATAAAATTATTTTTCCTCCCCTACACAATCCAATTAGGGACTGAGCTAATCTCAGGTGGTGTTTCAGAGTTTGTTAGAAGAATTGGTTTACTTCTAGATTGTCAATTATGTTTAACAAGCATCCTACCACCACCCCTTTTGGGGAGTAGGTATTAAACTCTTTTTTTTTTTTTTTCCTTATCCTCAGGACTATATATCTACATCGAGCTTTCCAACTTTATGTACAGAGTTCTAATCTATGTTGTGCATTTTATGAATAGCAAATGATTTCAGGAGAAACTGATACACTGTCCAGTTTATTTCCGTGTGCCTTCCTTCTCTTTAGGATTTAGATCACTCAATTCCTTCGTGCTTTAGCAGAATAGAACTTTTTTTTTTTTTTTCACCCACCTTGTCCCATGAAATTGCCTAAATTGCTCTGGTGGTTTCTTTCCTTTTGACAGCCATCCTTTGCTGGGTATCTTAAAGTGTCATTACATGCAGCCTAAGAATTTGCAAATGGCCTGAAAGGAAAAGTGGTAGAGGCAATATTGGATTTGGTTCAATGACTTCTTCTTCCCAGGATTTTGGCCTCTCTAATTTGACTGCCTTTGATGCACATTAATGCTTATAGATTTTTTCTTTTATATTTCATTAAGCATATCCAGGTTTTCTCAGCCAGAGTACTAGTCTAATAAAATTGACCCCATTGTAGCCAGAAGAAGCCCTCTTATTCTAAGCTATGTATTTAAATTTAAACGTGTGTGTGTAGAAGTATTAAACCTATATATCTAACTTTCCATTTCTAATCAAATCTGCTTAGTAAAGACATACATAATTTAGGAATGAAATACATCTTTGGATTCCATGGATAAATAAAATAAACTTTTATCTTTGGAAACATTGGCTACATTGCAAGTAGGTATAAACTTTTAAAAATCATAAAAGCTGTAAATATGTGGTAAACATCTTAGTTACATACCCAATATCCACTTCTCCTTCCCAGTTTGCGTCAGTAGAAGCAAAACACCCCAAATTTTGATCAGTTACTGAGTGTCCATCTGTCTTACCTGGTGTCTCCAGCTCAAACAGATGAAATTTCATTAGGTTCAGCCATTCTTAGTAACCCTATTTCCCTTGCCAATGATTGAATTACAAATAAATGAATAATGCAATTCTGGGTAAGGAGTCGAACTAGAAAGCCTTCTTTGTTGCTTTAGGGTAGATTTTTCATAAAGGGTATATGAAGATTAGATGCTACTCTGGCCCTCTTCTGCTTTGGGAGTAGTTTTGTTTGAAAATGTGATTTCTGAATATTTAGGTAGAATTTATAATCGGGAGCCCCAGGGATAAGGGAGAAACTAACATGCTGTAAATGTCAGAATAGTAATTTGAAAGGAACCAACATCCATGAAAACTTAGTTATGTTACTGAAGTAACTTGCCCTTGATTTAGAGTCCATCCCTGGGCATCACAATACGTGAGATAATGTGGCCATTAAATTTTGTTACTTAAAGGCATCCTAACTTTTATAGAGGCATCTAGAGATACCATATAACCATCCTCATATTTTTGTATTTGTTAATTCATAAAAAAACTAAATTGATATCACAAAATGAGACTTACTTTCAGCTCAATTTAATATGAGTGAAAAATTAGTTAAGATTGCTATTTGTCTTTTAGCAGGCTTCTATTTACCCTGATCCCTTGAAACTTACTTATTTTGAGTTCTCTAGCCATTGCTTTGTTTCTAGATGCTTTGTTTCGAGATTCATGTCTTATGCCTTTGCTCATGTATCTCTCCCACCTGAATATCTCTTCTTCTATTCTATCAGCTCCACCTGTGAAATGTTACCTTTGTTCAATATCCATATCAAATATCTTCTTAATAATAAAATGTTTTCTTCCCCCTAATTTTTCAGAGAAATTCTTTTTGTGCTTTTTTTATATCTACTATTATATTTTGCTTTATATTTTACCTTGTGCTTACTTACCTTATGTAAGGTCAAAGACTGCCTCATGTATACAGTGAGATCCTTAAGAAGAAGAAAGTTTTTTATTCATTGTTATATCAACAGTTCCTGGTACATGTTAGGTGTCTAATAAGTATTTCTTGCGTGAATGACATTAGAATATTGACTTAGAAATAAATTTCTCTCGGAGACTCTCTCCTTCAGGTCCTTACTTGGAAAAATTTATGTTGCAGGTGTATCTGAGTATAGTTACCCCTTTGGATGCAATTAATGTTTAGCTTTTGCTTACAAGAACAATTCAGTCCTGAAAGTAGTGTTGGCCATAAAAATAAGATACAAAAATTAGCTTTCAAAAATTCATTTTCCTTATAAGAGGCAAACAGGTAGAAAAATAAATGAAATTATCATTCTCTCCCATCATAGAGCTTATGGTATTCTGGATGAGTTTGCAAGATTAACATGCTAGAATTTCACATAAGAATTGTTCACAGCTCCATGGATGGATTTAAGTGTAATTCAGAAATATCATAAAATAATTTAATTTCCTAAAAATGAGCACAAGCTTTACAAGGGTTAGAATCCAAAATACCCACCAATTTCCAGGAAGTATTTGCTGGAATTAACCTTGCTGTAGACAAATATTCTATAATTCAGTATGCACTGGTTACTTTTCTATTAGAGATAGTCCTCAGTTTAATTTTTTGTCTATATACTGAGAATCTGTGGTCTCTTAATTTAGAGGAGAATATGCTTCTGGGACTTCACTCTCTCAGTCGCTTTATTCCAAAGGGGAATACATTCTATGTGCTTTGAGATTCGCAGTCTTATTTCTACTTAGCAGAAACAGATGTGATCAAAGTTCAGTGGAATCTAAAGGAAATGAATTTTGGGATCTGGCAAGTTATTCAGTTTAGTTATCTAATTCCTTTAATAACCATGATGAAGATATATATTGAGTACTTATTGTGTCTCAGTATAATGTTTAGTATTTACATGCATAGTTTCACTAAGGATCATAAACACACCATGGAAAATAAACTGTGTACTCTTATCATTCTTGAAAATGAAGAAGAGGAAAAAAAAATCAAGGAAAAAAAATTGCTCACTCTGCTTCTGATCATCCTCTAACTTTCATCCTTTACTACAAATGATTTTGTAACTATAAAAATGAGAGCAAATTAGTGTACAGAATAAATTTTACATTTTATTTTAATGGATATGCTTAAATGATAGTATTCAGTCATAAGGACTTGAAATGTGGATAAAATTCTTGAATAAAAGTGTTTTTCTTTTTTCTAATTTATTATAGTCAATCACCAAATCTATACTAGATATTTTTCATTTACATTGTCCATAGGATTAACTAAATCACTAGCCCTTCAGGAAATAAAAATAAATATAAGGGAAATTATAAAACAATTGAAAATGTTTTTATAAGTGACATAATGAAAATTCAATGAAATGAGTGGGACAGTTTGGTTTACGTAGCCTTTGCCATGAACCATATACATGTGGATGGCTCTGAGCTTCAGCTTCCTTATCTGTAAAATGAAGGGGTTTGGATCTCATTTTCTCTAATATCTTTTTAATTTAAACTATTTCATAGTACTCTAGGACAAAAAGAAAGAAACGAGTTAATTCTAAGACTTGAACAAAGTTGAACATGTCAATGTTTATTTCTCCTGAATATTTTGACACAGGGAAAGAAAGGAAATTTATTTTTGGCTTTTCCCTTCCAGTGCAAAATCAATATTTTATAGTATAATCAAAGAAAATAAAATTATCATTCTCTCCCAGAACAGAGCTTATGGTACACTTAGTCTCAACAGTAGATTGGAAATAAATCCAGAAATATTGAAAAGGCAAGCCATTGAACAATAGAGAGACTAATGTTGATTCCCACTACCTATCATTCAAGGAAGATGCTATAATAAACAGTAGTAAGGAAGTTCACTGGAGTTTTTGCAAGAGTGAGAAAATTTGGCTTTCTGTACAAAACAAAGTGGTCTACTCAGTCACTACACCTGTGAATGTTGACATCTCGCGAGTCTCACAACCAATACATTGAGCCATTCACTTGAAGCATTGGTGTGTGACAATGGGATAGCCCAACTATAGAATTAGCTTCTTTCTTTTCACAGCGTGGGTGGAAAATTTCTACTCTCTACAGCTCCTATAGGAGTAAAGTTATGCAGTAAAAGGGGTGGCAAATCATTCTTCCTTTTGGTTTTGTAAATCCTTTGTCATAAAAAAAAATAAAATGGTATTTTTAAAGACAAAAATTACAATATACAATTATTTTACAGACTCAGCTCACAAATCTGTCATTTTCAATTATTCAAACTGTCCAAAAAAATACAAATAAGTAAAATATCTTCTGAGCCACAAAGAGAGATCTTGCAAAATGCATACATTAATTCTCAATCTAACAAACAAAATAAGGATTTTTAGTTCAGAAAACATTTAAAGTAATAGCATGTAAATGAATGCTGGAGGCAGGTCATTTTATAATATCAATATTTAAGCACTTATTGAGCACTAACTATTTTCATTTATTTTCCTAGGTGCTACGTCACCACCAGGAAATAGAATTATTTTGTGAATTATTACCATGAATTATTGTTGCAGAAAAATCAGACCGGCGAGAAACCAAGCACCACTTGGAGAGTTGGAGAACTCAGGTTTATTACACCGGTGGTCCCAGAAGAGCTAGTGTTCTGAAGATCTAGGCCCTGAGCTCAGGGGTAACCTTGCTTTTATAGGGCTTATCCAGGCAGTTACAGTTGGCACAAGACGATTGGTTAATTTGTTGTCAGACGGTTACAGAGTGCGGGAGTTGCTACAGGCAGTTAGGCAGGACAAACAAAGGGGATGCATCTGTTATCTAAAAAGAACAAGCAAAGTGGATACATGTGATATCTAAACAAAACGAGCAAAGGCAATACATCTGTTATCTAGCAAAGGGGAGAATGAGTCTTCAGTTGATCTTGAGGTCACCCTGCCCTGATTATGAGGTTAGCCATTTGAGTGGAAAATTCCTCTTCAATCCCCACATTTTGATGCCCTTTAAATTCTTATAGAGCATCAACTTCTTGATTTTCTTGGTCTAGGGGCTGGTATAAAGGTGGTCCGGATGTCAAAACATTTGTAACTTTATAGATTCTAGGTGTAAGGAGATAAATTTGAAAAGGCAATTCAGGATACAGGAACCAAATAAGAGCTACGAAGAGCATGAGGAGGGGTCCAGCAAGTGAGAGAAGCCAAGATCCCCAACTTCATATTTTTGGATCAGGACCCCCATGACTCATTCAATGATTGGCTGGTTTTTGAGACTCTGCAGTCCAAGTCTCCCATTTTTCCGGAGGCATCGCTCTCTTTACCCAGGTGTAGTGGATCCAAGGGCTGACACCTGCAACCTTAACAGCAGTGGGAGTTGCTAATATAACAGTGTGAGGGTCAGTCCAGATCAGCTGGAGTGGCTCCTTCTTCCAATCTTTAACCCATACTTCAGTTCCTGGCTGATAGGGGTGGATCCAGTTTCCTAAGGGGATAGGAGCTTTTTCTAGAGTTTCCTGGATGATGTGGCGGAGGATCCTCCCTAGGGCCTGAAGGTGTTGGAATATTTTTAGGTCAGCTATCAGTTGAGAGTCTACTTTTATCTTCCCTATCACTGGGGAAGGTCTCCTATAAAGGATTTCAAAAGGGGAATGGCCTGAAGGCCTTGGGATGCACTGTGCTCAGAGTAGAGCCAAAGGCAGCAAGTCAATCCAAGGTAACTGGATTTCCTGACAAAGCTTAGCTAGTGTGATCTTGAGGGTCTGGTTCATGTGCTCAACTTTCCCAGAACTTTGTGGCCTGTAGGCCGTGTGGAGCTTCCATTCAATTCCTAGAGCTTCAGACAGAATCTGGACTATCTCAGACACAAAGGCAGGTCCATTGTCAGATCCTATAGAGAGAGGTAGCCATATCTCGGAACAGTTTTCCTCAACAAGGCTTTAGCTACTTCTCGTGCCCATTCAGTGTGTGTAGGGAAAGCTTCAGCTCATCCGGAATAGGTGCAAACTAACACAAGCAAGTATTGGTGGCTCCGGCAGGGCTTGACCTCAGTAAAGTCCACTTCTAGGTCTTCAAAGGGCATAGTCCCAATTGTTTACATCCCTGGATTGGATTTTGGCCTTTGGCCAGCATTGTTTTGTGTGCAAGTTACACATCTAGCACTGATCTGGGAGAACAAGGTTGGGAGCTTGTTATGAAATAGTAGCAGCCTAACAGGCTTTCTAAAGTACTCTTCCCTAGGTGAGTCAACTCATGGTGTTGGGTTACCAGCTGAGCTGCCACCACAGCGGGAATAAAGTATCTCTGATCTGGAAGTTCCCACCAGACCTCCTTTCTCTTGGTTCTTCCTTGGTGTATTTTAGGGACAGAGGCACATTGTTCTTCCTTGGTGTATTTTAGGGACAGAGGCAATTCTGGTGCTAGGAGAACCTGGGAGACTGGCTCAGGACCCATTGAGGCACTTGGTTGGTTGGCAGCCTCCTTAGCTACTTGGTTTGCCAGTTGGTTTCTCTTACTGAGAGGGTTGGTTCCTCTCTGGTGGCCCTTGCAGTGAATGACTGTCACCTGAGAAGGCTTCCAGACTGCCTCTAACAGTTGAAGGATTTCTTCTTTGTTCTTAATTTCTTTTCTTCCTGCCGTCAGTAGTCCCCTCTCTTTTTAATTGGCTCAATGTACATGCAAAGTAGCAAAGGCGTACTTTGAGTCAGTATAGATATTGGCCTGTTTGCCTTCAGCCTGCCACAGTGCCTGGATGAGTGCCCATAGCTCAGTCCGATGTGCCGACCAGCCCTGTGGCAGCCTCAGCTCTGATTACCTCATCTGTAGTTGTTATTGCGTAGCCGGCTTTGCACTGTCCTTCATAGATGATTGAACTTTTTTGACCCTTCAGATGTCCTTCCACGATGGGGGCACTCGTTTTGCCAATGGCTGGTCTCTTTGCAGTAGGCACATTGGTCTAAGTGTAGTGGTGTTCTCCTTTTGGTCTTTCCCTTCCGTAGGGGAGCAGTCTGTTGTACCAGCCCTGGGTTCCCTAACACAGCTGCTGGCAGGGACACCGTTTGTTGCCTCATCTTATCAGCTGTCTTTTGGGCCTCCAAGTCACGGTTGACAAACACCTTGTTTGTGACCTCCAGCATCTGGGTGGCGTTCATTCCAGCAAAGCTTTCTAATTTCTGAAGCTTGCTGCAAATGTCAGTGTAAGATAGAGCCACAACTGCCATGTTGACCATGCGTTAGTTTTCTTGTGCTTTGGGGTCAAAAAGGGTATACACCCAGAACACCTCACATAGTCTCTCAAAGAACTCTGTGGGTGACTCATCTGACTTCTGGAGTACTTCTGCCATTTTGGACATGTTTGTCAGCTTTTTGGCCCTAGCTTTCACCTCCTGCAGTATGGCCTGCCAATATCTGTTGAGAGACTCTCTTCTGTTCGGGACGTTAAAGTCCCAATTGGGCCTGGCGTCAGGCACAGCCCCCAAGGCCCATGCTGTGGGATCTAGTGCACCATCTGGTGCTTGTCCTTCAGCCACCCCCACAATTTCTAACAGAATTCAGCGTCATTCTTCAAGGTTGAAGAGAGTTAGGAGGAGTTGGTGACAGTCATCCCAGATAGGCTGATGAGTTTGGAAGATGGACTTGAGCAAGTCAATCATCGCCTGGGGTTTCTCCGAATAGGATGTGGTGCACTGTTTCTAGTTGAGGAGGTAGGTTGTGCTGAAAGGTTGATAGTAGAGGACAGGTTGGCCTGGCTGGAATGTGCTGTCTTCACTAATCTCAAAAGGGCCTAACATCTCTTGAAGAGGCATCTGGAGGACCACAGGCTGCTGGGCTGGCTGTGTGGCTGAGCTAGGATGCCATGGATTCGGACTTGGCAGCTGCTCAGGCTGTTGGGGCAGCGAAGGCACCGACGGCGGAGGGCTGTCCAGTAATTGGGGGTAGAGTGGCTGTGCAGGGACTGGACTGGTGGAGCTGTTGGGATAAACAGCGGTGGGAAGAGAGGTTCTTCCTTGAGTCCTCTTGATGGCTCTTTCTTGCCCTTTTCCTGAGTCGGTTGGGCTACAAGTGCCTTACTCTGTCCCTGCCTATTTGTGCAGAACCAGGCACAAGGGGACATTACAGTAGCGATTTGCAACCATGAGTCTATGTATGGAAACTGGTCTGGATGTCCAGGAGTCCCTGTTACTACCTGGTACACAGCTCTAATGGTGGGAAGATCCAGTGTCCCTTCCAAAGCCCATCCTACCCCAAAGGCGGGCCATTCAAGCTCACAAAGAATACGAAGTTTTCCTGGGGTCAGTTTGACCCCGTAATCCCCTGGGAAACCTTTCTTAAAATTTTTCAACATATAATTTAAGACAGTTGGCTTAGAGGAATTTCCACCCATATTGCCTTAGGGAGCTTCCTAATGGAGGGGGAAAATAGACATTAAAATTTCAAGAAAATAATTTGACAGAGGGCCCCTATGTCAAAAGGGCCATTTGGAGATAGACAATTCTTAAGCCAAATCAGCAATCATTTGTCCCCCGTCCCTGTGTATCCCACCCTGTGTTGGTGGCACAAAGATAAACAAGAGTGGGTGCCTTCTTCAAAGAGATGACCACTCAGGTGCTCATCTGGCCACATCCCAAAGGAGCTTAGGTGACACTTGGTCGTAGTGGACTCAGCTATGTGACTTATGATGAGACACTAGTCCAATGCCACCCCGGACCATATGCCATATAGTACAGAATTGCAGACGAGTCCACTCAGACTCTGCAGCCTTTACGGGACCTTATGAGTGTCCAGCCATGGAGCCATAAATTTGCACTTGACTGAGTTAAATCAACCAGGCTGCTCATTCACTCACGCATTCACACACCAGAAATTAAAATATTGCCTTCTCCCTTTGGAAGACCATGACCTTTGTTTTTTCCCTGGGAAGACTCTGACCTGTGTCTTCTAACTGAAGACTTTAGGAGATGATCGAGCTCCTCTTCCATCCGAAGATGGGACCTGACTGGGGTGCTCAGCCCCGGGGCCTTACCTTATCCTGTAGCCATTCCTGGTGAGTTGGTCTATCCCTCCTTTGAGTCCGTTTGGGGCTCGGCTGTCCAGAAAGCCAGAGCGCTGGTCCAAAAGAGAACCCGGAATACCATCAGGTGGCACACCTCCTCGATTGTCTAGGAGTCCCTCTGGCCTGGCCCAGCCGAGCCACTGGTCTGGTGGCTCAAAGAGCCAGTGTGGTTGGAATCTCGCTGGGGCCTCCAAAAATGTTGCAGAAAAATTAGACCTGCGAGAAATCAAGCAATACTCAGAGAGTTAGAGAATTCAGGTTTATTATGCTGACAGCCCCAGCAGATCTAGCACTCTGAAGATCTGGGCCTTGAGCTCAGGGATAATCTTGCTTTTATAGGGTTTATCAAAGCAGTTACAGTTGGCATGAGCTGATTGGTTAGTTTGTCCTCAGGTTAGTTTGTTACAGAATGAGGGAGTTGCTATGGGCTATGAGCAGTTAGACAGAACAAGCAAAGGGGATGCATCTGTTATCTAAACAGAAAGAGCAAATGCAATATATGTTATCTAGACAAAACAAGCAAAGGGGAGAGTGAGTCTTCAGTTGATCTCAAAGTAACCCTGCCCTTTGGTTTATGCAGCAAGCATGTCTACAGAAGCAGAACAAAGAGCTGATTACAAGTTATCAATTTGAGTGGAAAATTCCTCTTCATTATTATTTATTTCCATTTTATAGATGATGAACCTGAGTGTCAGAAAGGTGATATAACTTACCTGAAGTCATCCAGCTGTAAAGGATGCTGCCAATCCCTTGGTAAAATCTGCTACAAATACTGAATCTGTCTAGAAAAAAATACTTTTTTCCATGTCAATTCAACCTGAAAAAACCAAGTCTCTTTTCAAATCTTAAAGTGTGAATTTATTAGTAAAGAATTGGTACATAAGATATTTTTTAAAAATAAAAAAACACCAAGCTCATAAATATTGGAATATCAAGAACAAAGACAGCGCTGCACAAAATTATATTTAACACATAATCCAACATCAAGTGAAGAGGGTTGAGTTAATCAAGCTCCTCAGTTTATAGTATCCCAACCGAACTGATCTCTGTGAAGTCCCCTTTATTTCCCTTTAACTGCATCCTTGATTCCTTCCGATAGCCTTACAAGCAGTGATTGAACTATATGGATATATGCCTTTGAATTGATATATAATATTGTAAATATGTAGTGAAAATTTTGGGGTCTATATATTTTGATTTACATATATGCTACTTTTGTTTTACTCTATGCTATGTTATTTAAAGTATTCTCATTTAGTTTATTTCCTACAAGTTATGTAGCTATTCTCTGTTTACACAAACACTACCTGACGAACATCTTACATGTTCCCTTATAGAACTTTTAAAAATTTGAGAGAGTGACAGAGACTATACTTGAATTAGGAGAGAAATGCTCGCTCCTAGGTACTTACTAAACTTCAGCAAGTTGCCCTTAAGAATGGCTGTTTAAGTCTTCCCTCTCCTGCATCCGACTTTATTCTAGTATTAGGTTTCTAGAGTTAATTGTGTTTGAACAAGAAAGACCAGCTCCTAACTTGTTGTTGAAAATTTAAGGTTTGCTTAAATGTCTTTAATCAAGATTGCCAAAAAGGAAGTTCCATGTTCTCATTACTTCAAAATGTCTAGGGAATTGATCTTTGGCTTTTAAGTATATAATGCTACTAGAAAGACATGGAATTTGGTTTTTGATCTAAAGCTAATCTCTATGTCTACAACTTTCTAACTGTGTTACATTGGGCTGGTGACTTAACTGACTTATGAGCTTTAATTTTATTATCTGTAGTATGAGAATAAATACCTATTTTATTTAATTATTGTCATGATTAGTAGCAAAGATATACATAAAATATCTATAACAGAGTAATCCTGATGTAAATTTCATTCCCCTTCATATACTCCCCCTTTAAACCTTCCTTAATGCTTAGGATAGTGGCTCTTCATATTTTGAGGGCAGTGACTATGAAAAGTAAATGAAATTGATCTACCAGTTTTATTTTTTAAATCACAAGTATTAAATATAAAATATACAAAATATCAGGGTGATCATGAACTTCTGTTAAAAACTAAATATGTTTTTAAAAATATTTTAAAGGATCACTAGAGCCTCTGGTCTTTATCTCTTAAAATGGAGCACAGCCCCAAAATATGAATAGATTCACAACCCCTATGACTGGGATGAAGGAACTGTTTATTGGGAACAGAAGTAACTAGACCAGAGTTAAGGTGGGCAGTAACAGCACTGTAGCCTAGCAGAACTCTATGCCTCATTCCACTGTCAGGAGATAAAAAATGAGAGCTTTCTGCATACCTTGTGCAAATTATAATTTGCTTTATATGGAGCACTCATTAATGGCTTTTGTTTTCATGTCCTGAGGCACACATTTCTATGTCTTTGGTAAATGGTTTCATTTTCTACCATTATTTATTATTTGTTCTTGTCAGATTTTTAATTATATAATTAAGATGCTATTGGTCTTCACTAGTAAAAAAATCAAAATGTTGTGACAGTGTTATATCAAATAAACTTCGAGGTTACTGAATATAAAAGGAAATTTAAAGATTTCAAACTACAAGGTATGTAACATATTTCACTCAGGGGCAATCTTAATCAGGTGTGAAAAATAACTTGTTTTGGTAGTAGTTATTGGAACAGAGACAATTATTAGCTCTGTATTCTTCAATGAAATGACATTAGGCCAGTGATCGGTGTTTGAAATGGGGGATTTTAGGAAAATAAAATTAGGAGCAAACAAATAGACATCTTTTCCAGTTCTTTTCTATGAATACAGCAATATTGAGAAATGAATAAAACCAATTTAGAACAAGAATTTTTTTTTCTTTTTTTGAGATAACGAAACTGAAGTCTAGAAAGTTTATGCCATTTGCACAAAGTCATAAGGTCATGTGCTGATTGGGTTTTCTCCATGCCATTCTCATTTCAGTCAACTTCACTGTTTAGATTTTTTTTTTTTCTTTTTTCTTTTTTGTTTTAGTTTCTTTTCTTGCAATGCTTTGGGCTTGCTACTGCTTGGCCCCACTGGTAACATTATATAGTTTAACACCTATGTCTTTAGGATATGATGGTTTGAGGAATGTAGATTAAAACATTTATGGAAAATTTCATAGGGCTATCTTGAAGTAGATTTTTAAAAATAGATTTTCTTTCAAACGAATATTGATTTACACAAACCAAAATTTCCTAAGTACAAAAAACCCTGAATTCATATAGATTAACATCGTTATCTAAAACATAAATGTTCACAGGTACTATATAGATGATACAAGGTACAACTATTCGATCAAGATAAATTTTTCATTTTCTTCTTTTAGAGAAATTGTTTCCGAATCTTGTCTTTTTTTTCCTTCCTGGTATGAAATGAGGCTTTTAAAAATGCCTTCTTGTACATATACTGTATCACACAACCAGCTTTTTGGCTTTTTCTTCCTTTTAATATGAATAACTGAGACAGATGAGTTCTTGGAACAAAGCATTCCCAATTCTCTCTGGAAGAAATCTGCTGACACCTGAACTGGCTTCTACTGGAATTTGTTTTTGGCTGATCTTTACATGACCTTTGAAATCCTGGCATCTGACCTGCCTCGGGCTTGGACTCCATGGCTCTAAGCCTAGATGCTTCAGGGACTTTGTCCTCCCAATCTAGTATTTTCTGGACCTCTCCGTCTGTCTTAACCCTGTGAAAGCCAAGGTATGAGAAGCTAATAATTTCTGAACTTCTTTGTGGATCTTAATCCTATGAAAGATATGGTAAGAAAACTACCACGCACCTCTCCTTAATGGTTGCTTTGTCCCAATGAATGCACTAGTGCTGAGAGGTATGCTCATCAAGGGAAAACAATGAGATAAACTGGAAAATGACAGATACTGGGGGACCTTTGCCATTGTGTACAAAAAAGGGCCTCAGCCAGGTGACTTAATATTTTACCTAAAGAATTCTTCTAAATGAGAGATGGTTAAAGTTAACAGATAACCAGATCAAAATTTTAGAAAATGTCTAAGACTATGAGTATCAAAATAATATTTTTAATAATACATTCTTTCACACTCAGAATTTCTTCTTGGTTCTGGTTGGGTTATTGACAGAGAGCCCAACATTCTCCTGCAGAGGAAAAAATGGAATCCTCACAGGACTTCTGCCCAACTGGAAGTAGGAAATTCCAGCCATCTCTCAATAAAGCATGTGCTCCAGAGATTTGCAACTCAATTTTGTAGACCTAATGAGTTTGAAGATGATTGGAATAAACATCGGAACTTTGGGAGCAGCTTAGCCGAATCCTGGCTAATCTCTACGTCCTCTGTGGTTTGCCCTTCACAGATGCAAACTCCTCACGGCTATTGCCAACCAAGATCATTAGTGCCATACAAAGCCAATTGAAAACAAGTCAAGTGACAATCCTTGTTGTGTATCTTTAATTTACAAAGGGAAATTCTCTGGGCAGTTTTCATTAGCTTCTAGCAAGTTTAATTGGATGAAAACATTGCTTTGATGATCTTTGATACCAAGTGTTGGTACAAATTAAAGCATAGCAGCTTCTATTCATGGATTTTGCTTTTCAAATGCCTCAGGAGGGTTAGGCTAGACAAAGGAGGGTCCTTAACAGAATTATTACAAATCTCCAAGGGTGCAGATTGATACTTGTAAATATCAAGATTCAGTACAAAATAAAAGAACAAAAGTTCAGATAAACACATGCATAATCAAACACTCATGAGAAACATATAGTGTGTTCAAGACAGATATTGCATTTAGTAGTCCTACATAACATGAAATTGTTGCAAGTACATTTATGGAAAGATTTATTTAATATATCACAGTATGTGAATCTTGTCTTTGTAGTATCATAACACATTGACAGTTTTCTGACCGATTTGAATTTATATTATCACTGGTAGCCTATTTGATCAATAGGAAGCATTCAACCTTGCTTATATTTTTGTATGATGACATTGATTATTCTGATGAAGCAATTATGGCCTGAAAAATAAATTAATCTTCTGCAGTTAGGAGAAAGTAAAGGGAAGAGGCAGCAGACTAAGATTTAATATATTTGTTTAATAAAATAATTACAGAAATAGTCATGTCCAGATTTTCTGGTTGAAAAATACCATTATGTTGATATTTCTGAGGTGGTCGATCTTTGAAAGGTAGACCCTCACTAACCACAGTCACAAATTCCTAAAGCAATTTCAATTATTAATTAGGAAATATGCTTACTTCTGCAAATCAGGATACTTAGATTGACTTTTTAACAGCATTCACTCCCAAAAAAGAAGTCATACATCTTTTGATGAATTCTTTAAAAAGAGCAAGGGGAAGTCCTAAGGCAAGTGTTAGAGTTATGGTAGGGCACATTATCCATTTTCACTATCCGGGGTTATATCTACCAAACAAAATAAATATTTGTGTCATCTACCAACTCTTCTGGACATTAAAATATTCACTTTTTATCTTTCATTAGCTAGACCCCCGTGTTAGGTCTGTGCCTTAATTTTTTTAAGATTATTTTTTACTTCTGAACTATAGTTGACATACAATGTTATATTAGTTTTAAGTGTACAACGTACTGATTAGACATTTATATAACTTACTAAGTGATCACTCTCATAAATCTAGTACTCACTTGACACCATACATACTTATTACAGTATTCTAGGCCTGTGACTTCATGTTGTGAAAAAGTTTATTACCTTTAAAAACACAATTCCTTAATGAGTCTATGGATACTTTTTTTGGAAACATAACAAATATGTATCATGGATGTCTCCACTCCCTTTATTTAGAAAACATCACAGCATCGTGACCCAGACTTGTGGATTCCTTCATAAGAGTGTTTCAGGCTGCCGATACTAACCCATCAAGATGGGTACAAGAGTAGAAAAGTTTTGGTCCTGCTCTAACTATATCATGAATTTTGGAAAGCAATCTGGTTTTATTAGGGAAACATATCCAAACAATATCTTATGGAAGAATCTCCTTGTAAATGGCAAGCCCCTTTCATTGATTCTTGGGAATTTCAGATTCTGATGGCCCTAATTCTGTCATATGTGCTCTCTTTAGATAATGTAGTCCCTTATTTCAGACAATTAGTAGAAGAATAAAAATGTTTGGAAGCATTCAAGTGATGTCTAGAAACATTTTAACCTTTTTTTTGTATAAATTATGCATGCAATTAAAATATTGCTAATAATTCATTTGCTTGAATAGTCATAAATTTTAAATATGATATGTAGAGATTTGATTCAACTCCATTTTTTAATTAGAATAAAATGAAATCATTTTTAGCATTAAAAATCTTTAATAATGTTTTAAATGAAAGATCATGCCAGTGGTTGTAAAAAATTAATTCTAATTTCTAGAATAAATCAGCAAAATATATTTTTGCTATTTAGAAAATGTTTCCTAAAAGAAAAAAAAAAGAGTATTTGTATGCAAGTACATGCATTTTCTTTTTGTGCAAATATCAAAAATGCTTTAATTTTCCTGAACATTTAATTGGCATTATACATAGCAGTGAAGGATTCAGACAGAATCATATTTATATGAAAGCGAAGGTTCTTGTTTAGCAGTACAGATTTGAAAGCTAAACCAGGAAATTATACTAAACAACTAAGTAAACATTTAAGTAAAATGTGTGCCACAATGATGATGGTATAATGGGATGATTTTTAGTAAATGCAGAGGAAACAAAAGACAAGAAGAAATGCTACTTGAACCTTATGGGACTGAGTTTATGTTTCTCATTGTCCTCTAATGTTCACAGTAGATAAAAGAATGTTTCTTCCACTTCCTCCTTTTCTATGTCCGTGCAAAAGAACAATTTCATCACCTCTCATCATGCTCTGCTTCTGTAACTCCTTGAAGAATACTCCCGATACCTGTGGACGTAAGTTAGTGGTAAATGGGTGGGACTGGGGTGGAGGGGTTCAAGGCATTACAGTGAGCACCCCTATCTAGACTTTCTTTTGCTACTTACTGAAACTACTCCACCGGACCCTACTTCTCCATCTGAACCAAGTGGAAGAAAGCTTAATAGATTCAGACATTGTCCCTATGTGGTTTTAATCTTAGGTTGCACAAAGGGAAATATTTAACTCTTCCTTTAACTCTAAAATTATACTGAATTCCCTAGAAACTGGGCCAGGAATCTATTCTAATTATCACACTTTGTACAGAAACATTAACCTTTCTAATTTATCTTAAATTCATGTTCTCAAATTGGGCACAAGACTCCCAGATTCATCCCTACCCCATATCTCTGCCTTTCAAGAACACCATCACCTTCATGAGTCTGGAGAGACTTATTTGAAGGCCTTAATGAATGATTCAGGCCTGTATATTGTACCCATATCTCCTTTATCAATATTTTCATTATGAGATAGTTCAGGCATTTGAAAGGAAAGGAGGAATCTAATGAGCATATTTGTACATCACCTGTGGTACCAAGGAGCACAGACTAAGGCAGTGTGCAGTGAGGAAACATAGAATCTAGAATTGAGTCTTGTGTTTGAATCTTGACTCTGTCACTGAATAGTCGAGTGACCTCAGGCTAGTTACTTAACCTCACTATTCCACAAAAACAAATTTCATCTGCAAAATAATGTTTAAAATGAGAAACAAAACCCTTGGGTTATTGGGAGTAATAAGTGTATTAATATATGTAAAACACTCACGTATGTGCCTGGCATTTAGTAAAGCAAAGTGTAAATTTTTCTTATTCTTACTTAAAAAATAAAACTTTATAATTACAGTTAAATCATGCAATGCTCCCTCTATGAATACATCACTCTTTCTTCACTCCACAAGTATCTTATCTTCAATTGAGTGTTTATCATTTTTATCAATATATAAATATATATACGCATATATGTGAAGAAAGAAATATACATGTTTTTATATACTGTATATAAATATATGTAGAAAGAAATAATAAATTTATCATATATACGATTATATTATATATGTATCACACGTGTTTTAAATCTTTAAATGTCACCATACTGTATATATTCTTTGATAACTCACTTTTTCTCTAAACATTATCTATGAGATTTATTTGTGCTGATACTGGTAGCAGTAATTAATTTATTTCTAATTACTTTATTCAAATATTCTAGTATATGAATATACCACAATTTTATTATTGATTCTCATGTTATTAAACATTTATGTTGCTTTCAGTTTTTTACTATGAAGACAACTCTGCTATGAATATTCTTTAGATGTCTCTTCCCATGCCTCAAATTTTCTCTAGAGTATATAAGCATTTGAAAAGAAAGTCTGTCTTAGAATATGTACCTTTTAAACTTTTTTACATAATAATAAATTGTTCTTCATAGTAGATAACTTAATTTGCACTTCTGATAGCTATGTTTAAGACTTCCTATTATACCACATCTTCACTAAAACCCAATACTTAACATTTTCAGAATTCAATATTTTTGTGAATATCCTAGTGTGAATGATTTTTCATTGTGTAAGTTTTTAAGTATTTGTATTCTGGTTTAATTCAGCATTTTTACTTGGGTTTACTGACTATTCACATTTTCTCTTCTGTGAATATTATTTGCTCCCATTTTCATGTTGTCTTATTCTTGAATTTTTGGAATATTCTATATACTAATTATTTGTTGTTTACATATGTTTCAAATATCTGAGATAACAGCTTATGTTTTTTTATACTTTTAGTGATATAATGTACATAACTTCCACATTTTAATGTAATTACATATTTTAGTATTTTTTAAAATTTAAACTTTTAGTATTTTGTCTAATAAGTTTAGCTTATGCTAAAGGGAAGTAAAACGAAATACAACCTTGTATATATAACATAATGTTATTGATCTTTAAAATATTCATGGAAAAAGTTTGAAGTGAAAATTTTGTGTTAATATTAGCAGTTGTTCTATAGACTGTGCACCCCCAAAATTCATGCGTTGAAATCCTAATCTCCTAGGTGATTGTATTAGGTAGTTGGGCCTTTGGGAGGTGATTATATCATGAGGGTAGAGCCCTCATGAGTTGATTAGTGTCCCTGTAAAAGAGACCTCAGAGAGCTCCCTCACCTCTTCCACTATTTGAGAACTCAGAGAGAAGACAACCTACTATGAATTCGGTCTCATCAGACACCAAATTTGCTGGCGCCTTGATCCTGGACTTCTTAGCCTTCAGAACTATAATAAATAAAACTTTCATTGTTTATAAGCCTCCAAATCTCTTGGATTTTGTTATAACTGCCCAAATAGACTAAGACAAGTGGCTTATACTGTGTTATGGTACATTAGGCAATTTTTTAATCATTTTTACTTTGCTTTTTGCAAAAATTCTATCATTTATTAAGTATTCTGCCAAGTAGTCCTTAAGTAATAATAAAAGTTTAAGAGACTGTGAATTGGTCTACAGGCACAAAGACATGTACGCATTCACATGGACTTAGTTGTCAAGATGGAAGACACTGGGAAGAAAATACAATCCACGGAGTGTCACTTCCTCTTCACTTGGTATCCTGTGGAGATTATACTTACTGAAGATCATACACTGATTAAAATGGCAAATTCTTTGAATCAGTATGCAAAACACACTTTACAGCCTTCATCCAGACTCTTCAAGTGTTTTGATAAATCCTCTGATTGAGTGTGTGTTTGAAAAGAGAAGCTAACTGGGAGTGAGAGCAGAATGGTGACTAACCTGGAAAGAAGGGGACAATTATCAAACAGCAAGCAGCCTTAATATAAATAATATGTGTCTCTTCATGACCCACACTTTGACAGCTGGTTGCTGCTTCATTCTAGCAAGCTGAGGTCTCTCATCCTGATTAGGTCACCTCCCTTGATGATCATAATTCTTAGTGTCACAACAACACAGAAACAACAATAAAGCAGCGATAACAACAAAGCCTTTTGGGCATTGACATCACTTTCATCTCTGCAAGTTGTATGGTTTTGTAAATTGTCTCTACTTTGTAAATGTGCAAAGGCAGACTACTGGCTTTCTTTTTAAACCAGAGCTTTTATCTAACAAATGATGCCATCAAAATCAGACAATGGTAGGAATTCCTTTCCCTACCTACTGGCATAACCCTTTTATCATTATTCTCCAACTGATTAAGTTTGAACTGTTTGCTCCAGGGGTATTATACAGGATATAGTTTATTTTTAAGGATGTTTTGTTGATGTAATGTGGAGTGTGGAAATTCTCTAGTGAATCTGGACAGGTAAGTAGTTCATATCAATAATTCAAAGCCTCTCCTTCCTTACACTTTACATTTGTCTCAGTTACTTAGATTGGGATAAAATATGGAATGTAATTGCTACAAAGCCACATAGTCAGTTTCCTAAACTTTTTTGCAAACTCCAATGTTCTAGTTGTCTTTCCTCCTCCCTTTACAGTTCTCACCACCAACATATCCTTTGTGGGTTATTCTCAATATTTAGCTGCATACAGAGAGTGTCTCTCTGGTCTCTCTGTTAGTGCCCATGGGAACCAGACACTTAGGCCATTTCTTTTACAGGGAAACAAACAGATGTATAAGAAATTACAAACTCGGGTATGTTAAAAAATGTTCCAGACATGCTCCTTGGTTAACAGTCCCTGACTCCCTTCTGGGATGGTAACTAGACAACATATTGTTTTTATGGCTCCAAGAAGACCACTTCTTCTCCCATAGTAGACTTAAGAGGCAATCCAAGAGAGAAAAATAAATGTGTGGTTTTCTCATTTGGGCACTTTACATGTCTGGGGATTTACACTGGGATACTATTTTTTTTAAAGCCTCTTTATATCTCTAAAAAACTCTTTGAACACTTATTACTTATATAGAGAGTCAAGGAGTAATTAGAGTCTTTGTATCTCCATTTGTCACCTAAATGCTTTATATGGGGTGAAATGTATTATCAGTATCTTGAGGAATTCTTCAATGCTTTTATTTAGTACACAATAGAATTTGTAACAACAAAAACAGATGTTCCTCTAAACTCTGCCTCCTATGCACACACACACACAAAATTCTGTATAAATGTAGACCTAACCATAGTTCTCTGTAAAGGAAAAAGATATCTATAGATATTGTATCATCATGGTTATTATAGCTGTCTATACCTTACAATTTTTACACCACTTTTGTTTTAAATATTGAAGTGTGTAGAAACAGACCTTTTTATTTTATTAATCTGAATTTAAATAATTTAGGTGACATTTTATTTTTTGTTTGTCATAAATTTACTACTATTATCTCTGGTGAGATCTGCTGTTTCATTATCAATTGAAACATTAAATTATGAAATTGAAAGTTAATCCAGTGATACATAGATAGTAGTTCATTCTTCCTACTAACCCATGTTAGTCTTCTGTTACTCATCAGAATTATTTATGCAGAACTTACGGTGTGAGTCTAAAAGTAAAAACGAGTAAGCACAAAAAGTTATATGTATTTTTAAATATTTTTAACGGATTTAGAAAATATTTTATTTAAATTGGGTCTTAGAGATATTAATGTTCAAATTATAGGTGAGAAAAACCAGACTCTAAAAGTTTAATGACTTTGTAAAGATCTATGATCAAAACCATAATTTCTGGATTTTTAGTCACCAGAACTATAAGTCTAGGAACTGATGGCAGCACTGGCTCTGTCACTAACAAGTTGACCAAGTAATAGAAATTCTTCTACTTTCTATTAATTAGCATATTCGAACTACAAAATATGAAGACCAACTAGATACTTTCTAAAGTAATTCTGCCTCTAACATTCAGTGATTGAATTTATACCTACTTTACCAAGACTGTTCACAGATTAAAATTAAGAGCTCTTACCGCCCAGAAGGACTACTTCTGCAATTAGATTTGGGGATTCTATACTATTAAGGGAGAATAGTTACTATATGAGCTCTCAGATAAAAAGTAATATTCTAACATACATTTATGCTGCATATGACACAAATTTCAGAAACAGAAATATAATTCCTTTAGTCTCATCTCCAGAGTTGAGGAGTAAGCAGTCTTTCTTTTCAATATTGATTTTTAGCTAAGTAATTTGATCATTTAGACACATTAATCACTGCAGTTTCTAGAGTGCATTGAATAACTGGTGATCAGTGATTTGGTAAGCATATTTAGTCTATGGTCAAGACAAGCAACAAGTTGACAGACAGAAAGAGTGTCTAGAAATTTTAAAGTAGTTTGATATCCTTAGGATATTATATTACCATTGAACCGATAAAAGAAATGACTCAGGTGAAAAGAACATATAGGATGAATGTTCAAGAATTTGTTCTTTAGGAAAGACAGATTCATATGTTAATATTTCAAAGATTTTAAGAAAAAGCATTCAACTTAAATCCAGACAGAAATTATTTTTTTTCCAGTAGGTGACATTTAATAACAATTACATTAAACAAATCCTTTGTAATGAACAAAATGAGTCAGAGTATTCAATGTCTTCATACTTTCTAGTCAAAATGTGATTCACTGATGAGCTACCTGAGAATTTGTTAGAAATGAAGAATCTCAACCACCCGTCTGTAACTACTAGATCAGAATATGCTTTTAACAAGATGTATTTACAATTTGTGAAGCACTTGTCCAAAACCTTACTAACTTTAAAAATCTTAGTTTGTTTTTTTTTTTCAAATTAGGCCAAAACAGTTAATAATTAACGTCTACTTTTTCTGGATGTCATGAAAAATTTCTTTAGCATGGAGGACACCTTTTCTAGAAGAGGTATTTTCTCCATTTCATTTTTCCCAGAAGGTCAGAAGCCAGCAAACAAGGTAATGTTTTAGCCAAGAACTGCTTCTCTACCTCCATACAAGGCCTGTTTTCTACTCTGAGGTTTTTTGGGGAGAGGAACAAAGCTGCCAGCATCATCATTCTTCACCTCAAGCACTTTTATGTCAAACTACAGTATCCAGGTAGACCTTCCAACACTGAAAATTTCAAATTTTTAAGGAATAAAAGTGGTTATTTTCCACAAAGAGGGATACTTGGGCTGTTTCGTTTGTTTGTTTTGTTTTGTTTTGTTTTCTCTCTCTCTTGATAAGAAAGAGTCCTTTATTTTTTGTAAACCTCTGTGACTCTGGCCAAAATGCCTTTTGATTCCTGGACTTAAACTCTTTCCCCTCTATAATGCAGACTAAGGCAGATTTGTTTTGGTCGAATATCAGGGAAACATAATCCTTTTTATAGCACTCATCTAAATATATAATACACTCTCATTTGTGACATTAATTATTACTATCTTGACACTAGAAAGCAGCAAGTATATCTTATTTCTATGTATTCCCTCTGCTTAGCACAATGCCTGACCTATTGTAAGCATTTACTAGTATTTGTAAATTAAATGAACAAAGGAATATGAGACTCAAAGAAGTTAAGTAATTGCTCAAAATATTGCACAGACGTGAAATGTTTCTAACTATGAATCCCATGCTTTTTCTTCTACACCAATGTTTTCTCCAACCTGGCTGCATTCCTAACCAATTACATCAGAATCTCTGGATAGGGACCCTTGCATTTATATCATTAAGGTCCCTCAAATACTCTACACTTTGCTCTCTCTTCTAATATAATAATATAAAATCTTACATTATAATAAGGAAGAACGATTGAGAAATACTACGCTATGAAAACTATAATTTATTGTGTACAGTTATCACTATTAGTCATTCCTCTTTTAATTACTTGGTTATCTATCACTGTTGAGTTGCTGTTGTATTTTGATTCTCCAGAAATAGGATAAGTAAATGATAGATGATAGATAGATAGATAGATAGATAGATAGATAGATAGATAGATAATAGATAGATAGATAGATGATAGCTAGCTAGCTAGATATATGCCTACTCTGTCTATGGCACTGTAGAAATATTACTGAGAAAAAAAAAAAGACTTTGTAAAGTTAGATATGTACCTAAGCTTGTTCCTAAGGAGACAGAAAACTGGAAAGTGCTAAAAGAAATATTGCTGTTGTAATTGCCATCTGCATCCTGTTTAGATTTCTTGTTGTTCTCCTGCACTCAACTCTAGATTAAGAAGCCAAAAGAAGTCTCTCTTCTTCCTAGATCAGTTTTACTTGGGATTAAGTTCCTGCTGCTATTGTCTATAGGGGGTGAATATTTCCATGAGTTTCAGGAAAATTGACCTATTTCTCTTCTTATTCAACCTTACTAAGGCAACACTCTTTCAACTCTTTTCCCTCGTAAATGTTTGCTTCATCTCCATGCATGCATTATTTTAGTTTAATTAGAAACTTTTACTACAGTGATGATCTGCTTGTGTTTGTGTTTTTCTTTACTAGAATTGCATATGTAGAAAGGATGCAAGTTTGGTGCAAAGTCAGGCTAATAGCTCTAGTAGAAAACTCTTAGTCTACGGCTGTGCTACCCTGAACAAGCCCAATTCCATATGATCTCGGAAATTAAGCAGGGTAAGGCCTGGTTAGTACTTGGATGGGAGACTATCTAGGAAGACCAGATGCTGTAGACGTAAAAAATAAAAAAAATAAGGGGATATAAGCTGACAAAGTCCTTGCAATCTGTGAGGTCAACCAAGGGTTGCCTCACCTGAAAAAAAAAGAAAAAAGAAAAGGAAAGAAAAGAAAACTCTTTAGAACAAAAGCAATATAGGCATTTTTCTCCAGATAAATTATGTTAATATTCACCTGATAGTGACAGAGAGACAGAACTCTATTTGAGAAAGCACATTAATTATCATGGAGTTTTTGATAAATAGGACAAGGAACAAACTGTAATGAATTATGTTTTATTTAGTAGTACATTTATAAAATTATTTATAAGAGGAATATTTACTTCAAATAAAAGGCATACCACTGAGTTATTTTTTTATATACATGATCAAGTGATCAAGGAGGGAATGACTACAAATAGATTTCATCCCAATATCTTATACCTGAAGAAATAATGGACTTAATTTATCCAAGGAAGAGTGAATTTTCATGTATTCGACTTAATAACATTAAAGAAAGCATCATCACAGATAAAAAGAATGGTTTGGTGAATATGTACTTCTGTACGTGACTTTTTTAAACTTTTAAAAATTTCAATCAGCTGGGTTGTGCAACTCATAGAACCAATGGTATCTTCCATTTACCCATTAAGAGAAATAGTTACATGTTTTCTGGCAGACTTGGCTTTAGGAATAGGAAAAGAAAAGTTCTGTCCTGTGAATTTGGAAAGTTCATTGTGGAAATATAGAAGTTCTGTTGAGTGTCCAATTTGATATTTTTCAATAATCCAAAACCCCATATTAAGAGCCTGTTTATACACAGAAAGATTTGTTTAGGCCAGAGGAGCTGGCTTTCTCACAAAAAAAGTCATACAAAGTCATCAGGATTTTTAAGCTTTAGCCAGGAGAAATGAACTTCCAGTTTTAGAATATCCACAGTATAAAACAGATAAAAGGTTTCTTCAGAAATACTCAAGGATATTTAGAAACTGATTTCAGTCATCCAGAAGCCATCCTGATAAATCTTTCCTATAAACAATATAAATTGATGGTGATTTTCTATCTCTCTGATGCTATTTCAAAGATTCATTACAACTCTGCTATAGAACTTGGTGGTTTGAGATTGATCTATGTTTGTTTGTTTTTTCATTTTGTTTTTGTTTTGTTACAAAGTAGTGGTAATTAAAAAGGACAGGGCCTTTTTGGTCAGGTAGAACTGAATTCTAGTTTTACTACTATTTGTGATTTTGGACAAGCTTCCTAGACTTTCTGAATCTCAATGTTCTCATTTATAAAACAGGTGGAATAAAATCTATTTTGCAATGCTTAGAGGTATAAAGGTCAGCACAGTACCTGACACTTATCAAGTGCTTTATTATTATTATCTGAGTAAATAAAATGAAGACCAATATTGACTTATCAAGAATACATGAACATATATTATTTTGAGGTATAAGGAATGACTAATGAAATGTCTATGTATTTTTCAAACTAAAAAAAATGTTTTCCAGATTTCCAAAATATCCATTGATTCATCAGATTATTATAATAAAATTCAGAGCAATAAATTTGCATAAAAAGGAGCAATTTGCTTAGCCCTTGGATTCATACTGTCTGTTAAGGATTTCATAAACTTTTCTATTTAAAGGTTTCTGAAACTGTTATTCTTTGTCCCACTTTTTTTTCTTTTCAGAGTGTTCTTAAACAAGTAAAAGACAATTTATCCAGAATCATTCTAGCATGTCACAGTTCTATTTAGCGTTGTTGTGAATAAAATGACAGATCACAAATCCCAGCCCTGTTCTTGGTCAGGGTTTTCAGTCCACAGTTCAAATGAAACTTCAGCATTTTCCTTAATGTCCAAAGTAATTTGGCAAACAGAATGTGAGAAAAGAACATTTTTGCTTCTGCTATGCAAGGTCCATATGCTCCATAAATATTATTTAGCATCTCCATGGTGCATTCTGTGTGCACTCTGCTTTATAATCATTGCTACAGCCATTAGCATAAAAATGCTTTCCTCCAGCCTTTTTTTCCATGCTTTGGCTTTGAAATTTTATCCTTATTCATAGTTCAAGAACTTTGCAAACAAACAAGATGCAGCGCAGAATACTTTAGGCAGCTTCGATCCCAGTACTAATCTGCGCTTTGTAGTATGAAACGAAAATTTAAGCAAGCATATGGCCAAAGACTAGAGCAAAAATAATATTATGCCATGAGACATAAGAATAGAAATATTTATTTAAGCCGTTAACTATAAAATTATTATTTATGTTTCTCTTATAAAAATAAGGCCGATGACAAATATAAACTTATTTGTCCTGTGTGTATAATATTATATATTATACATTAGCCTTATTATATATATTTTATTTAGTATATATGTATTTGTTTAGGTATATATCTATTTAGTTAAATATATAAGTTATATATATTTAGCTTTGTACATGTATATAAAACATATAGAGTATATTGACATATACGCACCTATACTTGTTATGTTTCTTTTCGACTTTTGTATTGATTATATATTTTATATAAAAAGTTGGTAGAAATATCTGAGGAAAACATCAAAAGAAAGGCAGGACAGAATTATATAGAATCCTCCATAGTTTATAAGTGTTAGACAAACATTTGTTGGGAACCAAAGCGAAGGGGACACAGTCTGCCACAAAAACCACAGTGCCCAGAGGAGAAAACCAAGCCAGCTGCCCAACACAGATTTTTCTAATTCTGAGACTTGAGGGAAACCTTCTCTGTGAATAGTCAAAAGATAAATGATGAGGTGGAAGCAGAGAGAAAGATTTTTTTTTTCTTTTTTTTTAATATAGATTTTGAGCATTGAGATTACATCAAAATATATAACTACTAATGAGTGGGCTGCTTTTGCTAATACTGATCTCTTAAGCAAATTCGAAGAAAATACAAGTCTTTCAGTCAAATCTTTCTCTATAGAATGTTATTACCAGATTATGATGCTGCATATGTTTTTAGAGAGGCATTATTATTTCACAAAAAAGACATAATTCTAAAGATCTGAGTACGAATCAAATTTTGGTAAAGAGATTGTATGTTTAAGTAATGTATTTTTATTTATCTCACAATTATGTCCTTTGGTAAACAGAAATTCTTAATTTCAATGAAGTTTACAAAAAGGAAGAAGAAGAAGAAAAAGACAACCAACTCATTTTTTAAAAAGAAGAGCAAATTTTTACTTCATCAAAAATGATAACCAAATAGCCCACAAACCTATCAACATGTACTCAATATTACTTGTCAGGATATGTAAATCCAAATAACTACCAGAAATTACCACACACAATTATAATGACTAAAATGAACTGAAAAACACACAAACATTTAATAAAAGAAACATATACAAGACTATTATTAGCGGTGTTTACTATACTAACTCCAAAATAGAAAGTATCCAAATGTCCATCAACAGTGTAATGGGTAAATATGTTGTGGTATATTCATAGTTTGAAGTTTTCACAAACTCTAGATGTACAAAACAGCATGGGTAACTCTCACAAACATACTGTTAAAAAATCCAACCTACAAAAGCACATACTGCAGGATTCCATTCATATGAAGTTTAAAAATAAGCATCACAAATCTATGGGGAGAGAAGACAAAATAGTGGTTACCTTTAGGTGGTGATTGGAAAATACCGACAGGGAGAAATACGACCGAGGTTTCCAGGGGGTTGGCAATATTTGACTCTTGGCTGTGCTCATTATTAAATTTCTTCTAGCTATACACGTATTATTTGTGCATTTTTCTTTAATTCAATATAGGGTCTTGAAAATTTCAAAAATAAGGGGGCCTCCTATATTAAATACATCACAAGATTGTTAATAAAGCAAAAAAAAATAAAACTTAAAGAATAAAACTGCAAAAATGTGTCTATCTTTACTGTGTAATGCTATTTTTCAGTTATTCTGATGGCTGTACTGTATATGTACCTCCTTTATAGCATTGTTCCACTGTATTTTTGTGTTCATCTCTACATCTGTATGACTTGGTAGTGTCTTTTGTTTATAATTTTATTTTTCTCCTTCTTGCTCTCTGTGAAGTCAAACTGCACTTCTCTTTTCTTACCAACAGATGCATCACTCCCTAATGCAGTTTTTCCGTGGTTTTGTTACTTGCAAAACCAAGCAAGCAAAACCCCAAGCCCTTATTTTAAAGCATACATATGTTGTTTCAATCAATTATTTTTTTGAGGTTTGGAAATTTGATATATACATGCAAATTTATTTTTTAAATTTATAATTTTTAATTTTTTTTCTTCTGAATTTAAATAAAGTAACATCATAATCTTTTAGCTCTCTCAAATTAACCACAGAATAAAATTTGGTTTACTGGAAGATAAGTTTCTTAAAAGCAAGGAAATCTCATTCTATCTTTTATACCTGTTAATTTAGTAGAGCTTGACATAAGAAACAAACAAACAAACAAAAAAACTTCCAATAATGTTAACTAAAGAAATGAACAATCCTGACATGCAGAAAGTCTCCCTGACTATGGGAGGGATGAGAGCCCTCTGTAAAGCATGATGGTGGGAGTGGCTATTATAGGGGAAGAATTAAGTCGAATAATAGGGATTTAGTAAAGAGCAAGGTAAACTCTTAAGAAGAATGAGTTAGGGAGAGCATTTATGATTTTCTTCTGCCAAGAAATTGGCTCCATATCTCCAAAAATAATGTCAATTAAAAAAGTTAATTTGCCATCCAAATAGTGGCCGGTCTTTCTCCTTTCTCTCTCTCCTTCCTTCCTTCTTTCTCTCTTTCTTTCCTCCTGCTTTCCTTTCTTTTTTCCTCTTTTTTTTTTCTTTTTACTTTCACAAAATATAGTAATTAAAAGAAGTAGTTTGGGAGTTTACATTTGAAAAAAACAAATTTCCTCTCTTATTTCTGCTTATGCTCCAGAATGCCTAATTTGAAGGCTCATGATTTGCTGAGGCAATGCAGCAGACTTGGCTGTGCATAGCAGCTGCATGTTTATGTCTGATCCACGGAAAGGAGGATGTGTCCATAAAACATGAGAATGTGATTATCAAAGCTTCGAAATGAGCAATAATGTATAAGGAGGCACAAGTTTGGCTCTGCTGGACCTAGATGCCAAAAATAATGCAAGACACTCAATTTCAATTTTAATTTCTAAAGGGCTTAATTGATTTAAAATTGAGAAACAACCACTATTTATTATTTACTTCACATTTATCATCTATAATTTTCACTTAAACCTCATTGTTTCCTTAAGGTATGGGAAACCTGTGTCAAAAAAGTTGAATAAGGCATACACTCTTATATGGCCATAAATAGTATCTTTTCTCTATTCTAATCAGACTTTTCGTTGTTGTCATTGTATTTTGGAAGGAGAAAATATAGATGAGTTTAAGAGATAGAAAGTTAAGATGAAGAAATGGAATAAGACATGGTTCTAAACTTGTCAGGGGCCAAAACACACTGATGCACCACAATCATTGCTGAGGTATGTGATAATAACTTTATTACAAATAATGTTCGACTTAATGAAAACTTTATATAACTTTCTTTTTAAAATAAATTTTATATTTTTAAAGTTATATTTATGTGATGTTCTTCTAATGACTTTTCATTTTCATACCATCTTTGAGAGACGAAGTTGTGGTTAGGTCAGGAAAGGGTAAGGTGAAGGGAGCAATCACATTGTAATAAAAAGGAACTTCATTCTTCCTTTACGTAACAAGAGATAAAAAGTTTAAATCATTAAAATAAAAGGTTTTAGGGTTTCATCAGTGTAATTTTTTATGTTTAAATAAATCATTAAAGTCCTTTCCAGGTGTCTCTTGATTTACTCTCAAAGGATTATTGACTAACTGCAATTAACTTGTGCCCAATATCTGGGGAGAAAGTAGGTTTTTGGAATGTCCATATGTGAGATATGTACAAACCTCATACAATTTTATTAAAATCAAGTCTTATATAAGAAGATTGTTTCCTTAAAAAGTCTTCAAAATATTTAAGGACTTTGGGATTTGAAAGCACTGCCTCATAAGGATAGGGAGCCAGACTGATAAGAATAGAAAAAAGGCTTAAGCTGTCTTTTCTCACTGAACTGAATGGTCTGTTCCACCTCAGGTACATATGACATATATATATATAGCATAAGTGATACAGATATGACATATGAAATTCCTGTGGTCATTTCTGCTTTGTATCTCTTGAATATTCCAAAAATGTTTGATCTCAGCATTTGGGCACAAGTCATGCCTCTTTCTTCTAAAGAGGAGCCATGTATACAAAAGGTAGATATAATCCAAAACATGCATATATAATCTGTTAAAATACTATTGTTGTCACAGCTATTTTTGTTCTTGTTGCTGTATCTCAGTTCAAGAGACAGTTTATGTTGGAAGACAATGTTTAGAAATTTAGTTGAATTTTCCAGTGTTCATAATTTGTGAGGTAAATAAAGGAATGTTTTGTATCATAACTGTCTCAAAAATTCAGAATCTGGGTCAACTAAGGAAGACTTTAAATATAAATATTGCTCAGAAGAAGGTAGAGGTGGTAGGATTTAAATGGACTCATTTTTCTACAGTTTAATGTATAATTTTATAATTTTTTTTTTAATAGAGGATGCAATATTTTGTTCTTGGAAGTAAAATGATATAATGATTTTGAAGTCAAGGAGATTTAGATTTTAATTCTATTCTATTTAGTAAACGGGTCAAGAAACCTTTTAATATTTTAATATCTTAGTTTGAATGATGATACTATATCTAATTCATGAAATTTATGGTGATAAAATAAGCTGTATAAAGTGTTTAAACTCCTTGGCACATAGTGATTGATAAATGTTTGTTTATATTTTCCTCATAATTGGAAAGGTAATACTTATATAATCGCACACATAAGCATGAAGATCTGTGCTAATATTAGATAATAAGAGTAAACAATTATTGATAACATTTATTACATCGAGAAAAGCATTTAATGGAGAATTCTCATTCTCCATTATGATATTCACCATAACCTTATGAGATAGGTGCTATTTTTGTCCCCATTTTATGGAAGAAGCAAGAGAGGAGAAAGATTTCATTAACTGTCCAAGGGCACACAATTCATTGGTGGTAGAAGTATTTGATTTTGACAATCTGACTCTGGAGACTGTAATCTTATTCAGATACTACATTTAAAGATATAATAATCCAACTGTAGAAAAATAAAAATAATGTGAAAAAGAGCTTCAAAGACTTAGCTAAGAAAATTGAAATGGATACAGCACTTCATATTTCTAAGTTCCTGCTTCTATATCCCACTTCACATTCCACAAATGCAATAACTTGAGAACTGTTTAATTCCATTTGTCATTCCTCATATGTTTTTCTCCTTATTTTCCTTCTATATGATATCCTTTAACTTCAACCAAAAGAACATCTTTTAATATTTATTGTTATTCAGGTCTGCTGATGACAAATGCACTTGGTTTTTGTTTATCTCTACATGTCGTTATAGGATGCATTGTGTCCCCCCCAATACCTCAAAATGTGATATTTGTAAATGAGATTGTTGCAGGTGTAATTAATTTATTAAGAGGAAGTCATAATGGAATAAAGTGAGTCCATCATCCAATATATAGCTGGTGTCCTTATGAAGAAAAATGCCACATGAAGAAACAGACACACACACAGGGAGAACACCACATAAAAGATGAAGACAGAGATTGGGGTTGATTCTTCTATAAGCCAAGGAAAATTTCAAATTGCCAGCAAACCATCGTATCTAAGCAAGAGGCATAGAACAGATTTTTCTTTCATAACTCTCAGAAGGAAACAACCCCGCTGACATCTCGATCTCAGACTTCTAGCCTCCAAAACTGTGAGACAATACATTGCTGATGTTTTAGCCATCCGGTTTGTGTTACCTTGTTACAGCAGCCCTGGCAAACTGAAACACGTCTTTATTTCATGCTTGTATTTAAGGATATCTTCACTGGATGAAGAATGCAAGGATGAAAGTTTCTGTTTTTTGGTTTGTAACTGTAATCACTTAAAGTTTGTTATTCTGATGTTTTCTGATAAAACATAGCAGCTATTCTCAAGTATGTTTCCATGTATGTAATGTGTCTTTTATCTCCAACTGCTTTCAAAAATTTCTCTTTAACTTTGGTATTCAGTAGTTTGGCCATGATGTGTTTAGGTCAGTTTTTTATTTGTTTGTTTGTTTGTTTGTTTTTTGTATTTATCTTACTTAAGGTTTACTAAGCATCAGGGATCTGAAAGTAGATGGTTTTCAGCAAATTTAGAAAAATTTCAGTCATTATTTTAAAATTATTTTAAAATTTTAAAATTTTTTAAATTACCGTTTGCATTCAATATTATATTAGTTTCAGGTGTACAACATAGTGACTAGACACATATAACTTACAAAGTGATCACCGTGATAAATCTAGTACCCATATGAAATCACACATAGTTATTACACTATGATTGACTATATTCTTCATACTATACCTTATATCTCATGACTATTTTGTAACTAGCAATTTTTATTTCTTAATCCCTTCCCTCCTTTTACTTTCTCGCATTCTTATTTGGCAGCAATCAAAAAGCTCACTGTATCTGTGGGTCTGTTTCTATTCTGCTGATAATGTGTCTTGGTGTGGGCCTCTGGTTCATCTTGTTTGGGACTCTCTGAGCTTCCTGGGCTTGTATGCCTATTTTCTTCACCAGGTTAGGACAGTTTTCTGTTATTATTTCTTCAAATCCTTGCTCTCTCTTCTCCTTCTGGTACCCCTATGATGCGAATGTTGATGTGCCTGATGTTTTCCCAGAAGCCCCTTAAACTATCCTCATTTTTTGGATTCTTTTTTCTTGTTGCTGTTCTAATTCAATGTTTTCTCCTACCTTAACCATTAAATTGCTGATTCAGTTCTCTGCTTTATCTAATCTCCTTTCGATTCCCTCTAAAGTATTCTTCATTTCATTTACTGTATTCTTCATTTCTGACTGGTTCTTTTTTTATGTTTTCTATCTCTATTTCTATGGGTTTATTTTATCTCTTTGTTCAAGTTCTCACTGAGTTGATCTATTCTTCCCCTAAGTTCAATGAACGTCCTTATAACCAGCGTTTTGAACTCTGCGTCTGATAGATTGCTATTTCTGTTCTTTCATTTGAGACATGTTTTTTTTCTCCCCATTTGGCTGCCTCCCTGTGTTTGTTTCTATGTATTGGGTAGGAATGCTATATCTCGATCTTAATGAGTGGCCTTATATAGTAGGTGTCTTATGGGGCCCAGTGGTGCAGTCTCTCTTGTCACTTGAGCCAGGTGCTCCAGGTGTGTCTCTTGTATGGGCTGTGTATGCCCTCTTGTTATAGTTAAGCCTTGGTTACTGTTTGCATGTCAATGGGAGGGATTGACCTCTAGGTTGATTCATTGTGAGGACTGGCCAGTGACTACAGCGGAGGAGCTGTTGTAAAGAGGCTGACCCTACAAAGCAAGAATCACTTTAGTTGAGTTTCTGGTGCCTTCCCAGGCTGTCCTTTGGGTGTGTCATCCTCAGATGTGGCCTCGGGTGATGCTCTGGCAGAAGGCCACTGGGGGTACCAGCCCTGGAGCCTCCTGGAGGTGGGTCCTGCTGTAACCATGCTATGCCCAAGGTCACTTTGCATGAGCCACCAAGAAATCTGTTAATGGCTGCCACCCACCCTGGACTTAGAGGTGTCTCAACAGGCCAAACCTTGAACCAAGGCTGGCTGCTGCTAGCGCTGGGCTTAGGGCTGCTTAGCAAGAGGTGTGGGGCATGCTGAGGCCAGATGCTACTTGCCTGGGTTTTGTAATCTTTTGAGAAATTTTAGGAAAGTCAGCAGCATGAGACAGGAAAGTCCATTTGTATGGAAAAACCATTGGAAGTAATTTGGGTGGGCCCACGAGTTGAATGGGGCAGAGTTTCAGGGTATCACCAGGGCAGGGCCACTGACGTTAGCCAGGTTGATGGGAACTCAGATATAGAGGCCTCCTGAGTCTGCACACTGGATCAAGAGAAGGCCCAACAAAAAAACAGTGGCCTCCTCCAGCACTTCTGTCTGGAAGAAAGCTGAGCCTCCAACTGTCACCCTGTAGTCAGACAATTCAGTTCCTCCTCATATGTCCATGTCCGGTGCTCTTTAAACTGCTATCCTAGCACTAGAGCTAGAGTGAGTGAATTCATCAGCAGCTAAGTTTGTGCACTGGCCCTTTAATAGGAATGCCCAGGACTCTCGCAATTTTCGGTCACAATCTCTTCTGATTTTCATATCCAGATTTTCTGGGAACTTCTCTTCTTGGCTCTGGAGCCCTGGGCTTAGGACCCTTTGCTCCCCAGGGGTAATCTCCATAGCTGAGACATCCCTCCTGATTTTCAACCACCATACACAGGTGTGGGAGCAGCCTGTTCTGCATTTCTTCCCCGCCCCCTACCAGTCTCGAGGATGGCCCCTTCTTTATGTCCTTAGTTGTAGGACTTCTGTTCATCTAGACTTCAGGATATTTTCAATGATGGTTCTTCTGTATGTTAGTTGCAATTTTGATGTGGTCATGAGAGGAATCAAGTACAGCGTTTTCCTACTCTGCCATCTTGACTAGAAATCCCCTTCAGTTACTATTAGAATAAATGTATTTTTGCCACTCTCTCACTTTCTTCTCCTTCTAGGATTCCTATTACATATATGTCTGATTATTTGTTATTGTCTCACATGTATCTGAATCTCTTCATTTTTTTTTTCTTTGTGCCTTTCAAATTGAATACTTTCTATTGATACATACTCATATTCACTGAAACTTCTGTCTTCTCATATGTCATTAAACCCATATAGTGAATTTTTCATTTCACATTTTGTTTTAGAATTTCCATTTTCTTATCATTGTCTTTCCTCTGTTAACCTTCTATATCTGCTTATTTATTAAGACTGTGTTTACTTTATTTTTTTATATTTTTGAAGTTTACTTTTTTGACATCTTTATTAAGACATATGCCATGCAGTACCTGCATTTAAAGTATACATTTTGATAGTAAATTCAGAATTATGCCACTATTACCACAATCTCACTTTAAAATATCTGAAAGTCTATAAAGGAAACACCATGTCCATTGGCATTCACTCCACATTTCCCAACACTATCCCACATGCAACCACTAATTTACTTTCTCTGTCTATGGATTTGCATATTCTGGATACTTAATATAAATAGAATCACATAATATGTGGTCCTATGTACCTGTCTTCCTTCACTTTGTTTAATGTTTTCAGTTTTATCCATATTGTAGCAAGTATCAATATTTTATACTTTTTCATTGCCAATAATTTTTCATTGTATGCACAGTTCCTATTTTATTTATTCATTTATTATTTAATAAGCATTTGGGTTGTTTCTACTTTTTGGCATTTATGAATAATGCTTCTGTGACCATTTGTGTGCAAGTCTTTGTGTGGAGATATCTATCTATCTATCTATTTATCTATCTATCTATCTATCTATCTATCTATCTATCTATAGATATATATATATATCTATATGTAGATATATATATATATATTTTTTTCTTTCATATATACCCAAGAGTGAAATTGCTGAGTAAAATAGGTCCCTAATTGCTTCTGTAACAAATTACCACAAACATATTGGTTTAAATCAATGCAAATTTATCTTACAGTTTTGAAGGTTATGGGTTTCATTGGGAAAAATTTAATATGTTAGCAGGGCTGTGCTCCTTTTGGAGGCTCTAGGAGAGAAGACTGCTTTTTCAGAATTTGGAGGCCATCTGTATTTTTTAGTTCCTTTTTTTTTCCATCTTCAAAGCCAGGAAGTTAGCCCAGTTAAATCTCTCCCTGACTCTTCTGCTTTCCTGCTTCACTTATAAAGGTCCTTATGATTACAGCAGCTGCTTTTTGGAAAACTTTGCGTAATCTCATTCTGCATGCGTGCAGCCCAGTCATGACGCAGGGAATTGTTGGGAACCTCACACATACTTCTGGCACCTCCTGATGCACATCTTTTTCCTGCCCTACCCAGTCCTTTAAGCTGCTTCATCCTGAGCTTAGTAGAAATGCTGGATTCTGCTTAACTTCAACTCTCTGCTTCATAGTTGGAAAATTGTCCCCAGGTAAAGATTAAGAGCAATTATGGAGATCACTAACATTTCAATCTTCTCAGGAATTATAGTATTCTAAGGACTCTTGCACAATGTAAGAAAATTTTTTTTGCTTCATGTATTTTACCCAAGATTATAGTTATTCACAAGAGGACTAGTTGGTTTTAAGTTACTTCATTATAATTGAAAATCAGACAAAAATATTCACTAAGTATTTTAAATAATAGCCATCCCAACATTTCTGAATGTTGGAAATTCTATAACCTTTCCTAAAATATATGGTAATTTCTATGGACTTAAATTTTGTTGTCTGGTGTGTTTTAGGTAGGCAATTTCATGGCAATGATCAAAGTGAATAAAATGGAATCTTTTAAACACTTTTAAGTGGTAAATAGAGATCTAAATCTAAATTGAAATATAACCATGTGTGCTTGTAACAATGCAAATACAATATATAATATGATTAAATCTCTGCGTGTACAAATAATTCACAATTTCTGTTCTGGACCAGGGCAAATATCTTTGGAAATCAATTTTAAATATACACTAATCTCACTAAATTGGGATGGGGGATGTGGGATAAATGCTTTATTGAATCCAGTATCATGTTTCTGGAAAGGAATCATACTATAAATATTTCAGTTTGACTCCTCTCTCTCTTTACAGATGTTAGATATCTTTATATGTCACCATGTGTAGATTTATAATATTCTTTTTAAAAAGTTTCATAAAACTCTTTTGTATCAATATATCATGAAATTTTTATTTAATTCTCTTTTGATTGATATTTAGACTACTTCCAAGTTGTCCTATTATAGTTTTCTTAAAAACAAGATATTCTTATATCTACATTTATGTGTATTTCTGTGTATATTTAAGAAACATTTCTAGAAATAAAATTGTTGTAAGATAGGCATATTTGAACATGTGAAACATAGTGACTTACTGCCCTTTAAAAAGTTTGTAGCTAACTCTAAGCCTAACATTAATTAGTATTATATACTCATTCCTAATCCTAAAATTAACCTTAACCTGAAATCTGACCCAACCCTAAACTTACCTCAAAACTAACCCTAAATCTAACCTTAATACTAAACCTAAACTTAACATTAGCCCTTACTCTAACCCTAAACCTGACTCTAATGAAAAACCCAAATCTTAACCTTAAATCTAACTATAACATTAACCCTAACCCTAATCATACACACAACCCTCAACAAAAATTTAACCTTAACCCTAACTCTAATCCTAACCCAAACAATAACTTTAAGTAAAAACCTAAACTTAACCTTTACCCTAACGTAGCTCTAACCTCAACCCTAATTTCAACACAAACCCTGAACTAAAAGCCTACCTGAACCCTAACCATAATCCTAAACTTAATCATCAGTTTAACCCTTGTCCTAATCCTAAACCAATGTAACTCTAACTCTTACCCCAAACCTAACTCATAGCCTAAACCTAACTCTAATCCTAAACCTAATCAAAATTGAACTCTAATCCTGACCCTAATCCTAACAATAATTCTAACCCAAATCCTAACTTGAATTGATAACTTAAACATATTTTAACTCAAACCTTAAACCTTACAACAAACTTGGTCCTTAACCCTATCTTTAACCCTAAACCTAAACCTAATCCTAACGACAGTCCTAAACATAATCTGAACACTCACCCAAATTTATGTTAAACCCTAACCTCAAAAAAAGAAGAAAACTATCCATAAATTAAAAAGTCTACTACAAAAAATAGAAAAAAGAAACTTTACCACAATATATTAAAATTCTGGACTATGCCTGGTCAAACTAGTTTTGTGTCTAGAAACTTAGCATTTTATTTTATAGTTTCTTTATACTATAAGTCCTTTGAGTAGTTATAATGCTGATGGAATTCAAAATATTGTAGAAAATTCAAGTACTGAACAATTGTACAACATATTTTTAGGACTAAAAGAAAACATTGAGGAGAAATAAAAGCGCTCCATGAATAACCCAAATGTGTGACAGAGAAAAGACGCTAACCCCTTCAGGTGATAGAATGTCATTGTAACACCAATTGAAAAGGGAATCAATGAGTGCCACAAAATTTAAGTGGCAGGTGCAAGAGTATATATTATTTCTATTCATCATTTCAACAATGCCAGAAGAACCATATTAACCTTATGGATATCTTTTCTTCACCAGATATTTGGCAAGAGCCCACAAGGTATTTCTTGCTACTTAGTAAAAAATAAAACTATGAGGCTACTTTTCCAATTGGTATATTCAGCTGATTTTCTGTGGAAGAAGAAAATGAAGATTGTCTGACCAGCCCCCAGATGACTATGTCCCAAACTTGTTCTTTCCTCAACAAGTGAGTATCTGATACACAGCTACCCTTAATAAATACTAGGGGGGGAAATGAGGAAAGAAAGGAGAGGAAATTAGATAAATGGAATGATGGAAAGGAAATGTGAAGCATTCGTAGTACCTAAGGCATTATTTTTTCCATCTATTGATAGATAGTTGACATATAAGATTGTATTATTTTAAGCTGTACCACATGATTTAATATATGTGTAGATTGCAAAATGATTACCATAATAAATTTAGTTAACATTCATCACCTCACATAAATTTTTTTAATGATGAGAACTTTTAAGATTTATTCTTATCATTTCTCAAATATACAATCCAGTATTGTTAATTATAATCACATTGCTGTACCTAACATCCCCAGAACTTATTTATCCTATAAATGGAAATTTGTAACTTTTGACCCACTTCACCCATTTACCCCAACCCCTATCCCCTGTCTCTAGCAACTACCAATCTGTTCTGTTTCTATGTGAGATCACATAGTATTTGTCTTCCTCTGTCTGACATTATTATTATTTTTAAGTAACAAAGATATGATTATGGCACAGAGGAAGGAAAAGAAGGGAAAATATTTTGAGAGGCAATTACATGTCCTTAATCAACAAGTTCAGAACTAACAAGAAGTGACCTTGTGTTTAGGTGTATATAGTTTATGATATTATGCTAATGCTATTGGAAACAAAATAGGAGATATTACAAAAGATGTATACAACTTTGAAAACAAAAATATTGGAAAAGCTATAACATAAATATATAATCAAAATGAAAGTATATACAGCTATAAGGCATGTTGGCAATCTTTCAAGGAATCTCCATCTTTCTCACCCCCTCTGATTAAGATGCATTTTGAGAAAATACTCATGTGAGATAAAAAATATATATATGTATTTTTTTCTTACTTTTAAACAGCATTAAAGGTGTAGCAGGAACACCCGTGGAAACATAGCATGACGAGATGTCTTAGTGAAGTTTCTGAAGTTTAAACATTTAAGATTTGAGACCTCTTTGGTATGAGAGTCTAATTCATTTTGGCAGTTGACAGTTTGTTGGCAGTTTACTCTTGGTAAGTGCACCTAACTCTGTCAGTCTGTTTTCACAAGCTACCTACCTGTCACATTGTGAGCGGCCTTTCTTTTACTTTCACAAAAGCTGTCTTTTTTATATTGTTTTTTCCCACAGAGATTTAAAGTGACTGCATAGTAAAAGGCCACATAATCAGTCTTTGTGATGACACAATGCCTGCACTCTAGATATCACAATATTATAAATATAATAGTAAAAAGAAAAAAAAAACAACTTGTTCAGAACTTGTTATTTAGTTACAGTCTAGTACTGAAGGGACACTGAACGTTAGGCATTTGTTAGCAATTTGTAGTTTGTGTGTGTATGCGCTTAATAATTTAGAATCCATTGTTTCAAAATAAAAGTAGTGATGCACAATGCAAGAAATAAAAAGATGCAAAGATATGTGGAGAAACACATATTATTTATAATCTTAAAGGTAGATATATTGTTAAACTTCCCAAGTAATTCTTTGAAAGAGCATTAGTATGAACCTGAGATCTGTTATGTGATAATGATAATGAAGCACAGGGAGAACCTTGATGTTCTCGTGATGAAATGGCTGGAAAATTGTACAAGGTTTCAGTGACTCTGAATGCAGGCTGGCATACTACTGTGAAAGAAAAAGTTCAGAAGAGAAAGACAAAGAGTTAAAAGGGCTTTTGGGTCTCTACAGAAGACATTTGATTCCTTGACAATATAGCCTGTAAATGCACTAGAATAGTTTTATGATGTAGCGGGCAGCTTGACTATTTGGGGAATGAAAAGTATATACAAGCATCAAAATGAGCGATACATCTTGTACCACATAAGAGTTGTGAGATGTTGCAAGAGTAAAGAAGGGAGATTTCACCTCAGAATTTACCTCACACAGAATTAGTCTTATATGGACATAACTTCTAATTCTAATTCTAATAATAAATCTCTTTAAAGTTTTTAAAATGCCTGGTGTACCATATAACCAGAGAAGGAGCATCAAATATATGATTTTGATATAAGCAATAGGTAGAATTCCTAAGGATTTTTTCAGTAGATATTTTACAACAGAAGTTAATGTTGTTAGTATAAAAGTCATAAAGGCAGTGCATTGATATTTTCAGTATCCTTGATGAAATTGTGAAAAATGAAAATTAAAGCAAAAAGATGTTTATTGGCTAAAAATAGTTTAACCAAGCTATGGTATAAAATAAATTTACAATGTTCTCAATCAAAAGTTAATATTAAAATCAGATAAGTATTTTAGCATTTAGCATTTAACATTTACCTGACTATGTATCAATTATATACCAGGTATGAGAAGAGTTGCTGCATGAGAGAATATTAAAAAAAAACTGAAACACAATCAATATTAATTATATAAGAAATTATTAGAATTAGAAATATTTATTTTACTCTGGGAAGAGAAAAAAAGAGACTTTAGTGTTTTAACAACTGAATTATTAGTTTACAGTTAAGTACTAAAAATAAAACTGACACCGACTCTAACAATAAATAATTCATTACTGTCAAGAGAAATTTCATTAAAATTGGAATCGAGGATTATCAAAAGAACAATGATAAAGACTATGTATCAAGAAGTGTTTTATTGTAAAGATTAAAAACCATGGTAAGGGAAGAGATAAATTAGTTTTTTTCAATATACAAAAAAGGAATTAGAAACAAAAAGCCACTCTTGTTTGAAAAATGAAAATCTGAGAATTACTTCAAGCAAGTAATAAAAACTATGCAAATTGCCAGCCAATTTTTATTAAAATTAAGAAAGAAGATAAAAGAAAAATTAAGAATTCAAGCACAAATCACAACACATCAATTATTTGAATATGAATAATGACAAGGAGATTGAAGTCTTTTTAGACCCTTATTGTTAACAAAATATTAGGTATATTCTTTTGAAAAGCCTATATCAGAGAGGGTGAAATAAGTCAGGCAGAGAATGACAAATACCATATGATCTTTCCTATATAAGAATCTGAAAAAAAAAAAAAAGACCTCCAAAACAAAATAAACAAACACAAAACCAAGCTTATAGAGAGAACTGGAGGATAGGGAGTGAGAGAAATTAGTGAATTGTTTTTATTTTTCAATTTTTGTTATTTTGTTTAAATAATATAATTTAAGAAGAAAATGGGCAAAAGTTTAAGTTGCATGTTATGTAAATTTTACTCAATAAAATGGTTATTTTTTAAAAAGTGAGCAAAAAACTTGAAAACTCACAAAAAAGGATATCCAATTGGCCAACACATAGGTGAAAAAAGTGATCAACATCATTAATCATCAGGGAAATGAAAATTAAAACCATAATAAGATATCACTCACCAAAAAAGCTAAAATTCGAAAGACTGACAATACCAAGTGCTAGTGACATGTAGAAAAATTAGATTTCTCGTGTTTTGCCAGTAGGAATAAAAAACTGGTAATATCTACCAAGCTGAACATTCACAAATCCTATGACCTATGTTCCCTCTGACTTATTAGTTTCTCTCCTATGAGTAAGTGCATATGATGACAATGATAAGAACTAGAATAAGAATAGCAATTTTATCCATAATATCCTTAAGTTGAAATAATCCAATGGCCATTAATATTAGAACAGATAAATAAATTGTGGTGTATTCTGTGATGGAATACTACATAGCATAAAAAACAGAACCAACAACTGGTACACATAACAACATGAATTAATCAAACCAAAATAATGATGAACTAAAGAGGCCAAACACAACAGGATACATACTATAGAATCCCACTTTTATGAAGCAGAAGAATAGGCAAAACAACTCTACAAAAATAGAAGTCAGACTAGTGGCTACCTTTAAGGGGTACAAACTGGGAAGGAGCAGGAGGGCATTTTCTGGGTGCCGGAAATGTTATTCAGTGACTCAGGGGGTCATTGCAAGAGTATATCAATCTATATATTTAAAATTTGTGCACTATATTGTATGTATTTCTACTCAATAAAATTTTTAAATAAACAAGTAAATAAAATTATCCCATTGTGCTCCATAATGGAATAAATCATGTCTTATTTACATATTTGTACCTTCCAGGGTCTAACACAATGCCTCCTCTGTGTTTGTTAAATTTAATTAGATTGACCAGGTAGTTTCAAGTGAGTGATATTAACTGGCTGGTTTTAGTACAATATATATGAGTTGTCAGTAGAACTATAGCTATGCAATTCTTGCAGATTTTTTAAAAATTCCCAGTGCATTCATATTTAAAATATCTGCCTTATTTTTCCAAAACGAGAGCTAGGACCATTTGCATATTGAAAAACAACCCTGTTTACAGGATTTAACAAAATTTAAGTAAATAAAAAAACAGAGAAGGAATTCAGCATATACTTTGAAGATTCTGATAGATTGCTTTGTGATATGATAGAAAACATCAGAAATTTTGACCTTGTTTTGTTCTTCCAGATATTCATTTTACCAAGAACTCTTTAATGATACATACGAAATGTTGTTTTCACCTACTGAATCTATAAACCTGACTAGAATTACAGTTATTCATATCACAAATCTCACAGTAGAGAATAGAAGATGAGATATAGAAGACAGAAGGACAAAGGACCATAAGGAAATTTTTATTGAGAGAGGAAATTTTAAATTCTCTGTAGTAAGAGACATCGGCAGGTCTTTTAAGTAACCTATATAGTAACCATCACAATGTTAGGACCTCTATAAATGCTTAGCAAATACTTTATTAGAAGACAGCTGCAAAGTATCTTGTATTGAATGTTTAAAGGGAATTGGACCTAAGAAACTGATGATTGGAAGATCCTTTGGTTCCTACATGACCTCTGATCTCATGTTCAATGTCTAATCAAAGCAGCAACACTTCCCATGAGATTTATCAAAGACTACTCAGTTTTTGGTTAAACAAATTGCCTGGTCAGCTACTTATGACAAGTCTAAAATCTTTTATTTACTAACATTTTTAGAAAGCTAAGCCTTATTTTGATATACATATAACTTTCATGTAACTTTCCATATATGGTTTTAATTTGAGCTACAAAAATTTAATTGCTTTCACATGAGATGCTTCGAAATATTTAAAATTACATTTGTCTTGCTTTTCAAATTGAATATCCTTGGCTATTCTCTATAGTTTGTTCAGTGGTTTATATATATAAATTCAGCTTGAATAACACTGAATTGCCATATACATTTTGAAATACATCATTTGTATAAACTGAAGATAAAATTATAACAATTTTAAAGTGATATTATACTCCCATTTTCAGCATTATGAACTACTTTTATTAGACCCATCTTTAATCTAAGAAAGTAAAAATTAGAATCTTTGTCTCTCTGTCTCTATCACTCTATCACTCTATAAATAGATGATGATGGTGATGATAGATAGAGTGATAGAATAGTTGGATAGATAGATAGATAGATGATAGATAGATAGATAGATAGATAGATAGATAGATAGATGATAGATAGATAGATAGATAGATAACTATTTTAGACCAATTACTAAAATATTAAGGACTTCTTTAATGGACAATTTTGTTTTGAGGACCCCCCACATGAGCCTTGGTGAAATATACCTCTACCATTTCTCTCCCTCTCCTTCATAGGGTTAGAGCTAAAAGGCTCTCTCTACTTTCTCTAGGATTCCCTTTCCTTCACGAGAATTTCAGCCAATACATTTCTTTTATGTTTAATCTTGTCTTTGTGCCTGATTCTTGGAGGCTCAAACTAGAGCCTAACATTCAGTGCCATATTTCTACTGTATTTTTCAGTGGTGACTGAGAGACTGAGTACAGTTTTTACTAGTATGACAAGGCTGGAAAGAAAAAAAAAATAGAATTAAAGTGATTAGACAGGAGGAGTCTCTGAAAACACTCTAGGCTCTTAGCAGGAACCTCTGAAGTCTATACACTAAGATAAAAGGAAAAAAGACTTCAGAAAGCCTGAAATGAATCTTTCAATCAGCTCAATCTCATTTTTTTTTTTAAGATAATTTACTCTTAGCCTAAATTCTTGTCTGAACCAAAAGTTAGTGCTTTCTTGAGCAGTAAAACATAATATGGACACTAAGTTTTATTACAGTTTTCCACAAAATGTGCAGTGTTCAGTCAGTAAATATCCAGGCATATAAGAAAATAAAACTTTACCAAGAGGAAAATAAACAAGAGAACAAACCCATTGCCAATTCAGATTATGGTGTTAGTAGGGGCAAAATTTAAAATAATTATGATTGACATGTTAAAGAAATTCAATGTAAGGTGAATTATTTTAGCTGAGAACTGGAAACTGCAAAAAAGTCAAATGGATATTATATAAAATAAAATGTAAGAACTAAAATTGAGAAATAAATCGATGGGTTTAATAGCAACTTATATAGCGTTAAAGAGAAAATTAGTTAACTGGAAATTAGATTAGCAGAAAATATATAAATGGAAGCATAAATAGTCAAAAAGGAAAAAGAGAAATGAGTGTGATCTATAGAACATAGTGAAAAATCAAACTGATGTCTAAGTGGAATTAGCACATTATAAGAGAAAAAAAATGGAACAGATACAGTATTTAAAAGGATAATTGATATTTTTTAAATTGATTGAAGGCATGTAGTATAGAATAAAAATGCTTCTGGTTATGACTAACAGGAACTAAATCTATCCCACACATTAAATGACTTTTAAAAATAGAAAAATATATGAAACAAGTATTTGTAGGCATTGGACCACAAGCATAACAAGAGAGTGATTTCTGAAAGAAGAGAAATAAACAATGTGAGCCTCATGATCACCAGCCTTGTAGCCTGGATAGTTTCCAGGATGCAGTTCAGAAAGGAAACAGAACAGAGACTAGTAGTTTTCTTGAGTTGAGCAGTAGAGTTCATAATTTGAAAAGGCTAAGAGAGCTAGAATTTTGAGACAAAGTCCCAGAGAATAAGACTATATCTTGTTAAGAAATGCGGATTATTGTTATACATCATCCCATCAAACAAAACAAAAAACACATGCGAACAAAAACAAAACAAAAAGTACCACTACAGGGCCAAATGGCTATACTGGCAAACTGAAACAAAAATTTAAAAAGAAATAATTCCAAACTTATATAAATTCTTCCAGAGTATAGAAAATGAGGAATTGTTTCTCCATTCATTCTCATTAGCATGCATTATTCTGTAGCACAAACAAAAACATTAACGGAAGAGAAAACCACACACTAATATTTTTTGTAAATATAGTTGGACAAATTTTCATCAAAATGAAGCAAACTGAATCAAAAATATATTAAAAGTGAAATAAATCATGACTAAGCTAGGTTTATCCCAGAATTCAAGATTTTAACTTCCAAAATCAATTTTTAAAAATGAATCTGAATTAGTGGTAGCCAGTTGAATGGTAGAGAATTCACTGTAGTGCCACACCCACAGAACTTGCTAGAAACCTATCCTCCAGGGTATAGGGGAAGGCTGTTCACAGGGAGGTGTCTCGCCAGAGGTACTCAGCTATAAAACTGCCCTGGGGTAGTGGTGGGGGTTTTCTGGTGAAGCTGCTGCTCATTGCACACTGTAGGAGCCAGGCACTGGAGAGGCTGTGAGCACTGTGAGGGCCTGAGGCCAGAGACTACTCCCACTGCAGGAGGCAGACCTGGAGAAGCTGCCCATGCTGGAAAAGCAGCTGCTGTAAGAGCTAGCCAAGCAAGCATATCAGAACCAGGAAGAAAAACTTTTTTCTTCTTATAATGTCTCTGATGACCTTTACTGTCGAAATCTACAGTGATATTGTGATATAATAAGAAATAATGTGTTTTAATCTTCATCTTTAGCTCCTGAAATAGCTCTGGAGAGATAAAGGTGAAAGGAGCATCTTTTGTAATATTTGGATTTTGTCGGGCTAGTTCTTGAAATAGCTCCAGAGTGATAAAGATGAAAAGAATGTGTTCTGTTATCCATAAAGTCCCTAAAGATGGGGCAGCTGCTTGCCAGAGGAACTCACAGACTATATAATTAGAAGATTGGCACTTTGCATTTCATCTGGTAACCTCAGGAAGGGGAGAGGAGTGGAGGTTGAGTAAATCACTAATGGCCAATGATCTAATCAATCTACCCATGTAATGAAGCTTTTATAAAAACCCTAACTGAAAGGATTTGGAGAACTTCCCAGTTGGTGAATACATGGAGTAACTGGGAGAATAGTTCCCGGAGAGGGTATAGAAGCTCTGTGCCCCTTTCTGTATCTCATTCTATGTATCTCTGACTTGGCTGTTCTCGAATTGTATTCTTTATAATAAATGGGTAATAGTGGAAATCTATCAATCAATCACCCAATCAATAAAATAAAAATGAACTTCAATTGGAGATAGAAAGAAATTTTTATATTAGATGTTAAGATGTCATTTTATTTACTGTGTCTTCTAGTAATTACATAGTTGTACCTGAATATATGTCTATTGCATTCAGCTGAGAATTGAGTCAATGATCCTATTTTCAGGAGGAAAATTTGATATGATGTTCACTTTGTAACTAGAAAAGTATTGCTGTTGTAGTCTCTGTGGATTGTCCTCAGATTTAAGAGACAAGAATTTAAGAACAGTTTCAGAGAATAGCTTAACATAGAAAATGCAAGAAATCACACAATCTGGCAAAAAGTTGTAAGAGAAACAAAGAAAGCATTCTAAACACATGGACAAGATACCTGTTAGGTAAATTGAAATTAGGCAACTAGAGAAATTAAAAATACTTCTGGCTCTGAACATAAAATTTAAGCAATAGAAAATGAAGTAAAAAATTTTAGACACAGGCCTTTAAAATAAACTCAGTAATAACTCGGTAAAACAATAGAAAACAAAACTTATCACAGCCACAATGCAAATATAACAGGAAATCCAAAGGCAGAAACAACAATACCAGTAGTGAAGAAATATGGCAGTTTCTGACAGGCATTACTTGTATCAGAGTTATATGCCACTCTTTTGAAAATGAAATGGGGAATGGGGGAGATAAAGTGAAAAGTCAGGATAAAAAGCGCCAGTAGACACTGTTGGTTGGATCCAGAAAGAAAACAAAAAGAAAAGCTATAACTACATTTTAAATTAAAGATATACAACTATTTCAAAGTTAATATTATTGTAAATGTCTTGGTTAAAAAAATTACTTATTATATTGTCAATATTAGTACATAAGAACAGATTAGAAATAGTGATAGTTAAAAATTACTAGTTCATTAATATGTAGATATTTTATGTTAAGAAATAATTACACAATGTATAATCTGGAATCTTTATTGTTTTCTGTATTACTGAGTTGTAATTTCTTTAAGGACAAAATCTTAACTAATGTTATCTTTGCTTTTTCTGTAGAAAATAGTATAGTGGTTTGTACACATTAATTTAATAAATATCTTTTGAATGTATGCAAATAATAAAAATAATTAACCTCAACCCTTATCTCAAACCATATGCAAAAGTTAACTTGAAATGGATTGTAAACCTAAATTTGAGCGCCAAAGCTATAGTACTTCCAGGAAAAACATTACAGTAAATCTTAGTTACCTTGAGTTAGCAACAAAAAACATGCAACAAATAGGAAAACACTGTGCCTTATTGGACTTCGCCAAATTAAAATGTTGTTCTTCAAAAGATTCAGTTAAGCAAAGGAAAAGGCAAACCACAGATTGAAAGATCATATTTGCAAAACATGTATCTGACAAAGGCCTTATATATAAAATAAATAATAAACTCCTACAACTCAATAAATTTAAAAAGTAATAAAACAAATCAAAACCCCCAACAAACCAGTTCTTAAAATGGCAAGATTTGAACATTTTACCAAAGATATGTAATTGGCCAATAAACATATTAAATATACTCAATATCACTGAGTATATTTATTAAAGAAATGCAAATTAAAATCACAGTGAGATACCACAAGAATAACTAAATAGAGAAAGTCTGAGTATATCAAGTGATACAAGAGGATGGTGCTACTAGAATCCTTATCCACTGCTGCTAGGACTATAAAATGAATACAACCACTTTGCAAAAAATTTGACAATATTATGAAAAGCTAAACACACAACTACTTAAAGAGTTTTGGCATGTAGATACATTCAAGTATTACTAAAATGTAAGGAAAGAGTATTAAAGTGTACATCCACACAAAGGACAGTACACAAATGTTCATAGGACCTTTATTTGTAACATCTCTAAACTAGAAACAATCCAAACCTCCATCACCAGAGAAAGGAATAAACACATTTTGATGTATGTATTCAATGAAATACTACTCCACAATAAAAAGGAACAAATTACTGATGTGTGCAAAACATTGATGAATCTCGAAGTAACTATATGGAATAAAAGAAACAGACAAAAAAGATCCTACTATATTGTTCTATTTGTGTGAAATTCTATGATATGCAAACTAATCAAATTGTGATGGAAAACACAATTTGTTGCCTGGAGATTGGGGCAGAGGGAATGATGGATTAGGGGATAAGAAAAATTTTTGATGAGGAAAGAAATTTATTTTGATTATTACATGGGTAGATCTATATGTCAGAACTCATGAAATTATACACTTAAATATATGCAATTTGTTCTATGCCATTTTATAATGAAATAAATCAATAAAACTTTACTATAAACTATGACTGGAGTAAATACTAAGAAAACCACAATTGGCACATGATAACTAAAATGCAAAAATCAAAGACAAATAAAAAATCTTCTAAAAAGCAAAAAATTTAAAAAAAACAGACATTATCTTCAAAGGAGCAACAATAAAACTGGCAACTCATTTCTCAACAGAAACAATGGAAGCAAAAGGACCAAAAACGAACAAAAATAACATTTTAAAAGCCATTTTTGAATGAGAATAACTGCTAACAGAATTCTATAACTGATGAAAATATTCTTCAAAAATAAAGACATTTTTAGGTAATTAAAATCTGAAAAAAATTTTCACTATCAGGCCTTCACTAATGTAATTATTAAAAGGAGTACTTCAGGAAGGAGGAAACCAATCTTGGATCCCAGGTCAAAGATGAAAGAGAAATCAAGAGCTACGAAATGGTAATTATATGGGCAAATCTAAATAAAAACTGACTGTAATAATACAGAAAATATGTCTGTGGTTATAAATATTCATTTATATACACACAATTAAATATGACAATATTATTACATCAGTTCAGAGGGAATTTAATGGAGTTAGCATAATGTAAGATCTTTTCATTAACTAAGTGATAAAATTACTTATTTTTATTAAATTTTAATACATATGTTTGAATATCTAGGATGACCGTTAAGAGAATAGAAAGAGAATGTAAACTTAGTAAGCTAACAGAGGAGAAAATGGAAAATTAAAATAATTGATTAATTACAAAAGAAAAAAGAAAAGAGGAAGAAATAAAAAACAGGACAAAGAGAAAACTAATAGTAATATGGTAAATTTAAATCAATATATATCAGTAAGTATGCCAATTAAAGCAACAGCAGTATGATTCATTTTAGCACAGAAACTTCATCTATATGTTGCTTAAAATATTCCATATCTTAAATACTATTTTAAATGGTTTTATTTCTAAAGATTTAAAATTTCAACCTTTGAGTTCAGTAAACATTTGTTGAGGATCCAACGTGAGTCAAACCCACAAGGCTAAAAAGATGTGTGATTTATCTCTAAGAAGTTCAGTTTCTCCCTATAAATAGGTCTAAGTTAAAAATATCAAAAGAAATATTAACACGTTTTTAATGATATCAACAAATAAAATGGAGTCTGTTTCTTCTTTTTAATTCTATTTGCATTCAAACTCTTTTGGGGGATCATCTATATGCCTTGAAATATATTGCTGTTATTCTATTTTTGAGCACGGCGGGTAAGCATATTTATGCAGAATTAGCATGAATGAACCAGCTTGCAGCATCTGTTCAGTGCAATGTGGCTTTCCTCTAGGGTGAAAATGTCAATGTAGCATAGCAACTTTTGGAAAAGGAAAAAGTGAACTTTTATTGTTTCTAGGCAGACATAAATATCATAGGCAGTGTCATGACAGATGGATTAATGGACTCAGATAAGAGGGGAAAAATTGATCACTCTTATCATAAGACCAGTTTTACACATTCTTTCCTAATTTTTTGGTTGTGCCAAGCCAAAACATTTCATTTTGTTTTTTATAGATTGAAGGATCTATTCAGTTATTCATTTTGAGCACTGTGCATTGAAGAATGTGATGTTATTGTATAAGACTCTATAGTAAAGGATGCTGAAATGCGTTAGGTTTAAGTCAGGTATGGTTCCATATTCAAGAAACAGGAGAATTTTTATATAGCTTTCATATGCATTTATGATATTTTATATAAATTCACATTTATGTATATATTGATGTGAAAATAAGAATGTATGTATATGAATATATCTTCCTTCTTCCTTTCTATCTTTCTTTCCTTTCTTTTTGTTCTTAGTTCCTTCATTTATTCTTAAAATTTTCATCCTGATACTTTGTCGCAATATGGAACATACGGCCTCCATTCCTGTATAAAGATTTACCCTTATCCTTATCTTTCTATTGTCAATGCACAGTAAGATATTGTGTTCATAATTGCTGGTTCTGAGATAGTTATTATTATTCAGCAAGCTCATAGGAAAAAACAATACAATTTTGTTAAATATGATCAGAAATATTAACGATCTTTAACTTCTTTCTCAAAAATAATATGCCAGTATGTTTCCTTCCCCATTTAGAAATAGCATCTGCTCAAAAGTTGCTTATGTAAAACAGGAAGCTGTACATTAGAGCTGGGCTTCAAAGAGTTCTGAGAATCTCATAAAGGCAAGAGTTTGGCAGAACAGAGAGAAAGGACTTAAAGAAGAGCAGAGGGTGATGAATCTTTTTGCCAGAATAAGACAAACATAAAACATAACCTCTGATTATGATTCTGAAGCTTAAATGTGTCTTCTCTGGCATAGAATTGAAGTAGGCAGCACTTTTTGTTTGGCACAAGTCTTAAAGTGTGCCTCTGAAAAGCCAACATTTGGCATAATGAGAGTGATTTTTTTCTTTTTTTATGTGAACTGAGGGATGTCATTTCAACTTCTATGTAGATGAAGCAATCTATTCATCTATGCATGTACATCGTTTCAATATCCAGGGTTACCATTCCCCTTATCTATTTTGATTATATAAACCAATAGTTTCCAATATTTCTTGACAATATGACAATGTGTGTGTGTCCATGTGTGTGCGTGTGTGTGCGTGTGTGTGTGTGTGTGTGTGCACGGGTGCACGTGTGTGTCTCCAGGGTCATGACATGGGAAATTGCATGATAAACTTGTAGTACTGTCAAACTGTAGATCAAATTGTGTCCAAAAGAACACACTATGAAGGAGTTTCCACTGGCCAAATCTGAAACTATTTGAGCATTAAGAAGTAATTGTAAACCTTCATAAGTTTTTAATTAAAATATAAATCTATGAGTCCATAGTAAAGTAGATAAATAAAAAAATAGAAAAGAATAAAAAAACTTTCTAACAAAAGAATATCCCTAATAGATGTAAAAGACTGATGAAATTAGAAAACATAATTCGAAAACCATAATGGTAGTACTAGATTCAGACAAAACTAATCAACGGATGCTTGAATTATTGGGCAGGAAGATATTTATTAATGACAAAGGAAAAATGGTAACTTTACGGTCATAAAAACTAAACAAATACCACCTTAATTAAGTGACTAAAGTCAAGACCACTAATAATGTGACAAATTGATATCATAACATCTTGACATGAAGCACTGAGAATAACGTGATATCAGTTATAAATAAGAGAATGTTTTAGATAAATCCAAATAGAGGTACAGTACAAAAATAATTGTCCTATACTCTTAAAAATAGCAAGTTCATGAAAGACAAAGCGGGAATGACAAATTGTTCCAAATTGACACGTAATCCTGTGCTGACTCTTACTTTTACTTCAAAAGACGTTATTAAATTTGAACAAATTTAAATTAAAAAAAAATTATGCCCTTCAGCTCTTTCTTATTTAGTCTGTTCTCAATGGAGCTATCAGAGTTATTCTGGTGAAGCATAGACAGATTATATCATCCATCTGTTCAAACCACCCAACAGTAGACTCTATCATAGTGACTTTTTATCCAAACCTGGACACTTGAGAGCAAAAACCTTAATTATTACACCAGAACAACAGGCATAAACGGATGTAGTCACCTTAATTACAAAATCTTCTATAGCCCCCATTATTTCTCTGACCCCATTGTCCTCTCCTAATTATGCTTTTGTGATTAACTAGTGTTCCTGCTTTTTTTGAGCAAATCCATAAAACTTCTATCACAGGGTTTTTGCAAAGATTGCTTCCCCCTGCTTGGAATTCTATTCCCACAAATTTTCATGGTGTACTCTTATATTACCTTGAAGTCTGTACTCCAAAGTCACTTTCTCAATAATGCCTTCTCTGACCATTCTATCTAAAATTTCAGTATCCCTTCTCTAATATTTTATATCTCCTTTCTCTGCCTTGTTATAGGCATTTATTTATATATTTATCAATTTATAATAGAATATGTATTTTAAGATTTATTTTGCTTGTCTGTATTCTGAATTGGAATATAAGATAGCTGAGGGCAAGTATTTTTATTTATTTTATTTGACATATAGTCATATATCTATAGTTCCTATGATAAACTCTAGCATTTGATAGGCAATTAATAAATCTCTCTTGAAAAAGTTAAAAAATTATTTTATTTCACTGAAAAATATTAGATTTACTAAATGTTTATGAAAATAAATTTATGAATAGTCAGGCAAGATCTTTGCTACAATAAAATAAAAATCTGTATTTATTCACAGCAATAAAAAAATTGAATATTTGTTATATTAAAATAATATTTTATTTATATCAAAGTCTTAATAAAATATAAATAGTGAACTGGGCAACATTCAGTGATTCTTCATCCTCATATTGGGTTAAATGGATGTTATTTTATTGTTTTTTCTTGCATTTTTTAATTAATGGTTAGGTTGAATATTATTTTTTCATGTTTTTTAAAACATTTGTTTTCCTACGTAAAGAGTGCTGTCTTGTTGGTCCTTTTTTTTTATTTGGTTTTAGTGATTTATATTTTTTTTCTAAGAAATTATAAGAAGCTTATTCATTGTGATTTCTCTTATCCTACTGTAAAGAGTATGTAGCAGCATTTTACAAAGTTTAAGTGGAAAAATGTAAGGATTCAAATGTAAGCTTACTATCCTAATTATGGATTTGAAGCCAGCACACTGAGTTTGAATTTTAGAACCATATTAACATCCTATATGATTATAAGACCTTTGAATAAAATCTTTAAGCATTAGGACCTTCCTCACATGGTTATTATAAAATGTAATGAAATTATGAATTTTAAGTTCTTAGTGCTACACTGTCATTTATTAACTATGTAGTAAGCTGTCAGTTTTTAAGGTAATCTATTATTATTAGGCTTTCTTTTTATTGGTCATCATCTTTGTCCAATAATTTCCATATGCATACATATTTGCATGTTTACTATGATGAAGTATATTCAATTTTATATCGTGTATTTTACTTAATAGCATGTCATCAATAAGGTTAATGTTGCAACATAATATGCATAATTGTAATTTTAATGAAATGCATATTCTATCTAGTGATGGTATAATAACTTATTCAAATATTAGACTAATATCGTGCAATTAATTAAAACACTTTTTAACATGCTGATCTAATAGAGTATAGTAAGAGAGGCCTGACATAAACTCATGATAGGTATGCAAATATGTTCATAAAGCCTTTTAGGAAAGCAGGTTTGGAAAGATATCAAAAACTTTAAACATACTCATTCTCTTTGACCCAGCAATTCCATTTCTGGGAATCTCTTCTGAAGAAATCATCAGAAATGAGGACAATGATTTATGTACAGAGATTTTATCATACCATTATTTATGGCAGCAAACAACTGGAAACAATCCAAATGTCCTACAATGAATGATTATATCATGGTGCAACCATAAAAATAAAGAATAGGCAGTATATTATAAAATATACTTATAAAGAATTTAAAAAATATAAAAAATCTTTGTAATATGTTAAAAGAAAAACAAAACAGATTTTATATTTATAATATTATAACACGTATATAAATACACATATAAGAGAGATCATAATAGTAGAGTTATCTCTGAGTAGAAGTAATGTTTTTCATCGATTTTCTGCATCTTCAAAAATTAATATATATTACTTTAAAGCTAATTTTTAAAGGAAAGTAAAGCTATTGTTAAATTGCATTAAATTACATCTATGTTTAGGTGAGAAATTTTGAATGATTCGGCATGCTGTGTTTTGGTTTGACACTGATAGATAGCATGACACTTTTGTTGATGAACATAATACTGCAAAGGCAACATAAGTCCATATCCAACTATTTTCAGCTTCTCTCAGCTCTATGGAAAGTTTCCAAATTGCAATGTTGTAAAAGGAGAATAGAGTTAAAGTCTTATGAAGTTACACACTAATGAACAGTAGCAGCAGGTTCATCCACAATGCAATTACTTGGAAAGTAAATGTACCATATCTAGTTAGTGATATTGTTTAATATTTAATCCTGTGAAACCAAAGCACAGACATTAGAGTTCTATAGCAAACCCTAGAAGCATGAAAATAAAGTATAAAGGTAGCAAATCTTCTACAGAAAAAAAAATCTATAAAACTTGACTTTATACAGATTGTACATGTGTTGTTACAAAAGGATAAATAGAACTAATTTAGTTCTCATTTTTTCTTCTGTCAGAAATAATTAAAACTAAATTGGGTTCATTGCAGCCTCTACAACTGTCTTCTCAGATTCTGTAATGCCTGACAGTCTACTTAAAAATGAGCGTTATTTAAGGTCAGATAGTTTTGAACATAAATTTATTAAAAATAAGTTTCTAAATACATTAGAAAGATGACTCTTTAGACTTGCTATTATAGGGGTTATTACTTCTGACTTCTCCTGATTCATATTAGAGAAACTGAGGCTTCCATAATATGAGCTCAGTCTCATCAAGGACTTAAACCAACTCCCGTGAAGAAAACAGAGCCCTCTCACCACCATCAATGGTAGAATTTGGAGCTATTGATTCTATTCTCATTCCAGTATATGGTATGTACATGATGAGTCTCCCAAAGAATAGCATGTGTACTCAATTACAGTTTAGGTTTACAGAAATGCCGCATTTGCTTATTCACTATAACTTGATCCCTGTGTCACATTCTGACTGAACTGCAGTTTCACCTGAACTCAGTTGATTGCCTTAATCTCAGTTATTTTCCTAGAACCCTCACAGCATGCCTAGTTCTCTTTTTCCTGCCTGTAGAGTCTACAGGCTTTTAAAAATGCACTCATATACTTCCTGTAATCCAGTATCAAGCCAGATAGATTACAATGAGTTGAGAGTTTCACCCATAGAGACTAACATACCAGAATTTGGTGTTATGTTCAAAATATTGACCTCCTTTTTATTGCCTATAAACAAAACAGATAAAAACAAAATGTTTTCTTTTAGGAATATTGTCTACCTTTAGTTGTAAACTGCTTCCCCCTCAGTTCAGGCCATGTAGACCTACTTATAGTATTCTCCTTTTCTCAAGAATCCATCTCCCTAGTCACAGGGATTCATTCGAGAAATGACAAATGCCTGCCCTAACATACTCTTTACTTAGGATTTTTCAAATTAGAATTGAAGGAGCCAATTTCACTTAAATGGTCAAAGTAAGATAATGTAATACTCAAAGCTAGCAATAAGTAGACAGCTTTATACTATACCTATAATATAGTATTACAGGTAATATTGATGTCCCACCCACATCCTCTTAGACATTACCATTTCCGTGAATACTGGCTCAGCCTCCATCAGATAACACTTGTATATCTTTGTAGATTTTACTGGCAGTAGGCCCCTCTCTGTACACATGTTGGCAGGTCAAAAGTGATGAGAAATTAATACTCCATAAGAGCAGCCCTCATTCATGACTGACAGGAGCCCGTAGGTTAAACAACCTAATTCCCTCACTCTCTGGGTGAGATGACTTGGAGCTGCAAAATCTATACCGTCTCATAGGACTCTAGTTGAATAAACTCCAGTAGTATCTGGTAATGTATCATTTTTATCTTCCTTTCTTCTCTATTTTTTTCCTTTAATCTTTTATAAGAGCCTCCAGGAAATCTTCTAAAAAACCATATGCACTCCAAATACACTACTGGATTGGAAGGTCTGCTTCTGGGGAAACTCAAATAAGACATTCAGGAATATAGAGTAAGTCAGTTTTAAGGAATAAAACAATCGAAGGGATGAGGAGGTCAGATGTAGAGACTCCCTGTGGTACCTAAGTTACCCCAAAATTCTGGCTCATCTCTAAAATTTAGTTTTCCTTTTATTTCTCGTCTATGAACCACAGTAGTATTCTCCCAATACCTACTCTTTCCTCCAAATTGAAAAATTAGTGTTTGATACCTGGTCCTCAGAGAATCTCTCTCTCTCTCTCTCTCTCTCTATATATATATATATATATATATATATATATATATATAGTAAATATGTTGAGACTGGCTTGAGGAAGGATGATGATATATATATCATCCTAAACTATTGTCCTTGTTGTAGGCTGAATAATACCACCCCCTCCCCCCGCAAAAAAATCCAAATCCTAATTCCCAGAACTTGTGAATGTTACTTTATATGGACATAAAAAAAAAAAAAAGATTTTGGAGTTATGATTAAATTAAAGATCTTGAACTGGGGAGATTAAGAAATATATTATATATTACATAATGTAATATTTTATGTCAAGTGCAATTGAAAAAAATTTTAATATTTTTTTTTAAAGCAGAGAGTGTGTTTAGGGTTAAGTATGACTTTGACCCACCTATATATTAATGGTGCTTCACAAATACAATGTTCAGCTACAAATATAAATTATAATTACAATAAAAAAGAATGGAGATATGATTAAATTGGGGCCTTGAGATAGGAAATTATTCTCCATTATCCAGGTAGGCCCTAAATGAAATCAAATGCATTCTTTTAAGAGGAAGACATAGAGTGTTTCGACCACACCAGAGGCTAGAAAGGCGGATAATGGAGTGATATGGCCACAGCCAAGGAATTTTAACAGCCTCTACAAAGTGGAAGAGGCATGGACAGTTTACCCATTAGAGTCTCTCAGAGGAGTAAGGCCTGACTGACACCTAATTTTGGCCCAGTGATACTGATTTTGAACTTCTGACCTCCAAAACTGTAAGAAAATAAATTTCTGTTGTTTAAGTCACCAAGTTTGTGACGATTTGTTACAGCAGCTTTAGGAAACTAACACCGTTCCAATTGAGAACTACGGTACAAACCTCATATTTTAGGGACCAGGTCTCTAACCCTGTTTGTACTCTAAGTCCTTTTTCTTACTTTTTCCAACCTCCTTTCCTTCTCTAGCTGTTTATCCACTGAAGTGCTAGACTCAGTCCTTGCTGGATCTCAGGTAAGTCAAACTAAACTGAATTTACAGCAAACCATATCATTTTATAGACCATTTGCATAATGACTAGTTTACCTAAAGTAGGACCAAACTGTAAAAGTCTAAAAAATTTACTAAATCATTCTATTTCCTCATCAGTAAAGTAGGTATACTTTCCCCTGCTATATATGGTTTCCATAAAGATTAAATCCATTAATGTAGAATGTACTAGAAGAGTATCACATATAAAATGATTACTCCCAAATACTGGGATGTGTTAAATTTGAGGTAGGTATTAAATCACTGTCATAAATATCTCTGGCTATTTCATCTCCTCAATTAATTTAATTATTACAGGAAGATTTAATGTCAGAAAGTTTGCATTACATCCTAAGTTAGTGTTTACTTAGAAATTCTGCATGAAAATGGTGTCAGTAATAAAGTATACCTTTAAATAATAAAGGTAAATTATAAATATTAACAGTAAAGAAAAATTGATGAGGTCATATCTTGCAACTGGCACTATTGTCAGGACAAAAATTACCTGACCCTTCAATGGAAACAGAGTTGAAATCTGACATCTGCAATGTAATATACACATATAGAAATGGCCTCAATCATGGAGTTCATAATTTGCTAGAATTTTCTCCATTCCTATAAAAAGCACACCCTTTCCACATCTTGTCCATTTTGCTACTAGAATCACAGCCTACCTTTGTGACTACTACCAAATAACCAACTCTCATTGCTGCCCTACACACCTACAGGGCTAACATACCTTTTCCTAGCAACCCTCCCTCAGCACAATTTCTGCTCTGAGGAAATGAGTAAAAATCCTTGATAGACTCTTGCCCTTTCTGCTCTCACTTGTGATTTCGCCCAGCTAACATACTCCTTGATTCAGTGAACTCTGGCAGCATTTCATCTAGTAAACTGTCCCTGATAGCCCAATCTAAATTAAAGTCTTCTTTCTCCCTTCTGTTTCATCACTTGAAAATTCCTATTATTGAACTTAGCATGTTATTAAGTGAAAATAGATTAAGACATAGTGCCTAGCCAAGATTAGGGTCTCAATGATTGAATGAATAAATAAACAAGTGTCAAAGCTATTATAAGAGCTGAGTCTACTGCATCTTTTCATAGTAGAAATGTTATAAATGGCGTTAGCTTTTTCAGGGCTTGTCCCCTAAAACTTATTTTGTACAAAATGTCACTGAATTGTAGTTTTGCTACACTTTTAATGAAGTAGAAGGAGTCCACATTCATTCTAATATTTAGGCTTTATACTGTTTGAATTTTCAAGCTAGAAGGCTTTGGAGAAGAGCTGAGTAAAAGAATTACAATAGCAGACATCCTCCCACCCAGAAAAAAAATTTCAAGGGCCAATACAGATATTATAAAATTCATTTTATAAAATTTAGTCACAGAAATGTTTTTCTAAAAAGGGAGAAAAATTTTTTATTCTTAGCTCAAAGAACTTACTTATACCTATATAAAATATAAGAATGTTTTCGAGCTAAGAATAAAAATATACATATATTATCTTACAAACTCGCAGTGTAAACTGTTCACAAAGTCACTGCAGCTATCCAACTAATGAATGAATTAGACAAGTTTCAATTCTTATTACTTAATCATAGAAATTGTCTAAAAATTTTTTAGCATTCCATTAATTCATATAGTTCATAGAATGTGTGATGTATTAAAATCATTATTTTTCTAACTGTATAGAGGTGTGCATTCCATGTACCAAAATCAGAGGGCCCAAACACACTTTTCACCTGAGGATTAATTCTCCTCTAATACTACAGTAAATAGCCTTTGTTTGCACTGTAGATCTGACATTTTTTTATCCCACTATGAGTTGCTAAACTTCATTGAACCTCGATTTATAGATCAATAAGATGAAAACAATAAAAAATAATCTACAGCATTGATGTGAAGGTTAAAAATGAGATAATACCTCTGATACATGATAGAAATGAAATAATTTTCTTTCAGATTACTAAATAAATATGTTGAGACTGGCTCAGGGAAGGAAGAGAGACTTCAGCAAATTTGACTGATTCATTACCCTAATCTCTATTAAATTTAGGAGAATTGTGAATGAACATTCATGTTCATATACAACTGTGTAACTCTTGATTCTGCTCTTTAATGTTCATAACCTCCTATCAGCTATTTATTTATGCATCTGCACTATAAGTTCAGAACTAAATTTAAGCAAATGTCAGGAGTGGACAATTGAATCAAGCATCCACATCGGGTCAGTAATCTGTAACCTGCAGGCCAAATCCAGCTTGCTGGCCATCTTATAAGTAAAATTTTATTGGAACACAGCATGCTCATTTATTGACATGTTGTCTATGGATGTTTTTGCACTGCAATGACAGAATTGAATAGTTGCAACATAGACCATAAGGCCCACAATATTTTTTATTTTGCCCTTTACAGAAAATGTTTGCTGAACCCTGATCTATACAATTCAGGAAAATAAAGCTATGCTACAATTGAGAATGACTTTATTTGATTCAAGGAGATAATTCTAAATAAGAGTATTATTTGGAATACACATCAAGGGAGCTCAAGAATAATTTGGTTTCTTGAAACAATTTTTGAGACTGACTATAGATTTCTGCAGTAGTAAAACATGAGTTTCCATGTGGATCACTCAGGGTAAAACTTGACTGATTCAGTTGAAAGGATTTCATCATTTAGGCAGCTAAAATAATAGGATGGTAATCTAATGATTTTGACATGATCAAATTGGGTTGACTATCCATATATTTTCCACAAGTTTCCATAATCATCAAAAATTAGTTAACTGGACAGTAATGGTAACATGTATGTTCCAAAACTGGTATCATAGGTTTATAGTAGAACTAGTAGTTTATTATAAGTCATTCTTATTTAAAGGAATATTATTTAGTTCCTATTTATGATATTAATAAGTAAATAGATAGATATAAGTAATATATCACTAATTTTTGTGTCCTAATTCCTCTTTCATTAGCTACTCAAAGATTAAAATCTCAAAACTGAGCAATTATGACTGTTCAGTTTAATATCTTTTATATTCAAAGCTCTCAACAAATGTTTTATGATGGAAATACTTCAGAGCTATTGTAGTTGATCTACATGGGTAATTCAGGGTGGATTTACTAAAAATTTCTATGGGAGAATTTTAAGAGTATATACATTCCTAAATATGATACCAACAACACAGAAAAGAAAAAGAAAAATCAAATGTAATCCACCATACAGAGAGATAATTTCGTTAACATTTTTTCTGAACAAGTTTAATATTCTCTTACATTTCCCATCGTGTATCTCTTAGCATCTGTTGTACAAACCACTCGGTCTCTGTGCTGTTTTTTTTTTTTTTCAATTACACTATATTGTCTATCAATACACTTATACACCATGATTTTTAGTATTCAAACACAGAAGTATGTTATGTCAGTTTTTAAATTCTCCATCATTATGGTATACTATCTAATGTTTTACTTATTTGCAAGTGTAAATAAAGCTGGGATAGCTGCCAAAGTCTTCTGTGTCCACATCTCTAACTTCTTTGATAGGGCAAATTCCTAGAGTGAAAATACTGGGTCAAGTGTATTTATTTATTCATTTGCTTCCTTATGTGTGGTTTATGTGATAACTACCATTCCACTTTTCTCTGTTTGACTACAACTTTGAATGTTACAAACAAATCAAAAGAGCTATTCTTATAACACCAGAAATACTGTGTGAACTTATTATTCTCATTTATAATTCAGAAATTCAGAGGCCAGAATTTACAATATATATATATTTTAAATATATATATATATATATATATATATATATATATATATATATATATGCTAGAGAATATTTGCTTTGTCTGTACTGGACCTAAAAAATATTTACTCAAATACATAAAACTACTGTAGTGACTTAAAAATGAGGACTATATAGTATTATTCCACATTTATATTTGTGTATATGTGAGAAGAGTAACAGCAATATGCAAATACTTACATTATGTCTAATATAATGGGAGCCAATCTACTATAGGAATTAAAATCGCCACAGAAATGGATTGTCATGACTTCCTAAAGGTTATTATATGAAAGAAGAAATGAAATAAATCATAAATATTACTTTACAAAGAATGAATACTTTTAGCTTGAGTTAACTGAAATGGTCTTATGTTTCCTTTAAGGTATTCATTTTCTAAGATTTATAGCATTTATTCTAAAATATTTTTAATACATATCTAAAGTAAAAATTGTCCTGATTTTGCACAGAAAACTAATAAAATGTCTTAATTTTATTTTTAAAATAAGCTACTGTATTGCTTGTTTAGTAAAGTAGCCAAATTCTGATTGCTTTATATATGAAATAGAGGCTATTGTGTATTCTGTAAATTAGATAATGAAATTGCCTACTGTATAAAACAAGATATTTTTCCCTAATCAGCCTGCCTTACCTTACATATTTATAGGTATTATATAAATGTCTAGATTGATATACTTTCAAAAATTATATAAACAAAGGGAAATTTTTATTTTTAATATCTAATCGCTAAAAAAAACACATTAGGTTATTTATCTAATTGTCGTCAATTGATAAAATGTGACCCTAACAATTTATAAATGAGCATCATTTGTCTATGTAAAAATCATGACCTGTACTACAAACTGTGATGAATTATTATTTTGGTCATCTAAGAAACAAAAATGCTTCTCCTTCCCAGCCCCATTTTCACTTATCTTCTCTCTACTATACCCCATTTGTTGTCATAGTTTATCCTTGAGGCACATTTCCATGGAATATATATAGTGGAACCAGGAAGATTTTATAGAGAAGATAAAGAAAGGCTAAGACAGTCAAGGACTTGCTTTTGGGCCAAAGGGGTATAGACTCAGAGTAATCAATAAGCCTGGGTGGTCTCTGAAAGACAGCTGGGCACAATAACAGAAAGGAAACAATATAAGTATTTATTTCTCCAACAATCTTTATTTTGTCGCTGTGTGTATTTTAAACACTTAACCTCACAACCTAGGAAACAGTGTCTATATTCCATAAATAAATGTGTTAGTTTTGGCTCATATTTTTCCCAGAGATTTAAGCAATGGACAATGTATCAATTTTTGGAGAACTTTGTGTCTAAAACTGCATAGAGGCTGGGGCTAGGATAGAGTGATAAGTCTTGTATGGCTCTGAATTACCATAATTTCCTTAAAACTTATATAAGTTACATACAGGTAGAGAAATAGTGTATCTATTAATAAGTTTCAAAGACCAAGATATTTACATTCATCAACTATTTAAACTGTTATGGGTTTAAATAACCCATAACAACCTATGAAATAAGTATGACTTTTATCTATATTTTTGTAGAGACAATTGAATCACAGAGTATAAAGTGCTAGAATGTAAATCCATGCTGTCTCAGTTATAGATACTAAAAATAGACTTGCAATAACTATAGTTACAATAACGGCTAACATTTATTAAGTTTTCACTGTGCTTAAGAGATGTCAAAATACATTTCATGGATTGACTCATTTAATTCTTACAGCAATCTCTTGAGGTAGGTAGTAATATTATCTTCATTTTACTGATTAAAAAAAGCACTGAAACAGAAATGTCAAATATCACACCTAGTGCCACGTATCCGTGAAACAACAAAGCCTGAAGAATATATAGGAAGTCCTTCTTTATTTTGTTGTCTGGAAAAACAGTTTATTTCATATAGCTTTAAATTAGAGCAAGGAACTCATCCCTTATTTTTTTCCCTCAAATTATCTTGGTTATTATAACATTCCTATTTCTATGTATGAATTTGAAAAACTATATGTGTATGTGTGTGTGTGTGTGTGTGTGCATCAGCCTTTAAATTTAGTGAAGATTTATCACACTTTAGCAATTATAAATTTATTTCTATTCCATTTACATTAAGATTTTATAATTAAAAAATATTACAGAAATAAAATGTTAAGATATTCACTGTGCATCTTTATATTAAAGGCAATAATAGTGAAACAATATCTATATTCCTATTTTGGAAATCATTAATGGAAACATCAGCTCATTGTTGGCAAAAGATGGTTGTTAGAGTCACCTTATGTCAGTTTGAACTGTATGAGGTTGTCAAAAAAATTTGACCAGTTTTGACTTACAAAATTTAATTTTCTTGTGTTCAACTTAATACTGTGAATAGGGTTTATGCAAGCTATGGAAGATATCCATTGATTTAAATGCAGAACTTGCAACTCTAGCCAAAGCTAAGATTAATTATGCATTATCGTATCTCACCAAATTTCTCTACCAGTTGATTAAACTTCAATATGTGTAGCTACAACGCTTTTAGCCAATGAATGCTCTGAAATTTATTGAACATGTGTTCCTGGGAATACAAAATATATAACTGTCAGCATTTTATAATCTATAAAAGAAAACACACACTATATTCATGAGAACTTTACTAACCATGAAAAGTCAGGTTAAATAAAAGTGTTCAGGACAAGATTTATGTAAGAATTTGTACAAAGCCCAATGATGGATTGATCCCACAGACCTCTTAAAGGTATATTGTATAACTTACTAAATGTTTCTTTTTGAAGATAAAAATACGTATTGAACTAAAAAAGCAGAGGCTGTTAAGAAGAGTAACTGGCATTGGTAGTTATATTTCACATAAAAGTCCAACACATGACATATATTTCCTTTAATTAAAACATGGTAGAATGCTGGAATTTGGTAATCTGTCTCATTATGCTCATAAGCTGAGTAGTAATAAACTTTGCTAAATACTAAGTTTGAGAAAATGCTGTGCAGCAGATGGTGACTATGAGCCTCAAGTCTCTCCCGGAGCTGCAAACAGTACCATCTGCTGCTCTGCTGATTTCTTTTTTGTTCATTGGTATCAAATTTAACGGGGATCACACTTTACATTCTAATTTCACACCTTGACCACAATGGTGGGAGCTCTCCCCCAAAGTAAACTTATTCAATATAATAAGGAATTTCATTCTTCCTTAAAAAAATATTAGACATGTCTACTCTTCCGTTCATGATAGAGTAAGAGAAACCAATTTTCTTTCTGTTTGAAACAAACTAAAACACCACATCAAATATATGAAAACACTTTTCCAAACACTGGACATCGGGCAACAAAAAATGGATCCCTAAGAAATGAGAAATAGATATTTAACATTTCCCCAGCTTCCTGTTTGACAGAGTTTCCAAGCTAAAACACACAGAGGTAAAGCCTAGATAAAGCTCAGCAGACTTCCTGAGTTAAGAACAGAGATATGAGAATCTAAGAAAACAAGGACAGTAAAGACCACAGGAAAAATTACTAGAGAGGAGAGAGCAATGCAGAAAGATAATTCTGGAGATCTGCAAAGGGACCGTATCAAGTATTCAGCAGAGTATTGATCAGTAAACCTGTGTGAAGAAATACCAGTGATGGGGGAAAGAACTGTTAGAAAATATTTAAGGTAGTAATGCCTAGCACTACCATTAGGCTGGAAATAATGCCTATCTATTTCCACAAGTTAGACTGGAAAACTAACAAGTATTAAAGGTAAGACCAAATGGACCAAATTTTTTTTCAAATTAACTACTTTCCAGATCAAAACACAAGAATATTTATAGGAATAAAAAATATATATTCAGAACTCAAATAGTTTTAGCTCATGATATCTGCTATACAAACAAAAAATAGCAGGAATACAAAGAAACAGGAAACTAATTAGGAGAAAATTCAATCGATCAGTTAAAACTGGCACAGATATTAAAATTAGCAGATAATAATAAAACAGATCAAACCAATCTCCATATGTTCAAAAAGTAAGCAGAGGCAGTACTTTTAGAGATTAAATGTCTCCCACATAACAGTTTTAAAACTACAAAATTAACTGAATAAATCATACGACTTCTGAAAATTAAGCAAAGTATATGACAATTTGAGAAGTGTTTGTGTTTTTAAATCTGCTTAAAGTAAGAAGAGTGATGATCTGTGTCATTCTTGTCTGAAGCTATACCCCAATTTTTCCCAGTAGAGTAGGCAAGGAGCTTTATCATACTGGAATAGACAATGAAGACTACCATATTTTCTGCAAAGATTGAATGAGACTCACTAAATTTGGAGGAGTAGATGATATATATGGTCAGTGGCATTATTGAGGATCGATAGAAATTATGTAATCTGATATAATATTAGAATGGAAAAAAGATTTAAAATTATCAGAAATCTGTGTAATGCCATCAAGTATGCCAACATATATGAAATTGGAGCCAAGAAGGAGAGGAGCAAGGAAAAATGTTCAGAAAAATTATTTGAAGAAAGAATGCCTGAAATATTACCAAATTTGATGGAAAATATTCATCTACACATCCAAGAAGATCAATAAGAGGAAGAAAATCAAAAGCCAGGATAAGTACAAAGAGATCCTCTCATAGATATATCATAATAAAAAAAATTGAATAAAATGGACAAAGAAAAAAATATTTAAACCCTCAAGAAAAAAACAAAAGACTAATTATGTTTAAAGCACCCACAATAAGATTAATATCTAACTTCTCATTAGAAACAAAAACACCTGAAATGAGTAGAATAAAAAAATTAAAGTAGTGTAAGGGGAAAAAAAAGTCAACCAAAAATTCTATATCCAGCCAAACTATCCTTCAGAAGTAAAGGTGAACCAGAGATATTTCCCAAACTACAATGAATGAGAGACTTGACTGCTGGCAGACCTGCTTTACAAAAATTAATAATGTAAATCTTTCAAACTAACATCAGATACTAGAAATGGTTCAAAATAATTAATCAAATTCGCAGAAGAAAATAAAGTGCTGTGTATACAGCTTAATATCAGAGATTCAAAAGATATATAATTTTCTCATTTTTTCTCTTTATTTCTTTATTAGACACAAAATTGCACAGAACAGTATTATATAACACTGTGTTCTGGCAATTCTAATAACAATGATAACATAAAAAATGTAGAAGAAAATGGAGGTAAACTTGAGTAAATTTTCTATATCTTATTAGAAATAAATAATTATAAATGTGCAATATTTTGTTATAAGATGCACCATATAATATTATATCTAAAAATAAATTAAAATATAGTAAAAATAAAATCAACAGAGTAATTGAATTAAAAATGACTTTAAAATAATAATTTTACTAGTAACAAAATGTGTATTTTATAATAATAAAAGGGTAAATACCTCAGGAAGATAAAACAATTATAAATGCATTTTCACCTAATATCAGAACCTCAAAATACAGAAAAAGAAAAACTGACAGAAAAATAAAGAAGAAAAAGACAATTCAATAACTATAATTGGAAGTTTCAATGTCATGCTCTCAATAATTTATAGAAAAACTAGATAGAAAATTAGCAGATATATAAAATACTTGCAAAATATTATTAATCAACTTCATATAAATAATATATAGGATACTCCACTAAATGATACAATAAACATTCCTTTCAAATATATTAAAAAATACTTAAACAATTATTAGTGATTAAAATCTAGCAATATTTAAAATGAGTTATATGCTACAATCAAGTAAAGTTTATGCCAGAAATGTGAAGTAAGATTAACATTAGAAAAGCAATGTAATACACACCATTAATAGACTAAAAGACAAAAAAGTGCATGATTTGTACACTGCAAAAATGCACTAAGAGAAATGAAAGAAGATTTAAATGACGAGACCTTTCATGTTCAAGAATTAGAAGAAACAATATTGTCAGGAAAGCAATTCATTCCAATTTGATTTATAAATTCAATGCAATTTTTATCAAAATCTCAAGAAAACTTTTTGTAGAATCTGACAAGCTGATTCTAAAATGTATATGGAAATGCAATAGACCAAGAATAGTCAAAAAAATTTGGAAAAAAAAATAGAAGATTTATACTACTTGATTTCAAAAATCACTGTAAAACCACAGTAATAAATACAGTGTGGTAATAATGCAATTATAGGCATATAGGTCAATGTAACAGAATTGAGAGTACAGAATAAATCGTTATGATTTAATTGATTTATAATCAGTTAATTTTCAATAAAGGCACCATGACAATTTAATAGAGAAAACAGTCTTTTTACCACATTTTTTTAGGGCAATTACATATCTACATGCATAAATAAATATACATACACTTTTGTTTTTCTAGGAATCATGAAAAAAAATTAGAGAAACCATAGTCTGAGAGAAAATAACTGCAAACCACATATTTGATAATGGACTTACATGCAGAACATCTGAAGAACTCTTACAATGTAACATAAGACAAAAAAAAAAACAATTAAAATGGGAGAAAGATTTGAATGGATATTGCATGAAAGAAGGCATACAAATAAGTAGCACCTAAAATGAAACTCAATATTATTAGTCATTGGGTAAATGTAAATTAAATACCTAATTTAATTCAGTACATACCTATCAGAATGGATATACCCCAAAGACAGACTATACCAAAAGTTGTAGAGAATATGGGCAGACTGGAACTCTTATGTATTGCTAGTGGGAATGTAAAATGATACAAGAACTTTTGAAAATAGTTTAGCATTTTCTTAAAAATTTGAACATACACATACTATATGATATAATGATTCCATTGCTAGGTATTTACCAAGAAAAAATTAAGCATCTGTTTATACAAAAAATTTCTACAGCTTTTTAATTGTAGATGTGTATTATGTAAGCTTGTACATAAAAGTTTTATTTTAATATCCTAGAAGTTCAGACAACCCAAGTTTCTATCAATAGGTGAATATATAAATAGATTATGATATATCCATACAATGGAATTCTACTCAGTAATAAAGATAAATGAGTTATAGATACATATAATAACATGGATATATTTCGAAATAATAATACTGAGTAAATAAAGCCAGTCAACAAAGAGTGCATACTGTAGAACTCCATTTGCATAAAATTCTAGAAAATGAAAAGCAATCTATAGTGACAGAAAACATATTAGTGGTTGCCTTAAGACCAGAAGAGAGTAGTGCAGGTAAGAGAGATTATAATGGCTGAAAGGAAAATTTGAAGATTGATAGATATGTTCATTATTTCAATTATTGTGATAATTTCATATGTATATGTATATATGAATATGAACATGTATATATGTCGAAACTTATCTATTACTATACTTTAAATATATACAGTTTATCATATATCAATTATATCTCAATAAAGCTATTAAAATACAAAGTATAGCTAGAGTTTCATACTGTACACTGAAGTAGTTCAAAAAAGTGAGATAGAATATGGATTTTAGTCATAACTTATTTTTTAGCTGCTGCACCTGCACACTTAAAAGATTTCTTTCACTGAGGCACAGACATACTAATTAAGGACAAATCTTTTTAGATTTAATTGAGGAATGTCTATTTAAAAGGCTAGTCCAACTTTCCTAGAAAATGTAAACACTTTTTCAGAGCAGAGACTGGAAACGTGATAAAAAGGAAAAACTGGCTTTACTTTTTTGCCAGTTTTTCACATTATTTTTGGTAAAGTCAAAGGAAGATCTAATATCAAATATGTAGTTTGAGGAACAAAGAAACAGTATGGGAATGTGTTTATCTGAAATGAGAAATTTTAAGGAGGCTACTTTCATATAGTATGAAAGTTGGTATTAAATGAAAGATAAAATGTGTTGTGTAGAACACTGTCTCAAGTAATTAGAAGTCTGTGGTCTCCATGGAGCTCTGCTAATTGTCTATTTTAAGCAAGGACACTTAACTTCTCTAAATTGTTTCTCATACAGAACGAGGAATTTTGTCAGATACTGGCTAGAAATATTGTTTAAAATGCTATGTTTCTAGAAACTACCTAGGACATGAATGGTGCATTTCTATTCCTCTTTAAACAATTTTTACAAAATAAACAAAAATCATTTAAGAACTTGAAATGCTAGTTTAAAGAAACTTTAACATGTTAATTGTCATGAAAAATAAGAGGAAGAAAAGGATATCGTCACCTGGACAAAATTACTGTTTTTAAAATAATAAAATTACTCTCAAAAGGAATAGTTTTGTTATTTTAATTATCTTAAATATGATATTATAGGACATAGTGATCTGATTTTGGTTATAAATACTTTCATGAATACTTTTAGGGAAAGATTTTAATGGTGTTTATATTATTTATATTTGTTGTAATCCAGTCTGTCTGAGGATACCTATAATATATTAAATAACATTTTTGTTTTGACAATTAAATCACCTCATTTTTCAATACCATGGCAAAGGTATTCTAAGGAGAAAGTTATTCCATGGAATTCTACCCTCAACACAATCTCACTGGAAGCAAATAAATTTCATTGGATAAACGGTGAAAAAACCCTCTCTCTCATTTGAAGTACTGTGATAGTAAACTAGACCAGTTTCACAGATGGGGTGGTTGAAGACATGTGATTTTACAATGAAACTTTACAGTTTAGCCTGACTCCAATAGGGTTTGAACTATGTAGAATGTCACGAAATAGCAATATAATTTTTTATTCTGTTGAGATGTTAAAAACATTTTCTATATCATGTTGCTTAATGTCCAGTATATCTAAGAGAAGAAATGTCTTCTTAAGATTTTATTTTTAAGCATTTTCATTTCTTGGGACTATTTTTAAATACTATCAGGCAATATGTTTCTGAGATAGTACCATTTTGAACTTTCACAGTATGTCATTCTAACACAGTGTAAAATTTTTCACTACAACAAGTGTAAACATGTTTAATTGATGCAAAATATCAAGTAGCATTCAGTCACATTTTTTCCTAAAATTATTTCCACAGTAGTTATTTTATCCATGTTATTTTAAAAGTAAAGAAGATAGAGACACACATACAACTCATTCCTTGCCAGCAACTAAAATAATATAAGATCATAAGATATTTAGAGAGAGCTATGGCATTTTTAGGTCCCATTTTATTTTCTATTTAATTGAGCATGGAAAAAATTTTTCAATGTGTTTAAACACTTTACTACACTTTTTATATTTTTATTGCCCAGCTGCCTTATATAAAAGAGAGATTATTTCTTTATGATATCTTGGCCATTGTGTAGCCAAACTATTAATCTTGGCCAGTGGGGTATATTGTCCCAGTAAATATTTCATCTGCTTAGGTTAGTATATTTTAATTTTATTTGTCATTATTAATATCCTTTATATTTGGGGATATTAATTCAAGGGAAAAATTAAAATTAACACCTTATAACTGATGATTTGATGGCTCTTGCCTCTTACCAATTGTGGTAGACAACTTTTGCATATTTGGCCATCCCAAGAAACCTTCTCTATTTCATAATTATCACTCATCCTTAAGTTTGGGTTTCTCTACCAAGTTTGCTATACTTGTTGTAACTCCATTGACCACAGAAGTTTGGATGGGGAAAGGATAGCTGATACTCCTTGAAAGAAATTTGAAATTGGATTAGAAATGCTAGCTAGATATAAGGTCATTTAAACTTTAGAGTGGAGGACCCATAGTGAGAAAAGGCCACATAAGGGGTGTAATGAAAAGGAAAAAAGATTGAGAAACACTACTTAAAATAAACCAAGGTTTTTCCTGTGCATATTGACCTCTGCCTCAGCCATGATACAAACTATATATATGTTTTTCTTATAAAAAGAACCGATAATTCTAGAATTTGGGATCAGCTTTATATCTACCCAAGTTCAAAATTGGTATGTAAGCTGTTTTCTGAATTAAAGAGCTGAAAAAGTTATTTATGTTTCCTGTCATTAATAAGCATTTTAAAAACAGCACTTTTTTTGCAGTCTCATTTGATCAAAAATAGTTTTCCTCTTAAATAATGAAACTTGTCACTGGCTCATTCTTCCATGGGAACAGCTGCTCATTGCATGTTTGAACATATTTGCTTAAGAAATACAAAATTATTAACATTCTAATCCTCTAACCTTTTAAGGCAAGCCAGCTGTGATTATTCACAGCTAGACTATAGCCTTTGGTTTCAGCTTTGCGGAATTGGTTTTCCTTGATTTCTCAGAGAATATTATCTAAACAATTTGATTTTCTGAATAGAAGCTATACCATAAGCAAAGCAATCTCAACTACAGACCCAAGAATGAAGAAAAATATTTTTAAAAATATTAATCTGGTTTTGCTAAAAGTAAAAATTTTTCATTGCATTTATTTTACTAAAAATACTTACAGCACATAATATGGCTATAGTACTAGGTATTGCTTTAAACACTTTAAGGTATTAATTAGTTTAACATTCATGAAGTAGGTACAGTCATTACCCTAGCTATTTTATAGTTTAAGAAATTGAGCCAAAGAGTGGTTAAGCGACCTGCCAAAGGCCACACATCTGGTAAGTGCCAACACCAAGATTCAAACAGAGGCTGTCTGGTTCCAAACCCTGCACTCGTTATCATTAAACTGTAACATTTCAAGTACTCAATTAATTATGTTACATATTCTTTCTCATTTATCCTCACAGCTACCCAACGAGGTAACATGGTTATTATCTTCACTTTGACAGGTGGAGACCATGAAGAGAGAATTTGATCACCTAACCCTAAATCCCCATGGTTAAGAGATAGGCATTCCATTTGAACCCAGATCCTTTCTGATTCCAGAGCCCTGAAGCTGCACCACCGCAGGACATCACACCAATTGCTTTCCAATATTTAAAGGTAATGTGTACCATTCAATGAGAATCACAATCTTATAGTGTGGCATAAATCAATCTGCTAGTCACTGACTAAGGTATTTTTCTCACCTATAATGCCATTTTTCACCTACGTGAATGACAACTCTAGCCATAGAATTCCATTTTTGCTTACAGGAATTGAAGATATCTGGGAGATAGTCCATTTATAGTTTTGAACTATTCCTGAAATAGCCTTATAATTTTGACCTTGGAGGTGCCAATCCAAATGATGATCACACATTTTCCCTGGGTTCTGGGTATAATGCAATCTAACCTTGCATGTTTAGTACATCCTGAGTCCAGATATGGGGAAAGTCACCACCTATAAATATATGTCACTAAAAAAATGAGTTATCCCAGTACAAGTGATAAATATTCATACACTAATAATCATAAGATATGCCATGCCATGCTTCATATTGTTGAGTAGCTGACTTAAAACTTCATGTCACATTCTAATTATGTTGGCAGAACAGATATTTTATTACCATTTTATAGATGATAAAAATGATGTCTAGATGCTCCAATGGTATCAAACCAAGGTAAAGTTAGAATTTAGAATTGGGACATGTTATAAATTATGTGTATTCTAATAAATACACCTTTGGTGAAAGGGTCAAGGCTAGGATGCTACTCCTCATTAAGAAGGTCAGTCAGCTACTGTTTTTCTGTTATCCAGTGTAGACCCAGATAACATCTATATCTCAATACAGCTGTGAAAAATACTTAAAAACTGAAAAGCAAATTGATATGTTGTTTTGTCAACAGTTTGGTAGGTTCCAAATACTTAATACTCCATCTGTAACTTTATACTATGTCACTGACTCATCCTTGCCAGTTTGTACTCGTTCACCAGGTTTGGAGTAGTTGTATGCCTCCACAAACACATATAAGGACTTTGAGAAGGTTTACTTAGCCTCTATCAAGCTTCAAGTGTCATGGAACATGTGCTCTTATTCAACTCATCTATGCTCACAGTTCTAGAGATCTACGATTCTATGCAGATTTCTCTATTTACTAACACAAGGAGAGAGAAAAGGACACACAGAAAGGAGTTGCCATAGATAAATGAAACAGATATCCTACAGAACCAGGAGTATTTGATTCTACCTATATCAATGAATTAATTATAAAATCTTGTCTCTAATTCATTCTTGTTCTTTTCATTCTCATAGAATATTAAAATGGAGTGTTATATATTCAACACCTTCTTTTCTGGAAGATTACTGAGACCCAACTGGGGCTTGAGACAGTAACAAAGAGATAGCTTCTGAGACCTGGATCCAAGCTCAGCTTTAAGGCAGGAACAGAAAATAATTTTAATTTTATGTTGTCAACTGTGATTATTTGGAACTGATTTTTGGAGTACTCTGTTGTCACACCCTAGCTCATTAAGAAATAATAGTATGAATGAATACTAATCTATTTCATAATTATGTATGAGGAAAGATATAACCCTCATTCTAAAAAGCACTTTAAGTGGGTAAGTTTCAAGTAGATCCTTGAGAATTCCACATATCTCCATATAGCTCACTTAAGTAACACAGATAGCAACAGTGGGCCACGTACACTGAACATGCATTTGAATGGAACATCCACTTCTTCGCAGTAATTATCTAACTTTAATATGCTTAAGGATTACATTAAGTACCTAGAGTATTTAGAAAATGTAAATTCCTTAGCCATATCCTTAGAATTTATGATTCAGTACAAGGAACTACTGTTATCCAGTGACAAGACATAGAGAAAATCTTTAATGTAGTTACCGTAATGTAATCTAAGAACAGTAGTGAACGGTTGAATTAACTATAAAATTTGGTTCATAGAAATCATGCCACATACATTTCTTTCTACAAAGAAAAATTGCTTTAGAATAAGAAAAAATGGAGAATTAAAGTAAAACACTTAATAAAAACTAAAATAGTATATTTTATTAAATTTTAATCTTATTACTTTAATTAATAATTAAATGACTACCAATTAGCCTGACTTTATTGAAACATAATAGACAATTAGTTGCTCCTATTTGCATTGTACAATTCAATGAGTTTTTTTCAATTATAGTTGGCATACAATAATATACAAGTTTCAGTGGTACAGCATAGTGATTAGAGATCTACATAACTCACAAAGCAATCACCCCACTAAATCTAGTACCCCTCTTCTCTCTTACATATTTATTACAACATATTAACCATTTTCCACATGGTACACTCTACATCGCCATGTCTATTCTGCAACTATCCATTTGTACCTCTTAAATCTTTTGTCATTTTTTGCTGTCCCCCCAAACCTCCTTTCATCTAGTAGCCCTCAAAATATTCTCTATATCTATGAGTTTATTTCCGCTTTTGTTGTTGTCATTATTTATTTTGTTCATCAGATTCCACATGTACGTGAAATCATGCAATATTAGCTTATTTTTGTTTGGGAAGCTCTTTATCTGTCCTTCAACTCTAAATGAGAGCTTTGCTGGATAAAGTATTCTTGGTTGTAGATACCGGGTTTTCATCACGTCAAATATTTTGTGCCAAGTCCTTCTGTCCTGCATAGTTTCTTTTGAGAATTCAGCTGCCTGTCTTGTGGGTGCTCTCTTAAGCATTTATTAAGTTACTACCTACTAGGTAACTAACTGCTTTTCTCTTGCTGCTTTTAAGATTACCTCTTTGTATTTATCCTTTGGCATTTTAATTATAATGTGTCTTGGTGTGAGCTTCTTTGGGTTCATCTTTTTTGAGACTCTGAGCTTCTATATGTCTATTTCCTCACTGGGTGAGGGAAGTTTTCCAACATTATTTCTTCAAACAGCTCTTCAATGTCTTGTTTTTCTTCAGGTACCCCTACGACATGGATATTTTTACATTTAGTAGTGTCCCAGAGGCTCCTTAAATTATTATGATAGTCTTGGCTTCCTTTTTCTTGCCATTTTGATTGAATGTCCTTGGCTTCTCCATCCTCTATATCGGTGGTTCAATCCTCTTCTTTATCACTCTGTTTATTCCAACTAATATACTCTTCATCTCAGATAATGAGTTTTTTATTTCTGACTGGTTCTCTTTTATAATTTCTATTTCTATTTTAATATTTTTTATCACTTTGCTAAAGTTCTCACTGAATTCCTCTACACTTCCCATAAGTTCATTGAGTATCTTTATAACCCGTGTTTTGAACTCAGCATGTTAGATTGCTTGACTCCATTTTTCCAGGATCTCTATTCTATTCTCTCATATGGTTTCTGCTTCTTTGTCCTCTCATTTTGGCTGTCTTTCTGTGTCTGTTTCTGTAGACTAAGCAAAGCTCCTAAGTCTCTGTCTTATTAGTGCAGATTTGTGTAGGTGTCCAGTGACATAGCCCTGAGAGGGGTTCAGTTCAGGCCAAACTTAGCCTCAGCCTGTGCCCGTCTGGGACCACTCATTAAGATTCATCAAGCAATCCACAAATTCTGTGCTTATAATTGTCTCAAGAAACCACACCAGAAACCGAGGCCAGCTGCCACCAGTGTGAGTCTTAGTGCTACTCAGCAAGGAGCATCTGACTCAAGGAGGACACTCCTGGATGTGCCTTGGGTGGAGCCATGAGTTGCAGAAGGCAGAGTTTCAAGAAATCCTCAAGGCAGAGTGATCTCTATTATCCAGTTTGATAAGTCTCCGCTATGGTGGTGCTGAGTCAACACGCTGGGAACAGGGAGGGCTAAACAGATGAAAAATGGATACTGCAAGCACTTCTGTCTGGGAGAGATCATTGCTCCCAGTCCTCACTCCAACAACTCAGTGTTCCCCTCTAAGTCCATGGTGCCCACCCACCACACCCCTTGCCAGCAACTCACCTGGAGCTGGTGCTGAGTGAGCAGGTCCTTCACCATCAAAGTCTGCTTACGGACTGGGCTCCTTTAAAAGGCAGCCTCTGTCCCACTCAACTGCTTGGGACCAAGCAGCCTAGCATCTTCATCCCCTCTTACCTTCTACTGTTGCAGGTTGATTAATTATTTCTCTTCCTAGTTGTAGTGCTTCTGTTCATCTAGATCCTAGGTGACTTTCCTTGCTGTTTGCTCCGTGTTTCTGTCACAACTTTGATAGGTTTGCAAAAGGGATTGAACAAAGCCTCTATCATCTACGTCATTTCCCCCCCTCACTTCCAATATACAATCCTAAAATGAGAATACTATTTATAACTTGGATCTCATCATATTCTATTTTCCTGTGCTATCTTCTTGTTTTCCCTCCAGAGACAACAAATATATTGTATTTTGTGTTATGCTTCCTTTTTTGGTCTTGTTTTTGCTTTAATTTTGGAACTCATACATGTAAGGATAAACAATACGTTGTAAAATTTTTCCTGTTTGAGAGATTTATAAAAAAATAGTGTCGAATGTATATAATTTTCTGGCACTTCCGTTTAACCACAATATTATGTTTCAGAGGTTTGTTCGTCTTATTGTATGTAGCTATAGTTCAGTCATTTTCACTCTTGTGCAGTACTCTATTTTGACACACTACAATTTCTTTAACCATTCTCTTGTGGGTGGTTGTTAGATTGTTTTCTAGTTTTGTTGTGTTTTTTAATTTATAATGCTGATATAAATATTTTATATTCATCTTTCTGTGTGCATTAGAATTTCTAGGTCAATTGATATGTGAAAATTTAGTATTATAAGGTAATACTCTTTTCCAAAGAAATCATACAATTTACTTCCAATCATTAAATTCTCATTGATGTACATTCTTCTAATATTTTCAATTTTCTGACCTCCTAATTATGGCCAATCTAGAAAGTGCAAAATGATATCTCATTATTTTACACACATTTTTGAAAATTAGTTTTATTAGGTACACAGTTTCAGCTCAACATTTATTTTTCACAATACCATGGTAATGTTTTCCACTTTCTTCTGATTTCATTTGTTAATGCAAAAAAATATGCTGTCTTTCTAATTGTTGTTTCTTTATAAATGATCTGGATTTTCTTTATGTCCACATTTAAGGCTCTTTTACTTTTCGTTCTGAAAGCTTCAATATAATGAATTTGTGCCTGATTTATTTTTTATTTGTCATACTTAAAATATAGATTCATAAATTTTTCATTTGCATTACCATTTCTATCAGTACTGGGAAATTTGCAGCTGTTTTACCTTAATTTATTTCTTTAATTTTCTTCCTCTACAACACCAATGAACTATATATTGCACACTTTTGTCTGTCCTTCATATTTCTTAATTTTCTTAATTTTCATATCTTTATCTAAGAGATGCTTAAATCTGGGTAATTTCTTTAGATATATCTTTCAGTTTTCAGATTCTTTCTTTAGTTGTTTATTATCTGCAGGTTGATATAGTCATTACAATTTTTTTCAAGGATATTATTTTACATCAATAAAATTTTCATTTATTAGTTTATAGTTTGTTTTCAAATATTTATATTCAATTATTAGACCATTTTGCTGTAGTTTCTCTAATTACATCTTTTTTCTTTAAATATTTCTTACATAGTTGTTTTATATTATAAATTTGATAATCCCAATATCTGTAGTCCCTCAAGATTAAAATTAGTTATTTGATTTTCATTCTGCCTTTCACACAGTGTATTTGCCTTCTGTTGTGTTTATTGGGCCTTGTTTGTGAACTCATTACCTGGCCCTAATCTTTGTGAATATGTTGAGATTAAATTAAGGGAGCTTTATTCTAAAGAGAAATACATTTTACTTCTACTAAATCTAGAGGTGGTTATTGAACTTAAAGGACTTCAGGCCTCTTCAAAATTCATGGATTGAATATATGTGAGTCCCAGAGTCAGTTTTTTATTTTACAGTTAATTCAAGACTCTGTATTCTAATGCGTTAGCAACCTAATGCTATTACGTTTTCCTCTGAGGAGAACCTAACCTATTGACAATCAATTTTCTGTAACCAGAAAACTTTTGGGAAGGAAAAGGAAGAAGGAATTGTCTTTGGAGACCTTTCCTATCACTGAAGAGACAGCAATGTTCAACCATGCATATTCTAGCCATTGTAGCATCTGTAGGGGTGTTCTAAGAGCACCTATTTAACTATAAGGCTGGAAGAGAAATTTAAAATAATGCCATTGCCAATGTCAGAAAATACTACAGATTTCAGGGTTTTAAAATTTATAATTAAGGTGTAGAATTTGAATCATTAACTCTTTCATGAGAAGTTAAAATTCTTTCTGAATTAGATTTGTGGTTTATAGAAATTGACATTTATATTGCTGTGTAGGGGAAAAATAATTATTTAATTCTTTCCCCTTTTCCATTCCACTGGATATTTGTAGAGGGCTTTCATTAAAATAATACGAATATATGAGAATGAAAGTGAATAAGCAAAGGTGGATCAAGTAGGATGTCACAAAGGCTAATGAGATTTAAAAAAAAAACCTGTGCAAATAAACCTTGGTTAAATTTGCATAACAATATCCTCATGATGACATATACTCATTGTAAATTCAATATTAAGAGAAACAATATAATTACCAATTATACTAGATTTGATCATCTCAGAGGGGATGCTCAAGTGTAAGAGTTAAAATTGACTGAACTGATGAGCTAATAGCCATTTTTTTAGCATTTTATTTTATTTTATTATTAGTTTCAAGTATATAGTACATTGGTTAGACATTTATATAGTTTATGAAACAATCTCCTCGATTACTCTATCTTCTCTCTGGTTCTACACATAGCCATTATCTTACTGCTGACTGCATTCCCTATTCCATGCTCCCCATCCCGGTGACCATATATCAACTACTAATTTATACTTTTTTAACCTTTTGCTTCTTTCTCCCATCTCCCCAACCACCCCTCCCCCCGCTTTCCAGCCATCATCAGATTGTCCTCTATATTTGTGAGTCTATTTTCAATTACTTTGTTCTTATTGTTCCTTAAGATTGAGCGTATAAATAAAATCACATGGTATTTATCTTTCTCAGTCTGACTTATTTCACTCAGCATAATAGCTTCTAGGTCCATCCATGTTGTTGTGAATAGTAGGATTTCATTTTTTTTATGACTGAGTAATATTCCCTTGTATATATGAACCATAACTCACTTAATAGTCATTTTTTTATCTTTATTTACTTTTAGCTTTTAAATTTTCCTTCCCATGTTTTTCCTCAACTAAGGGGTTAAGAAAAATTTTTCTTTATAGTGTTAGTGTTCACTCGCAGAAGCGGAAGCATTTTGAGTTAGCTGATAAGGGATTTATTATGGGAATTCAGCTTTACACAAATGTACAAAAAAGCTAGGGAAGTAAAAGTCTACAATGGCAGGAGGAGCCACAACTAGTGACTCCTTCATAACTAGTCTCGAGTCTGAGAGGCCAAGTGGGCCTGCAAAAAGGGAAGTGGTGAAGAACTCTGCAAGAGAACTCTATTGATCTGCAGCAAAGCGTTTTGTAACAGGCCTGGGCCTTTTATTGGTCAGCAGGGTCAAAAACAAGAACTGGAAGCAGAGAAGAGGAAAACAAGTACAAACTGGAATCTGCCAGCACTTCTCTATCTGTGTGTCACCCAGGCTGGCCACTATTTCCTACAGAGAGCAACAGTTGTTGCTTCACTTCTGCCTCTCAAATCTCACAAATGTACCTTGTTTATTCAACTTTTCCAGGAGCAATTCAAGGAAAGGGATTCTGGGAAACATAGTTCCAATATAAAAAACATGATAAAAATATTTTATCATAGTCACTTTCAGTTAATATTAGTAGTTTTTGACATCTCGCACTTCTCAAAGAACAATAGCAAAAAAATCACAAGATATAAAAGTTAACTGAAGGTGTATTTTCCTTGTTAAACATTATTAAGATTTTCCTTATTACGAATATATATCTTTACATATATTTATATATTTACTATGTATATTTAAATATGTATTAAAGATATAGATAGATACAAAATAGGTAGATAGATAGATGTGACATAGACCGACTATAAAATGTGTAACAGAATAATGGATTATTTAAATTGATATAAATTTTTTTCTATCACATGTTGTTCCTTTTGTAGCAAATAGCATAAGGACTTTCTTGATAGTTTTATAAAATCTTATTACAAAATATCTGTTCCTTCTCTGAAGATAAGCAGTATATTCCATTATATACAAAAACTTTAGAAATTTGATAGGTTTCAATTTAATCTTCTATCAAAAGGCACCAAGGAATTTCCCAGATGAAATATATAATGTGAACATGTTTCTCTGAGCTTTGTTCTTCTCATTCTAATATGAGAAATTATTTAGCTTGCGTTATCTATGCCCCTTAGAAATACGTGCAAATTTTGTGGCAATAAAATCTGATGATATTTAAAACATTAAAATAAGTTAGTATTTAAGCAAATTAAAAGACAAAAAAATTGTATTTAAAGTAAGATAAAGTATTTAAATGTCATGATCTGCTCCACATTTTTAACATGTTATTCAAAATGTAATATTCGGAGGAATTTTTAAAAAATAAATAATCAGTAAATATGCAACTCTCCTCTTATTATTTCCCCCAATACATGTTTTAAAAGCTCTGTATCTCCTCTTTAGGATAACACACACACACACACACACACACACACACACACACACACACAGACTCTTTTAGCATGAGCTTCATATGTTTTGTAATCTGGGTTAGCTATATTTTCATTCTTCACACATTCTTATAGGTACACCGCCTACAGTAGCCTAAAATATTTCTGGTCCTCAGAATGACTCATATATTTCCCCATCTGCCAGCCTTACTATCATTCATACTTCAATGACCAATTCTCATATGCTGTGAAGATTCTGTGAGTAGCAAGATAGTCTAGTGGTGTACACCAAAGAATTTGGTGTCTGCTTGAGATAAGACTTGCACGGCCTCTGTGTGCTTGAGCAGATTTTGTAACCTCTCTTTTATTCTTTTTCTTTACTTATAAAGTGGGAATGCAAACAGTAACTATTATGAAACAATGATATGGATTAATCAAGAACTTCCTGTAAAATGCTTAGCACCATCTGGCACATAGTAAACAATAAACATTAATTGTCAATTTTATCATTATTATTATCATTTCATTCTTATTTAGTCTCTCATAGTTAATCATTCCTTATTATGAAGTCAGAACCTTTCATTTTTTAATTTATTTATTCATTATTTAAAATTCAACACATTGAAGAACTTCTGTGCATCAGATGCCATTTGATTCACAGATTCAGCAATAAATAAAATGGAATAATTTCTACCCTTGTGAAGCTTACATTCTAGCAGTGGAGACATTCAACAAATAAAAAAGTAATATATATTTCTATTAAAATTTTATGTTTCTTGGAGTTATTTTTTTCCTCACATTCCTATTAGTATCACTGGAAAATATGCAGTTTCTTACAAAGTAGGGAAAATTTTATTCCTTTTTTTCTCAGTGCTTTTCATAATATCTGGCACATAGAAAGCATCCAATAATCAGCTGTTGCATAAACGCAATAATGAATATATAATATATAATTCCTGATATCCCCAAGTGTATACTGAGTGATCTCTCAACCAAGCATAAAACACATTTATTTTATAAGTTTAAATGTTTAGGATGATGAAAGGGTCACAAACGCTGTATATTTCAGTGTAAATCTTCAAATAAAAACATCAGTAATATTAAAATAGATATTTCTGATTCTGCACATCTACATATATATTTTTGAGTATGTGTGTGGAAGTACATAATTTCAGAAAAATGTAAATGTCTATAAAATGAATATTTCTGACAGAGTTTATGCAGATGAGAAAACTTAAGAGTTGAAATAGAGATAAATCAGTTCCTGACAGTCATCAATTCTCATAAGTATTATCTTTTATCCTATGAAAGTTTGATTTTTTTTCTCCTCACTTTATGGTTTTGAAAAATAGTTCAACATGTAATGCTCTAAATCGTACTTTGTTAGAGGGGGTCACAAAATATATGTGTTTATATATAAGAGATTATTTAATATCCTATGCTAGAAAAGAAGACAACAAGTTTAGTAAAGATTCTATTGTATGCAAACAGTAGTTATACTACATGAAGTTACTATGCCACAATGAATTTCTAGACACTTATGGCTTGTTCTTGGGGGCATGAGCTTCTTCTGTTTATTTACCTCTCTTTTCAATGTTCAATTTGCATTTTGCATCAGTTGTGTTTTTCTTTTCTATTTATTTCAGGCGGATGTATCTATAGAAGTCAGTTCTTGACCACTTGCAACTAGGAGTGTGAATCTTGATAAACTGGTCTTTGATAGACAACTTTAGCTTGTTGAGAAGACTGAGTATGCTGGATATCCTTTTTCCCCTCTGTGTCTCTCTATGATGACCTATCTGCATCGTGGTTTCCCTTACATTCTGGTTCCTCATTCAGTTCAGCAAGTGAAGAACAGCAGAAAGTGTTCTAAGTAGGTGAGGAGAGTAAAGCTTTAGGAGATATATATATCTCCTAAAATTTATATATATATATAAATTTTATTACATATATAATTTTATTATATATATATAAATTTTATTATATATATGATATATATATATAATTTATATATATATAAATTTTTTTTTTCTCTCATAACTAGGGCTGACTTCATGGGTGTGAAACTTGTGGAGATGAGCAGGGACCCACACTCAGAAAGGCTCCATACTTGGTTTAATCCTCGGAAGTCAACGTCTTGAAATTCTTAATCATTTGTAACAGGGGATCCCTCATTTTCATTTTGCACTGTGCCCTGTAAAGTATGTGGCCTATCTTGCTCCCAGTTCCCTTCCTGCAAGATTGTCCCTGGGGATTGCACTATTACTACTGCTTTTGCTCTTCCTGTTTGCATATTTGAAACATTTACTGAATTTCCTTTATTAAATATTATTGTACTTTCTTTAACTTGTTCTAATTTGTCCATGACACCTATTTATAGCTAGGACCCTTAATGCTGCTAATGGTAAGAACAGCTTACTTCTGGTGTACATAATGAAATATAATTCTGCAAAGACAAGCAAGAGTGTAAGAGTATGACACTCAAAACAAAATTTTCCTTAGAGATTCTAAAGTATGCATATTAAGGCAAAAATCTTCCCAAGTGTTGACAAACATGTTCTGGAATATAGAAGCTCTTCTTCTCCCTCACTGCCAGTTGATCTGAACACAGAGTGGGCATTGCAAGAGATATAGAGAACACTCCATTTCCCTTTATTCTTAAATACTAAATAGATAAATTAATATTTCCCTTCCAGTAAAAATTAAAGCATCCATAGGAGAGACAATTAATTCCATTCCTTCATCAAAGAGCAGCTTCTGTCTTTTGTGCACTCAAAACACTAACAAATGATGTTTGATGAAGCCATAGGGAATTGGACATATGCAAAAAAATTTAAAGTCAGAAGAAGCAGCCCCACAAGATAGAAAAAAAATGTAGGGAACTTCAATGTAGCTTGAAAGAACTTCAAATCATAGACTTTTTAATGTGCCTGAGCTGTAACTTGGACTTTTGAGCACTGCGTGCATAAAGCTAAGAATGAGAAAGTTATAACTCTAAAGGGAGATAGTTGTAAGGTGATGAATTTTAATTCTTATTCGTGAGAATCAATCTCAGAAAAGGATAATGTGTTAAGCATGTGAAGGGAGCATTACTGTGGCAACATATCATGTTTTCATTAACCTATAAAAATTCTAATACGTGGTCTTGACCATATCACTTATGTATGATAAAAATCTGTGTAAAATAATATATTGCACATGAAATATTCTTTAATATATATTTAAAAATAGATTGAGGATGTTCTGTGTGAAAAAAATCGCTCTGCCTGTTTTATATTCATTAGTTCATTTATCTTCACAATAATCTTGATATTATTATGCCTATTTTACATATGAAAAATTAAAGATTGAGGTATTTAGCAACATTTTCTACATCACACAGGGTTATTCTGTGTTTTACATGCTTATAAAAAGTTACAAAGTTTTCCATACAAAACAAATATGCATATTTCATGTTTAACATGAGATATTTTCAAGAGTATTTATGATTCTAGGCCCTTTTTTTCATATTTTTTGCAAACTTGGAATGCGATTGCAAATAAGATGTAATTGTTTTGTTTGTTTGTTTGTTTTTTAACCAAGGGATACATACTAGTTGGTAAGTCATTGGCTCTATCTTTGAAAAAAATAATCTTTGCTTTTTGTCTTAGAAATAATTTCAACATGAAATAAGTTTTGATAGAAAATAGCAGAGAGCTTAGGACTGAGCCTTGAGAAAATGTCTAAAGTTAATGTGGAGATAAAGCAGGAAAGTCAAGGCAACACAAATGGCACCAGAACAGGAGAATGAACAGTCTGAGAGGAAAGAATAAGATCCAGATGTTAGCCTGTCTGTTGATACATCTATGTATGTCATATCTTATGGTCAAGTTGAGAAAGGCAATCTGAAGAACACATGCCATTCCCCAAAACTCTTACAAAATGTTATTTGATAATGATGTCACGCAAAATCCTTAGTGCTACATGAGGGAATTACGTGTGGGAAGAATGTGTGTTATCTGAGAAGAAATTTTTTTTAAAAGGCTGTGCATCTCTATGTTAGAAAAGACAACAGCAAGTGAATGTGACTTTGTATAGGATCAAATTAAGATAATTCTAAATGTCCCCAGTGGAATTCAGTTATGTGAGCCTTAGCCATGGAGAACTTTTTTTCCTCTTCAGCCACTGGCTACACTTCTAAATCCACTGGAACTTCATTTCCTTCCCACTACACTGTGAAAATTATTCTTTGGGCATGATTAATAATGTTCTTATTTAAAGAACCTTAATTATTTTCCAAGTTCTTATACTATTTAACCTGATAAAGCAGTGACATGATCATCCAATCTAAATTAACTAGATTTCAGGGCAAGTTTTCAGTTCCTATTTCTATCTTTTGTTGGCTTCTCTCTCTCTCTCTCTTTTTTTTTTTTCCTTCAACTGCTCCAATATGAATTCCACTAAAAATGCTGCCATTATTTATTCATTTATTTCATTTATTCATTCATTCTAAACACAAGTCTCTGTTGTTTGGGTGAGAGTATAAAGGACTGGACATTGATTCAAGCAATAACTTGGGGTACTAAAAGGACACAGTATTTTAAAGCAAATATAAGCAGTTCGATTTGTCTAGAAGGGATGTTCTCACTAGGTATATTTTGGCAGGCTGTTGTGTATACAATTTTATTTCACTGAAAAGTAAGATGAAGCTTACTGTAAATAAGAGCTGTGAATCTGTGTGACATCAACCATTGGACAAAAAAAGGATAGCATATCTAATAAGGGCAAACTATGACTAGAAATTTGAAGAGCTCAAGGAGGCATCTCATTGCTAAAAAGTAACAAAGTGACTTGTGTCATAATGAAAGTTTATATAAAGAGTTTGAAATATTAAGATTGAACTACAATTATTTCTGCTGTTTCAATGTTGTTTTGAATATGTTTTACACCTTCTAATGTGATACTGACAGCCCTTGACTTTGAGAGTGTGCCATATATCCAAAGAAGTAACAAATCTCTGGTCTAGAGTATATTCAGTTGTGACTGAAAATGACTGAAATTTTGTCCTCAATGTTGAGTTATAGCCCATATCTAAAGAGCCTTTATGACTATTCTAAGGAGCTTGGAGTTCCACCCTGTCAGCATATAGTAGATCCAGAACATTTTTAAGCAAGGGAGAGAACTGAATCAATTTATACTGTGGGGGAAATACTTCTAACAGAGACATAACGAATAATATAGTAATTCAGAAAAGTTGGAATTAAGATCTGTGAAAGTTTCCATGCCAAATAATGGTACGACAGAGTTCAAACTTTCCAATTAGCTTGAGAAAGAGAGAGAGAGAGAGAGAGAGAGAGAGAGAGAGAGAGAGAGAGAGAAGAAGAAAGCAAGAAAGCAAGAGCAAGAAAGAAAGAAAGAAAGAAAGCAAGAAAGCAAGCAAGAAAGAAAGAAAGAAAGAAAGAAAGAAAGAAAGAAAGAAAGAAAGAAAGAAAGAAAATGCTCTAACATATTGGCTAGTGTGAACCAGCTGTTTTAGAAGTATAAGTCAACTTCAATCTTTATTATGTACGTGGAGAAATATGTATTATGCAGTATTTGAAATTTCTCTTTTTCATCCACAATATAATACTGTAATCTCACTCATATTTACGCAAATAAATAATTCAAAAGATAGCCTGGAAAGTATGTTTCAAAATGAGTGTTATCAAGAAAAGGATCTTAAATCTGATAAAATTCCTCATATTCTAGTTTATCTTCAAATTTTCTCTGAACATACAATTTTTACTTCATATATAACATTTCTGAAATACTTTTTTCAAGGCACATGTCCCAGCATGGCAGTTTTTTCTTTCAAATAGTTCAACCTGAACATTGTTGTTATTTCATTGAAAAAGTACTTCAGGAACTGCTGCTCTTCCATTGATTTTTGGTGGAGAAAGTCACTATCCTTTCTATCTGTGTTTAAAAAAAATTATTCTTATCACAATTGTCACAGGATGGTTGAACCAACAGTAACTAGAAACGACTAGAGCAGTCCTCACTTTAGTTTGTACACCGGATTGTTTTAGAAACTACATTTTATATAGTCACTGTAAATTTAAGAACATAACAATAAAAACAATGTTTTTTTTATTTTCTGTTGAGAAAAATCCTTTACTATTCTTATAATTTCCTAACTTCCATCACATTTATACAAGGTACTTTCTTTTACATAAAAATAACAATAGACAAAGAGGTATTCACCCTCCAAAAATTATGTCTAATTATATGTAGGTTATGTCTAGGTCCTGTAGAAATTTTTATGCATATGATATATTGTGAAAAAATGTGAAACTACAGTAATATAATGTAATATGCTTTATTTGAAACAATTAAATGTATAAATTTTGACAATAGGGAAAATGTCTTTGTGGAGAAAATATCATAGCAGAATGCTTAATTTATTAAGGCAACCATTATTTTTCTATGCTGGTGTTATCATGATTTAGAGTCTGGAGACTGTTCATAATACCAATGATTATATGTAGTTTATTTTTCTTAAAGGCTACCACTATAAACATAATAATGAGAAATGAGGAGACTCTAATAACAAATTTTTTGTTGTGTATCCTTTTTAGACGATATTTATTTGTGTTTCAGCAGAGAACACAAGAGTGTTACAAAAAATAAAGCTTTCTTCTTAGGAGCGACTTCTTGAATTAATAATTTTATCTGTTTGAAAGAGTGTGCTAGGCATATAATAAAGAGAGCATCACCTTTCTTACTCAATGTGTGATCAATTTTGATTATCTAATATTTATAAAATAGAAAAAAGGAAATAAGAAATCTATTTTCAAAGGACAGATTTTCTGGGTAGCAATGAGGAACAACTAAATTTTTCTCAGCTGTGTTCACCCTTGAAGAACTTTATTGAAGAACAAATTTATTAAGATTATTTTAACTATTATGTCCTAGAACTTATACATCTGTATATTTTTAAGCAGTATATACACATTGCCATTTTTTTGTTCACCAATTTTGCACATTATCTATTGACTTTCTGTGATGGCAGATGACAATCAAATTGTTACACTGCAGACCTCTCTTGTGTTTCCTCCAGTATTCACCAAATCATTACACTACAATTTTTGCTTCAATGTGTATTCCAAATTCACATTATTATGTCTTCCTACATATTATTCACAATCGAACACTTTTATGAATTACATATATATTTTCTTTTTTTTGTTTCACTTAAAGTTGAAAGTTGCCTTTTTTCTTACATTTAATTTTTCTTTTACCTATTGTTAAATTTTCTTCTATGTTCTAATATCATTTCAGCATAATTTCTCACAAAATATCACCTCCACTAATCATTTTACTTTTCATCCTGGAGCACTCTGTTCCTTCCGTGTCTCAGAACAGACTGAATTAACTAGCAGTTGTGATCCTGGGATTGGCTTTATTCTTGACATTTCCTCTGCCTTTTTCCTGGATCAGAGATCCTGTTCCCCTAAACTTAGAATTTTTTTCTTTCTTGATTTACTTCCTTGTTTTGGAAGAAAGTAGTCTTTGGTAGTTTTTTCTAGATTAAAACATGGCACAATATGGAACCCTCCACTTGCCTGTATATTGAATTGCAGGACAACAATCAAGACTTGTTTTCTGCCTGAGGAACAACTGACATCTTGTCATCTTGGAAATAATCTAAACCATCTATCTGGAGATCCCCTTTACTTCTCTCCTTTATCGGCTATTTTAATATTAGAGAATATAGGTTTCTGAGCAAGGAGAATTATCAGAAATGAAAAATGACATAGTGTTAAAGGAGTCAATTAATTATAATAATTCTTAATGTTTATTTTCCTAATAGGAAGTTTCAAAATATATAAAATCAAAACAAAGAAAATAAAGAATAAATGAATCTATAAGTAAATTTAAATTTACACAGAGATTTCAGTACTCCTCTAGCAATGATCTATAGAACAAAATACACAAAATAACACCACTTGGGAAACATTTTGAAAGTTTCTTAAAAAGTTAAACATACAGCTACCATTGGGTCCAATTATTTCACTTCCATGTATTTTCCCAAAAGGAATGAAAGTAAATGATCATCTAAAAAAGTTGTATATAAAGTTCATAGCAGCTTTATTTGTACCTACGATGAAATAAATTCCTCAAAAAAAAAAAAAAACAAAAAAAACCAAAAAACTAATAAACACAAAACTCTATGGGATGATCACAGAGGTAAAGTGCCGTTATTTCATCATATCCTATCAAGTACATACTTTTAACACTATCATTGTTTATGCTGACCTTGATATCAAGCTAAAATAGTGTTCTTTACTCTAATATTACTTTATTTCCCCCTTTTTCTTACTGTACCCTTTGGAAGGAAGTCACTACGCATAGCCTATATTTAAGGAGTGGGGAGTTATGCTTCACTTCCTCTATGGTATAATGTCTACCTAAGTTATGTAGAGTTCTTCTACATGAAAGATTTATGCTCTCTGCTGCATCTAACTTTTTTCAATTTACATCAGTATGGACTCATAGATATTTATTTTACACTTTGGGTTACTTTTGGTTATAATCCAATACTATTTTATTTTATTATTGAAATTGTTGCAGCTTTAGCCATCGGGAACTCTTTCAGTAGCCCCTGTGTTCTTTCGACACACCACCATGATTGCAGATTTGTTTATTGATTGGTTTATTATGTTTTTTTTTTTGAGCACTTTCTTTATGAAACCACATTTTAAAAAAATCTTTCTAGAATTTAATAAATTCAGCCATTCCAAGTAATTACCGATATTTAGATTCCCGGTTTCACAATTGGTAAAGGCAGGGATGAGTGCAAATGGCCAGGCAATAATTAGCTCTTGGTTTATTTTCCTTTGATTAATTTACAATGGAATATTGGCATCCTTCCTCCAAGGACGTTGTACCTTCCTGATGGCTAAAACACCCAGTTCACAGCAGATTCAAGCACATGTAGAGGAAGGTGGGATGATGTCATCCACAAACCACAAGACATCCAAGATCATCTTGTATGTTTTCTGTTCCAGTCCTAGAAGAAGTCATTTCTCCAAAGAGTACTGATTCCTCTTATTAGCAAATGTTACTAGAAACTCAGATCTAAGAATTAGGTGTGCTGGCTGCTACTAGGGTATCATTGCTTCCAGGGCTTCTCAACTGACAGAGCAAGGACACGCATTTGTTCATACTAATATAAGTATTCTATAAATTTTGATAGGTCAAGTTAGTGTTTAGTATCGTTTAAGCCTTCTATGTTCTTTCTTTATGTATTTTGTTCTATCCATTAATACTAAAAAACCAAAATCTTCTATATTGAAATCATCTGTATTTATGGATTTGTCTATTTCTTCTTCAGTTTCTGTATATTTTGATTTCATATATTTTGAAACTCTTCTATTGGGAAAATAAACATTAAGGATAATTAAATTTTTTGATTCACTGACCACTTTAACATTATGAAAATCCTACTTTGTTCTTGATAATTCTCTTTCCTTGGAAATCTATATTCTCTAATATTAACAGTATTGACTTTTTTGAATAGAGCAAACACAGAATATTATTTCTATCTTTTTACTTTTAACCTATTTACATCTTTAATTTAAAGTGGACACCATATAGTTAGGTCTTGCTTTTGTATACAATATGAAAATATTTTCCTTTTGTTTGGGATGTTTAAAACATTTATATTTAATGTGATCATTGTTACATTGCATTCAAAGCTATCATATGTTTATTTGGTTTACATTTTTCTTATGTCTTTCATTTCACATTATTTTTTTCTGCTTCTTTTATATTGAGCAGTTTTTAAGATATTTATTTCATCTTCATTTATTTGATCTCATTTCACTTTCAAGTAATATTATAGCATTTTATGTAGGGAATAAACACTTTACAACTGTTTTTATTTCTTCTATCCTAGCTAATATTGTTGACATATATTTTATTGGTCCAATTTTAAACTATCTGTGGTAAAAATTATGTTTTCTTTCTCTAACAGATTGGTTATTTTTTTGGAAAAAGAATGGGTTCTGAGGAAAAAAATAAACATGGGGTAGAGTGATATCAAAAAGAAAATAAATACAAATATACTTATATTAATAAATACAAATATAATATATATATGATGGTAGTATTTTGATATATATATATATTAAATATATTAAACATATCAAAATCTCTCTCTCTCGCTCTCTCAAAATAATACCATCATTTCTGGATGGGAAGATTAAGAAAAATTTAATGTATTCTTTATAACTCCTGCTATTTTGATCATCCATTTTTTCTTAATTATAAAAATATTACTTTAAAGCAATTATGTATACAAGTATATGAACTAGATTTTTACTGAGACCATATGTTCATTAGAATTTGTAGGGGGAAAAAATGAAGTCGATACACCTACCGCATGCACAGTTCCCCTAAACCCACTTTTGAAAACCCAGGCCATTGGTCATGTAACAGTTCAAGGGCCATCAGAAGCAGTTTCAAGTTTATGATTGTTGATTTTGAAATGTAAAGAGGAATGGAAAAAAAGAGAATCAAAAGTACCAAACCAACCAGAACAACAGATGGCTATAAGGAAACAGGCTCAAAGGACATGGTTCCTCAACAGATTTCCACCCAAGACTTTAGAATAAGATAACTGGGTTATAGTCCAAGATTCATGTTAAAAATAGGGCCTGCTCGAGAATTTCCATCGCTGGTATAATGCTAGAGAAACTAGCTTTGGCAGCACTAGGAAAAGAAGGGATTCCTTGTTTCCTCTGGGCCTGTATAGCAGGATTGCTTTTTCTCTAGTTTGTTGAACAACAGACATGACTCAAATTAATTCTGGACTTCATCTCTGAAAGAATGCCAAGTATGTTAAATAAGCCTCACATTAGGAGCATCTAAGATCAACCAATCATAATATCATTAGATTTAAAATGCTCATGAGGCCAAGTTCTAAAGGAAGAAGCACAAAATTATCAGACTTTTTAAAATGCCAGCTGTGAGAGAGGACATAGTAAATGCTTATCAGAAGCATGATATATGCAGAATTCATCACAAGAGAAAATAACGTTGAAAAAACTTTCCAAACAACTAATAGGAAAAGAAGAAAGAATACAATTCAATGTGTTTTGTTAAAGTCTATATTAAACATGGTTTGGTAAGGTTTTAGGGACCAAATAAAAAATAGGGAGAGTTGTTGAAATCACAAAGAATAACAAGCAAGTCAGGTAAGCAGTTATCTTATTGAAGTTAGAAGGATCAGCTAATATCCACCAATTAAGAACAGAAAAGTGGTTTAAACTCTCTCTCTATTACTTCTTTTCTGATTGGGTTTTAGGGAAACGTTTTTGTGGATAAAGTCTGATCAAGGTCAGCTCAGGTGGTAGCCCACATGCCATAACTTAAGAATGATGGGATTAACCTCATTTCTTACAACTCCAACCAGAACAAATCTCCTGAGACTCTGTGGTAAGCCTCCTTTGAAAACTGCTAACATAACTTGGAAAGTTAGCTTATTAATTCCACCTCTGTTCATTTGCAATTAAGATGAATAGATTTATATTTTTTCCTTGTCGCTAAAGGAAATCAGTTTTCCAAAGATAAAGCAAGAGGTGTTTAACAAGGTTGAGGTACAAATTAATCAAGGTTTTTTAAGGATACAAAAATGACCGAAGGGAATAAGTCTTGCAGGGGAGAAGCAGTGGAGGCTATCAGCAAATCAAACAAAAAAACAAAAATTAAAAACAAAAGCAGGCAGCCTGGGGCTGTTAGGTTCCTAAGTGATTAAAAGGACAGAAGAGGGTGATGGTTGTGGACGGCCTTGTTGGACGAATGGAGTATAGAAAAGGCGATTCTTATTTTTCTCGCTTTTTCCTAGAAAAGTTCATTACTATTTCTATATATAGCCATGCAACAGACATCTGGAGGAGGTATGGAGATTTAGAGCTTTACTATTCAAAGTATAGTCTGAAAACTAGCAGCATGAACATAACTTGAGAACTTGAGAGAAATAAATAATTCCATCTCATATTCTAGACCTACCAAATCATAAAATCAATAATATTCCTTAGTAATTTGTGGACATATTTAAATTGGAGAAACACTGATTTCAAGCATAGACTGCTATCAGAAAACTTCGGTTTGAATTTCTGTTCTACCACTTACTGTGTGACCTTGGAAAAGGTATATAACCTCTCTTATAATTGGTTTCTGCACCTAACTTATGAGTTTATTAGTTTAAATGAAACATCACGTGAAAACCACTTTCCACAATGCCTGGCACATTAAACAAACTCGGTACAAGCTAAAAAGCATAGCAGTGACATGGATTAGATGACCAGAACCAAGTTACAAAATATACAAGAGATAAAATTAACTCTTTCCATCTCTGTGCTCCATTTACTAATCCTACATCTGGTGCTGACATGAATTTTTAAATTAAACCTTTCAGTGGTAACTACTTCATGCTATGTTCAGACTGTGGCTATGAATCAAGAGTCATTCATTTAAAACAAAGTCATATTTGGCCACTTTATCATCCAACTCAGATCAGCTGCACATTATAACCAAATAATTGTGCATATATTGGTCATTAAAAACTGAACAACTAACAATATATAGACAACTGATAATGTCAACAGCTGCTATAGCATTGCTTAAATGAACAATCTTCTTTTTAAAAATTACATTTCGAAAAATATTTTTCTGAAAAATTGTTAGATGACAGAATAGTCAATTTCTTTGAAAAGACAATTAAAATACAAAATTACTTCAGTTACTCAGAGAAGCTAAGAAAAAGTTTATTTCAGATTAACATCCTGTATGGTTATTTGATATCAGTATTTAAATAATTTAAGAGTATTTAAATCATTTAAAAGCTAGTCTTTTTCTGACTAAAGCACTAAATTTTTCAAAATGAATACAATTAGATTGTGAATTTATAAAATTTTAAAAAATAAAATAGAATTCTAAAAGGTGTTTTTTTTTTTATTTGTTTGTTTGTTCGTTTTGGTTCATTTCGAGCTAACCAGGAAATTCAAAGTAATAATTCAATAGGCATTTAACAATTATTGTTTTTAGTCACAAATGTTATAGATGTTATAAATGTTAGAGTGGTTAACCAGGGTTTTGAAAAGTTAAAGTAGAAAGTAATAACTTGGTTTTTGGAGATTCTGTCTGAAAGTAATAAAGGCTGTTGATATTCTAAATCTCTCACTTGCCAGTAATATCATATCTCCAGCAACTTTACTCTTTGCATTTGCAAAACCTGTAACATAATTTTAGTACTTCCTTTGAAAGTATAGAGGAAAACTCTATTTCATTAGTCTATAGCTTCAAGATTTTTCTGATGGCTATAATTCCAGCCAAAGGTACAATTGCTACTGAGTCTCAGTCCTTGCTAGTCATGGAAAGCTTTAGAGGATAGCTTATATCTACATTTATATATCCTTGTCCTAAGCATCATCTTTATCAAAGATAATCCCCTTTAACTGAATTTGAAGCTTGGAGAGAGTGGAACTATAGAGCAATGAGTGGTGATATTTCTCTTTACTTAGAGGAATTAAAACTACACTGGCGATAAACTTGGCAATGAATATTAGAAAGATATAAAAATCTCTCAGGTTTCCATGTTCCTTATATGGAAAATGGAGGTTGATGATTTTATCTGAGAGAATTATTATGGGTCTTAAATAATCTAAATGTGAAAATATCTGTTAAGTGCTCATTAAAGGGAGGGATCTAATAAGGGTTTCCTCCATTCTCAGTAAAGCAGATTGTTTCATAGAGACATGCTCTCTATTATACACTGCATTTTGCATTTTGAACTAGAAGTATTGAGCAAAATATACATTATAGTGCAAGTTTTATGGCATGTCCATGTAAGACAGGGAGCACTTTACTGTGACACATGTTTCTGCTTTAATTCCTGAAGACCCATTTTACTCCATCTCATAAATGATCACTGATGACCAAAAACCTTCTGGCACAATTTATAAACCAAAGTAACTAATTTACTAATTTTAAACTAAGTTTCAATGAAAAGCCCTGAAGTTTCTCCCATCCATAGATAATAATGTGAATCACTGATAGAGTTACCAACTTCTTTCTACCTATTCTAGCTATGCAGAGTTTTTGACCATCTTCAAAAATAGAACACCTAAAAGCAAATAGAAAGTTCAGGGATGTTATTTCACACAAAGATGGTGAGTATATGGAATAAATTGCTAGCTTAGACCACTGGAGCAGATAATATAATTTAGTTTAGCAGCACAAAATTTATTTCTAAAGGATGGTGAAGATGACAATAAAGAACTAGAGAAAATTGATGGCAGTGGCTTGAGAATGTCAGATAAACCCAGATGAAGAAGGTTTTTTAATGCTCACATGGCCTCTCCCCCATCTCTGTGTTAGTATTTTTTTATGTCCTTAAGATCTTTTAATTTTGTGAAAATGGATATATCTGTGACTAGCTTAGCAAAAATTGCTGCTTTATACCATAATGCATGCTATAAACCATGCGAGGATCTTAAAGTGCATAATCGGGCTGCAGATGGCACTGTTAATTTCTATTACAGGCTTTAAAACCACGAGGGAGATAGTGTTTGCCTCACTGCCTCACTGTTCTACAAGAATGATTTTTGATAGTTTCCCTTACTGCACAGCTTTTCTGCAAAGTGTTTGTCTTTTAGAAAGGCCAGAAAGAACTTACTGGCTTTTAAAAAAATCTGTGAAAAAACTGCCAAGTGGCTCTGGGCCCTACCCCCTGCAGTCCCCAGTTTACCAGCCTTATTTCAGATGGTACAAGTATGTGTTCACATGGAATGAAATGAGCCTTCTTCTGAGCTTTGGGAATATGTGAAAACACCAACTATCTGCTTCATATCAAATGTAGGGAGTAATATAAAATCCCATCGATGAAGATTCTTTTGAGGATGGTGAAGTTAAATAAGAAATGAAATATTAGAATACACATACACACACACACACACACAGATTTTGCTGTGTTTTGCTACATGAGTCTATATTCTTTAATAGAATTTTGCCTACAATTGTGTCCATCATCTGGTTTCAACCAATGGGCTATACATTGAATTCTGTTTTTATTTTTAGGTTTCTATAGTTTTGAAAGTTCTCAATGCCTGTCAAATTCAAGAATCCCTTCTAAACCAATCTTTCAAATGAATCATTGGTAGAGGGTTGGCTTTGGAATCAGAAGACGTGGCATTGCTTCTTAGATGTTATCACTTAAAAAGTAGATGATATATAGCCTTCTAAGCTTTTTATGTCTTTGCTCTCTTATCTAAAATATCCAATCATCAGGGTCATAGAGATTAAACAAAAAATAAATATAAAATCCTGAGTAAAGTGCAAGTCATATGCTAAGTTCAAAATGACTTTGACAAAGTGCTTTTGTGGGTTTCTTTCACAAGAAAGTGCCATTTCTAAGCAGGTACAAGCAGCCTACAAAATTGATTTGCTTCTGATAAGTCACTATTCTAAGACAGAATCTTCTCGTAATAAGCTCAACAGAACTAAAATATGTTGAATAGAGCTATGTAAATGACCAATACAATATCAGTAGCTTACTACCTCAATCTTGGTGATTTAATGTCAGTAGATGATACCAAGATTATGAGTATGACTTTTTAAATTATTGTTTTTCCATAAAAGTGCATAGATTAATAATATGCCTTTTTTATCTCAATTTTCCATGCTTAGGTTCAAATAGCCATTATATTAACAAGCCACTACTCCTGCCGCTTTCTTGATATTCAAATTCATGATTACAACTTCCATTAAACAACTCACTTTGATGTACAATAGACAGAGTAAACTCAATATATTTAAAACTTAACTTATTAATCCCCCACTGAGAACCTGGTCCACCTCCTCATTTAACTATTGGCACTTGGCATTCATTTTTTTAATGGTATTCATTCAACAAATTCATCCAACCAAATTTATAAAGCTCATGTTATATGCCACACTTGTACTGAATGCTGGAGATGTAAAATAAACTAGATAGAAACTGTCTCCACCCTCAAGGAAGTTACATTCTGGGAGAGATAACTTAAAAAAAAAAATCCCACAACAGAGTAATGAATCAGCCCTCCAAAGCAAGATATTTATGACAGCTTTATTGAGATATAATTAATACCATAAACTTCACCCGCTTAAATTGTGCAATTCAATAGTATTTAATATATTCACAAAATTGTGCAAACATAACTATATTTTTTGCATGTACTACCCTCCACTACATAAACTTCCCTTGTTCTTAATTTATTGACAGCAATATCCCATGCCTTATATTTTTTATCTTTAACACACTGGCTAGAAAAGTATGTGACACATAGTAACTATTCGATGAATTTTAATGAATAAATGAATGTCAATCAATCATGGTCAATTATGATTATTAAAATCATCCCAAATACTGGCCCATTATATATTTTTTATATCCAAATAATGTGCATCTCTGTTATTGACTTAAATATTCACATTGCCTAACTCCAGAGAAGGATTTATATTTGCAATCTAAAGAAAGTAGTCAAAGAGCACATTGATGTATGCTTAAGAATATACAGAAGTGAGAATGTGGCCTGAAAAATCAAAAAAGAATACTTTTCACCAAGTGTACATTATGCAAGAAATTATGAATTAGAACTCTAGAGGAGTAACATATTTCCCACATAAATGACCAAGTTTTATGGTGTGCTTTGATCCCCAAATGAGATATATGAATTTTATATTGAAAATTGTAACTTTTAATTTCAAAATTATATGTGTAGCAATTATGTTATGAAAGGCATATAGTTCCTTTCTACACATAACACGACGAGTAACATATTTTTCTGAGTGTTTTTCATAGGTGGTTCTTAAATAAGATGACCTTTCTGAGGAAGATAAATGGAAACCAATCATCATCCTAATCAGGGTAATAACAAGGACAAGTACAAAAATCATGCTCACCAGAGCTTTCAACAGCACCCTGAAGCACACCCATGAGTTGCCAAAACATTGACTTCTGACCGGAATGGAAGCAAATTTAATGACTAAATTCAATAATGTATTAGGGCCATGTGATCTTCATGATTATGCACATGGAAAAAGCAAAAGGCACTGATAAATGGAGAACTAGCCTAGGCAGCTGGCTCCTTTCATGCAAATAAAAAATAGAGAAGCTATACATGCAAGAATGAAGTATGAATTTGAGAAAGGAACATAAAAAATAAAAAGCCACTGAGAATATCGAAGACTGTTAGAAACTAATGTTGATGGTATTCTGGTTGTAGGACAGATAAAGAATGTATTAGTCTACTCACACTACCATAACAAAATACCACAAACTGCGTGGCTTAAACAACAAAAATTTATTTCTCATGGTTCCATGGGCTGGGAAGTTCAGTATCTAGGTGCTAGTTGATTCAATTCCTAGTGAGAGGTCTCTTCCTGGCTTGCAGTCATTGACCTCCTGACTGTATGCTCATGTGGCCTCCTCTCTGTGCATGTGCAAAGAAAGAGATCAAATTCTATGGAATTTCTTCTTATAAAAATACTAATCAGATCAGATTGGGGCCCTATCCTTATGATCTTATTTAATCTTAATTACTTTCAGGATGGCCCTGTCTCCAACCAGATATAGTCACATTGGGTGTTAGGGCTTCAACATGTGAATTTTGTTTGTTGAGAGACACAAACACTCAGTCCATAACAGGAAAGAACTTCCAAGTTCTTTTTCTGTCTCTCTTCATATTGTCTTAGAAAGAATGAAGCTCATCTCTTTGCAGCAGAAACTAGCAGAAGTTTAAGCTGGATTAAATTTTAGTTCAATTATTTTAAGGCTATTGGATAGGTCATACTGTGTACATATATCAAGAGGCATAAAAAGATTTTTTTTTTATTTTAGAGATATTAAGATTGGAATGAGAGAGCAAGATTATATAGTTTGACAAGTAGTATTTCTTTTATTTTTGTTTTTGATTATTTGGTTGGTGAAGAAAAATTTACACCAAAATGGTTTTAATTTGCCTTTTTTTTCAGCACTTGTAAATCTGAATTTACCTATATTTAATTTTGTGAATCATGCATTTAAATTTATAAGGAAAATTTTAATCTGTTTATGTATTTAACTATATGAATGTCAGAAAATTCTAAAAGGCAGCCAAAGCAAATACAAGGTTTTTTAAATATAAAATATTCTTGATAACATATGAGATTTTATTTATCTACTTCTTTTAACTTTCTAGTTTTACCATCCTTGTTATATAGACAGTCATTCTGAGAGGGGTAATACTAAGAGAAAGAGTAACACTGTTCAATCAGAAATAGAGATACAAGCAACGGAAGTTCAGTAGAGAAGTTTACATTCTGTCCCTCAAAAAAGACATGTGCAAGTCCTGTCCCCCAGTACTTATGAATGCAACCTAGGTCTTTGCAGGTATAATCAATTTAAGATGAAGCCATACTGAATTAGGGTGATCCCTATAACATCCAGAAGTCTGAGAAAATAAATTTTGTTTTAAGCCACCCAGTTTGTGATGCTTTGCTATGGCAGCCCTAGGAAACTAAAAAAGTCATATGTTAAATAACTAATAGAGATGGTTTTTAAATATATATGAAGCAGGAAGAACAGAAAGTGAACTAATGTTTATTGAGTACATATTATAATCTTTGTATTAATATTTTTAAAATATATCTCATAAAGATGTATACAAATTTAGGAAATAGATATGATTCCCATTTTTAAAATACCAGAATTAAGGCTGATAAAAGTTTGGTAATTTGCTTTCTTATGAGAACATACTTAGTCTTTCTTAGATTACTCAAAAGTCTACAGTGATATAGTTTTGTTGACTATTTAAATAAATATTTATTGAGCCTCAGAACTCTTTCAGGCACTAGTCTAGACACTGCAGATAAAGCAGTTTCAAAATACACAAAAATATCTTCTCTAGAGGAGCTTCAATATAATGGAAGCAGAAAGCTAATAAAGAAAATAAATAAATAAAATGTATAGTATACCCATGTTGATAAGACCAATGAAGAAAATTTAAGAACCAGATTTTCAGAAGTGAGGTTCAATGTTCAAGAAAAATTTTACTGAGCAGGTGCCATTTGAACAAAGACATGAAAGACGAGAGGGAAGAATTGTGCAAATAAACAGAAAAAAAGCATTTTGAGCAAATGTCTTTGTGAGAAGTCACATGGCATGTGGCATGTGTGAATGAGGCATGGCCTGGGCAGCATTCTAGTTGGACATGAGTGAGAATAGAGGTCAAAAAAATGAAAAGGACCCAGTTAGGGCAGGGTATATAGGTAGAATTTTAAAGATGTCTCCTTATTGAGAATGAGTGGGGTACTATCTGAGAATTTTAATCAGAGGAGCAATGTCATTTCATTCATTTAGTGATAGATAATTTATGTAAAGTGGGTATATTCAATAAGGTATGTCTCTTTTTAGTTGATAAATAGAATCCAGAGCCTTAATTCAGGTCTTCATTTGAATCATTTTAAAGAGTAGTTCCTGATGCTGATTTCAAGTCACATGCAACTATTAATTGAACAATAGAAGTGAACAGTTTGAACTAGAGCTTCTAAGTTCATATCTGCAATAGCGAGGGGAGATGACAGATAGATAGATATGACAGATAGATAGACAGATGATAGAGGACAGATGATATACAGACAGAGATATTAGATTAGATGACAGAGGATGACAGATGTGATAGATGACAGATAGACGATGATAGAATGACAGATAGACATGAGAGACAGATAGATAGATAGACGATAGATAGATGATGAGATGGTATTGGTGATTTGATGATGATGATAAGACAGACAGATAGATAGATAGATGATAGATAGATAGATGACAGATAGATAGATAGATGATAGACAGATGATAGATGATAGATAGATAGAAGATAGATAGATAGATAGATAGATGATAGAAAGATGATAGATAGATAATACACAAAAACATACATATTTCCTCTTATTGGGTAAGCAGTTAGATTAGAAAGAAATTGAATCTTCAGTCATATCCCAGAGTGGTTGGTTTTGTTACTTTTTTGTTTTTAAATATATCACTTCTTATTCTTTTTCTACCAGTGGATACTGGGTGTAATGATAGTGACAAATTGTTTCATTTAGGCAATGAGGCACTGTATCCAATTTTCTTGAGGAAGGATATATATCCCATAAAAATCCAGATTTAAAGTTAGATATAATTATAAATTGATATCTGAAATTTTTCTTTGGAAAAGAGGTTATTGTATTTTCAACTGCATCTGGGTTGTCTATAACTTTTAAAAGTGTTTGTAAATAAAAAGAATGTGCAGCAGCCATCAGGCTGGATAATAATGGACCTTTTTTTGCTACACATAGTATATATTTACTCGTCTCATCATTTTCATTTCAACCTCTTTTTCCATTCTCAGTCCATGTGTTTCTGACATGTAAGCCATACCGGGTTAATTCTGAATGTAAATTTTTTCTGATTTATGATTAGTTCAAGGATACACATTCAGAATCAATAAAAGATATAGAGCCTTTCCTCTGGGATTTGTGGAAGATGGTGCAAATGTTTTTTTGACATGGAGGAATGTGAGGCTAGAATCGTTGGGAGATATCATGTGCAGAAGTTGAATAAGCAAAGATAGACTTAGGGATAAGTGAACTTCTAAATAAGCCTATCTTTAGTTTGATCTATCCATAGATTTCTTTGTTGCCTAGAAAATATATTCATTTTCTATTTTTGTTGTGTAGGCCAACTTGGGCTGGATATGGGGCACTTGCAGTTGATCCGATCTACTGAATAATTCAGAAAAAATCTGTTGTAAATACAAATCAATGCCATTACCCTGAATACCTTCTATTTGATAATTTCTTCCTCTTTGTCCTTAAACGGCTACACATCTTCAAAAAGGTGTAAGAGATTTTTATAGAAAATTTGCAATAAATCATATCTACAAGAAGTTACATAATTATATGACACTCAGTCTATCACCACGTTTTTATTCTCTTCAGCAATACTCATGTTTGATCTGAAATTAACCAAATGATTGACTCTAATATTCCCTATGAATACAAAGAAGTTGAAATTTTTTAAAATTAAATGATAATGTCTTTCTATCAGACACACTTATTAAATTACTTATCATATGTGTAATCTTTCTATAGTACCAACCAAGAAAAATAAAAAGACTAAACCTCAAAGGTCTGCCTTAGTCTATCTTCTCCTTGTGCCAATTCTGCTATTTAAATTCCTTCTGCTTTCTCCATTTTTCTTTTATAATGGTATTTTTTTCCTGTCATGTTGCTATTTGTTGTTCATAAATTCCAAGGCATAACCAGTGCATGCAAATCACAATGTTTTTATGAGAAGAGAGGTTTAGTGCCAGTATGAAGATTTATATTTTTTTCACTTGCTATTAGTCACAAAGGCATTTTAATGTAAAGATTAATTTTTAATAACTTCTATTTGCATCTCTGGACTTATTGATTTGAAACATGGTGATGGTGGTGCTGATCAGGATATCTTTTTGTAGTCAGGGGAACTTTAAATAAGTCCTCCTGGAAGACCACACATTCTTACAGTCATATTCACTGAGCCAAAAAATTCTTTGTTCTTTGAAAATGATCGTAGTGGACATATTATGTGACTGACCAAAACTCTATTTAATTTTGAAGAGACTGCATAATATAGTCATTTAACAATAGGAAGAAAGAAACTCATTCTACCTTTTCTCCATTTAAAAACATATACCAAATAAATGCAAAGAACTACAGCTTAGTAAGACCCAATCTATTTAAGAGTTTGAAGGTACCATCGTGTACCTTCTTTCATTATCCTCATTCAGTCAGAAACTAATTCCTATTGTTTTTGAAATTTGTAATCATAATATGTGTTTCAATAAAACAATCAAGACACCTCTAGCAATATATTATTAAATTTATTTCTCAGTGGAATTCAGTGTGCAAGAATCCTATTTAAATGGAGAAATAAATATGAATCGATTAGAAATCAGTACACACAAATTATAATAAACACTTTTTAAAAAGCTTTAAATGTCTAAATATATAACAACTAGGAATGATTAATGGCACACTCATGGAATGACATATTATGTAGTAATTCCAGTATAGATTATAGGATAATATTAATGACATGAAAAAAAATAATGAAATTTTAAGTTAAAAAGGATTCATAGATAAGAACTCGTACTTGAAGAATGGGCAGAAAATGCTATCATAAAAAATTATAGTAGGCTAATCATTATTATCACTTGGTGTCATGAGTGCAAGTGTTATTTTTTCACTTTTACTTATCCATATTTTTCATCATAAAACTTTTTTTTATTAATGTTGGATGAATTACCTTAAAAGGTATCCTTATAAGCATTTTGAGAGATATACAAGTAAGACATAATCAATCCTTACACTTAAGGAGCATGAAAAGAAAGATGCTCTCTCTATATGAAGGTGCATAGAAGGAGAATAAACTCCCTTGAGAAATTTCCTTTTGTAGTAATAATAGTCTTGGTTATTTAGACCAGTTTTCATGCTCCATAAAGCATGGCAACTAGAAACATTTAAAATATAAATATATATTCCTAGAAGCATAAAATAGTTACTAGCTGCTATGGTCTGAATTTTGCCCTCTCCCTGCCAAAAAAATTCATATGTTGAAGCACTAGCCCCCAATTGGAGATAGGGCCTTTAGGCAGTGATTAGGTTTATATAAGATAAAGGTGGAACCTCATGATGGGATTAGTGCCTTTAAAAAAAGATACATGTCAGGGTGAGCACTCTGCTATGTGGGGATACAGCAAGAATGCAGTTGTCTGAAAATCAAGAAGAGGACCCTTACCTGACATTGAACCCATTACCACTTTGATCTTAGACCACCCAAGCTCCAAAACTGTGAGAAATAAATTTCTGTTGTTTGAGTCGCCCACTCTGTGGTATTTTGTTAGCAGCCTGAGATGACTAAGAAACTAGGAGCATGAGTAGATATTATGCCATTATCTGAGAGAAGATGAAAATACAAAGAAATTAAGCAGCCATTAAAATTATTATTATGAAGGAAGATTTTCCTGATCAAAAGCAAAAAGAAAAAGGTAGCTAAGAGGATGCGAAAGTTTTTGGGAATCTTGCTCTGAAAAGTGTCTCGAGCTTGCAAATGATGAGGGCTTTACTAAAATATCTTCTGCTTGAGAACCTAAAAGGCTATAGAATTTATTGTGAATTGAAAGTAAATCAACTTTTACATGAACTGTGACTGATCTTTGAGTCATCTGGGTGGCCTTGAATAATCTCAAACCTTGACATTTAGATGATTCCAGATTGCTAGCTCTCCCAGGCATTTGTAGTCTAAAGTAAAATTTCGTATGTACCTATACAAGGAAAAATAGCATCACTGTAGGCCTCACATTACTTTGATTTTTATTTCTAAATAAAATAGTCCTATAATTCTAGTATAACTAGGCATATGAAAAGATAAAAATGATGGAAAGAAGAACCAGCACAAACAACAGGTAACAAAAACAGACCCTCAGATACTACAAATAGTGGAATTACTATTATAGATAGTAAAAGTATACTAACTATGCTTATAGAAATAATAGCTGACATAAAAAATTTCAGCAAACAGTGAGCAATTATAAAAGATATTTTTAAAGATTTGAAAAAGAAAAATCAAGAAATCCTACAAATTAAAAATATAATAACCCAAATAAAGAATCCAGGGGACAGATTTCACTGGCAAATAGAAAAAAGAAATGATCCCATATGAAGCAGAGAAAAGAAACATAGAAGAGCGAATACGAGAAAATACATTAATAAGACCTAAGTTTCATTTGATTAGAGTTTCAGAGAGACAAGAGAAAGAGAATGGGACAAAAGCAATCTATAAAAAGACAAGAGATGAGAACCTTTCTAAATTTATTTAGGACAATCCCTTTCAAACTGTAGGTCTTAGCTAGGTCATTAAATTTGTTTAGTAGGTCTCAGTAAGTATATTTTAATTAATTATGATAATTAAAAATGGAAAATATCAAAATATCAGAGTTTTATCATAGGAAGAGTAAGCATTGTTTCAGGAAACTTGTTACTGATTTTTATTATATATATTTGTATGCACATACATACATGTAGATATGCATATATTAGATTCTGTTGTGAAATGTATTTCTCATTATGTATAGTATTCAAAAACCATAAAAGCTAGCACCTAGTCCCTTAGGCAACAACATATAGACGAATATTCGATTTTAATCATATGTCTATGGAATTCCTCTCAAAATACATCTCGTCTCTCTCTCTCTCTCCCTCTTTCTCAGTCCCTCCTTCTCTCTCTTGTCTCTCTTTGCCAAGTGCTGGAAAAATGATATTTAAATAAATCAACAGTGCTAATATATAGAAAAGGTTATCAGAATACTATTAATCAAGAACCAATCTACATAGTTATGCTTTTAAGGATGATCTTACTGCCAATAAAAATGAATTGAGAAAATCAAATGAGGCACCTAAGACAGGTTAAAATTTTATAAACTGCAAAGCTGAGCCAAACTTTTAATACAAAATCACTAGAGTTTGAGTTGCATACTATTCAAACAACTTTATATGCATATGTTTGCATGACTTTTCATTGATAATAGCTGACAATGACTAATTTAACTTCCTCATACTCATGTAAACCCAATATTTAATTTTAAAAATTAAATATTTTGGGGACTGATTAAAAGTCTATAGAATTTCAGGAGGAATTGTTGCTGTCTAAAGAAAGAAATGCGAAGTCCTGAGGTGAGGAGTGAAGGATAGGAGAGATAAATGAGAAACTGTCATTACAGACACAGCCTGTCTACCCTCACTATCCCACATTGCCTCGTATGAGACCAGTGTAACCATAACATTTGTTTACCTCTTCCCACAGCAACATAGGGGTCAAGCCAATAGATATAAAAGTATACCTTTCTAAACTTCCATACAGTTTTTATCTATCAATACCATTTGCTAGTAAAATAAAATTAAGAAAGGACAACTGTAATGTAGAGTGGAAGCACCAAAGGAAAAAAGATATTCTGGTATTTGATAATGTACAATCATCACTGAATCAATCCTCTTTTTTCTCAGATTAGAGCATGGGGACCGAAGAAATACTGAGTATATGAATACAATGTAAAGATGTACAATGTACAATGCATCCTGATTTAGATCTTCAGTATACGAAGACACATTCTTTCAATAATTCTTATCAACTGTTAATTCTGTTATAATTAGAAATACCTGTATATGGACAAGGTCACTCCCAAATAAATATAATTTCTTAGAGAAGAATGCCGAGTTTTCTAATTATTCTTTATTAGGATTATATTGAAAGCATTTTGCCTTTAATCATTTGTAGGCTTCTTTTTATTCTCCATCTTTATATTTATAGGACTAATAATCATATTTCATTGGGACGTAGTATTCATTAAAACCTTATTTGTTAGATGTATGGAGAGCTGAATTAATAAATGACTAGCTAGTTGGATACCTGGCAAAGTTTTAAAAATAAATATTCTTAAAAGCAGAGGATGAAAATAACTTAGAAATAGGCTTCCAGGATAGAGATCATGAATAGATACATTAAAAGGGCTGATTGAGAATGGCAATCTTAAGGAATTAAATAGCTTATTTTATTTAAGAAGAAAATAGTCCTGATAAAAAATCTTAAGTCATTTCTGTTCGAGAATTAAATCATCAGGAGAGTTCCAATGAAAATGTTTGTACAGGCCTGGAAATTTTTATTGTATGTTTTATTCTTTGTTTTCATATGTCACAAAATACAGAATTAATGTTTTGGATAATATTTATATTCATGAAAAGTCATTATTTTGTTTGCAGAAAATCTGGGTAGACTGAATATATTGGTCTCACATCTCATAAACTTTATAAATGCAATTCAATTTTTAACTTATTTATTTTTTATGAACATTTAGTTTTTCAGTCTTTGCTGAAGATAAAAATGAACTAGTTATATACTGTAATTTGCCTATTAGGCAATGTCAAAGGAACATCATATTTTATATAGCTAAGTGGATCATTAATATACACATAAACAACAATCATTTTTTAGTGACAATGATCCTTTTATAAACACATTTTTTTCTTCTTGCATTCTTAATGTACTATATAGACTTTATTTTCCAAATTTCTATAACATTTTTCAAGTTTGTATTTATCTTGTTTTCTTTTTTCTATATTTTGGAGGAATCATAATAGTTATAGAGCTTCTTGATAATATTAAAATAAAAGCAGTCTTAATATTTGTGAATATCACATGTTTTTAGGCATTGTTTCTGGGCATATATCCAATAGCTTATAGCTCTATTAAAATATATTAATTTTAGAATGTTTCCAGGTATTTATATGCTTAAATCACTTGTACCACATGGAATAATTTATTTTTCCACCAAAAATATTTTGCAAAAACAAATTATATGTGTGTGTGTGTGTGTGTGTGTATACACACACACACACACACACACACACTATTCAGTTGTATAAAGTAAGGAAAATACTTGCAAAGAATTAGCTGGCCTTTGCAAAACTTTAGCAGTTAAACTAACATTAAAAATGGTTAAAATAAAAGTGATCTTTGCTTTTCACAAGAGAAAATGTATGCTATAGCTCTGATTTTAAATACATGTGAAACACCAGAAAAGACATACACATGCATCCCTGAGACAGAGATATAGAGATCAGAGATAAGAAATGAATGAAGTTACACCCGACTTTAGAAAGTTTTATCTTCGTATGGTTCTCAGCATTGTGGGGTTTATCTCTGCATGGTTCTCAGCATTGTGGACACCTAATGCACTAGTCGTATTTGGGAGTCAATTTAAATACATCTTTCTTTTCAATGGGATTTACTAGTGAATATTGCCTTATTTATTCGTGTATCAACAAGATAATAGCAAGGACATTTTCTTTACCTCATTCTACCTTTTAAAATTACCAAATAAAGAGAATAAGAATTTTAAAGATATGGAAATATCAGTTGAAGAGAATTTTTACCCTTTTCAAAAATAGATATGCACATCAAATTTCAACACCTTCATAAAAAAAAAAAAATCCATCCTATTTACAGCTCTAATAACCCCCCATTAAATCACAGTAATCATGTGCTAGAGAACAGGTGTTTTAAATCACTAAATTTGGAAGTGGAGTGAAGTTGAAAGAGCATGTTGGAAGCTTTTCATTGGCTGAATGTGGCAGCAGTTTCCATGGCAATTCCACATGCACCCTGGTTCCCAAATCTTCTTCTCACTCTTTCAAAATGCAGTGGAAAATATTATTTAGTATGAGGCCAAAAAAAAAAATGGGTCAAATTATCATCATTTATTTAGCTAGCAACAGTAATAGGAATAGAGAAGACCATGTGCGGGCTCTCCTTTGCTCTCCTTTACAATTTGCTCACATTTTGTCATCTACATTCATTTATGCATATTTTCTACGCCCTCTGCTGTTAATCAACATATGTTACAAAGAAAAATACCCATAGGGCAACAGCATGTACAATAATCATCTTTTATAGAGAGAAACTGCCACTCATACAAAACACAGTCACAGTTAGTATTTATGCTTAAAGTGTTACATTTTTGGATGCATTAAAAATCAATATTAAGTAATATTAACATAATACTCCAAGACCCTATGACATTTCCAGTTTGGGTTGTATATGCTTCTGTTTTCTAGAGTGAGCATTACCTCTTTAAAGTTAGAAGAGGGAGGGAGACAGACTGAGAGTTTTCATTAATTGGCTCAGTTAAGAAAGGCAAAGAATGATATGAAACACATATGTGGCATGGAACCCTTTTAATGCAACTCTGCACAACAAGAAGCAAAGCCCCTTTAGACTGTTAACTTATAAGAATACATTGGCATAGGGGGGCACTATGAAAGTTGAGTATGCCTGAGAAAAAGTGTAGGGCCACAACATGACAAAATTTAAACAATCTGGTTCCATTTTCTACTTATGACAAATTATAATTTTAGTTTATAACCTATGAAGAGAAATAGCCATGCTGCGACTCTGGGATTTAGTGAATCTGTGAAGACAGAAAAGAATAAAGACACTTTAGGGGCAGAGATAGCAAAAGGCTAAAGAGCAGAATTAAGAGTTTCCATTTGTGATTACTTCACTGAGGAATTTAGAAAAATAGCTCTGATATGGAACTTATGGATTTAAAATGAGAGTGCCCACTGAAGATGAGACAAGATAATGGTCCTTAAGTTTAGACTATTTGGACCTAAGAGAGGCACCAAATTGGAGATGAAACTAGGAGAATTTGGTAAAAACAGGCAGTCATGTAAATCAAGATAAATTATGTAAGGTAAGACTCTATCTCAGATTACACTTACATAGAGCTTGTGCCTTGAAAATTGTTCTACCTAAAATGCTTAAGTTGAGTATCTCAGAGGGTGGTAAAATAAACTCAATCTTTGAAATTAGAATCCAAGTTTTAAATTTTGACTAAGTCAGCTAAACTAAGTTACTTCTCATCTCTAAGTCTCAGTTTTCTATTTTGTAAAATTGGAATGAGGATAATAAATCTTGCACTTATAATATGATGTAAATTAAATTGCATTTAAGTTTTCTGTGATGATTAAAGAAGATAATACATGTATTGCTACATATACAAAGTCAGTACTTAGTATATTTCCCTTTATTGTCTTCTGTTCCTCTGACTCCTTATTTGACATGCTATGGTAAATGAGTACAGTATAAGCAGAAAGAAAAAGCCGTGAATTACAATGGTGAATCATTTTACAATATTTTCTCTCCCCCCGCACCCCTGCCACCCTCATCAAGTAGTAAATACTGCATTAGAGAAGGTAGTGGGATTTATCAAGGTGGAAAATTGGCTTATGAAGGTCTTATATATGGAACTGTTCTTGCTGACCTTTCATCAATTTGGCTTACACTGCTTTTCTGTTTTTGGCAGTAAATGCCCAGTTCTTCAGAGAGGCTGACTATACCTTCCCGTCTTTGGAATTGGGATCTGGGATTACTGGGATTCCCAAGTTCTGATTGTCAGTTCTCATGTCGCTTTTATAGGTGTGCAGAGTTGGGTCTAAAAGTAGTGATGAAAGTAAGTTGTTAGCTTTTCTTATCCTGACCAAATAGTTTCTTCATCAAATCCAGTATCCACACTATGATCTCTGGAACTACAATGCAAGAGACACAACAGAAAATTTATATTTCATATCCCTAGTAAGGTTATAATCCTGAATCTATGTTAGCAATTCTAGCCTTCCTTATTCAAATCATAGAACCATATTTAATCTTTTAACATCTTTTATCTCTCTATTTTTCCTGGGTCCTGTCTTTTTTTTGATAACTTCCAAAACTTAAGAACTTAGAAGCCATTATCTTACCAATTCTCAAGTCTTACTACCTCATGAAAATTATTCCAGAAAGAGAAATGTATAAAAAAGCACAAGAGGAAAAGCTTTTTAAAGCTCCTTTCCCACCGACACAGAAAGATTTTACACCCTAGTCCTAAGGAAAGGGATGTGGTATTCCATACTTTAAGGAGGTCCCATTGTGTTTCCTCTAAAAAGATGGTTGAGAAATTCAGGGAGGATATTTATAACAAATTATGGGTCTTCCACTCAGCATATTTCTCTGTCTGTGGTCAGAGAAACATCGTCATCAGAAGACAGCAATTAATTCTTCCTATCTCAGCTTCCTTAACAAGTTACCTAATTTTATTTTTGGAAGAATATGATTAATACACACGGCCTTCTCAGGGCAATTAATCTGAGAGATCATGGGGAAGTATGGGGAGTACAATGTGCAGGGGAGAGCTTGAGTAGGATTCCCACATCCCCCACTACCCTCCACAAATACACGCAGAATCACACCTTACTGATAGCTCTTGCCTTTGTAAGAATAAGAGGCTTCATGGGTTATACACAGATTACTGAAGGATCCCTCCCCTGCACACATTGCTGCAGAGGAGATTCCAAGTGAAACAATATTACAAATGTGATTTATTGTAATCTTTTATATGTCTATGTGTTTTTATAGTACTTTAATGCATATTTCTTTTACATTGTTCATATATTTGTATTGAAGTTATTTGATTGCATATATCTCTTTTACTTTCTTGAAAGTCCAGAAGGGCAAGACATTTGTTTCTGTTTTAAATTTTCAACATGTGTCTGTAATCATCAACAAACATTTATTTAGCAACTTCTAAAGGACAAATACTGAGCTAAAAGAGAAATAAAATAAGATCCCTTCTCTCTAGACTCACATTGGTAAGCCATTTTGAGCACTATGTGCCAAAGGTGTTGTTTTTCATTTAAACATTAACTTTGAGGGGGAAATATTTTGTCCCATTTAACATACATAGAAACCAAGAATCAAAGAGAATTTCAACCCAAGACTTTCTGAAAGAAATCCCAGAGAGGTGAGAATAGAATGCTTATAAAGAGAAATCTAAAATTCCATCAAATATTTAGAAAAAGAGAAAGTGGATTTAGAAATCCTGAAAAACAAACAAGCAAACAAACAAGCAACAACAACAAAAAAAACACAACAACACACAAGAGGTCAAGAAAAAAATGAGACTAAATGAGTTATCGGAAGTTCTCGCTTTATTTAAAATGCTACCAAGGTGGTTAACTGGCAGATACTAAGCTTTTCTGACACACACACGTTCAATAAGAAAGCAAGAACTTTGGTATATCGGTGTGTTTAACCCACTATTTAACATACAGTATAATAATCAGTTCAAAGCTGTGAGAGGAAGCAGCAGATATTTCTCACATTTTTATCCTGCTCTTTAGGAAATGTTTTCACATCATATAAAAAGTAGCCAAAGAAACATTTCTCTTTATTTCCTCTATAGCTAATTGACATGTATTTGTGCACTAGACGTCTACTTACTTCCCAACTTAGTATTAAGACAAGATTTTACAAATGTCATTTATTCCATTTCCACGAGTATTACTCAGTTGATGGTGTCATACCAAAAATGTACATATTTTTCCAATTTCACACTTGATGTTTCAGAACTCTTTGCACTGTCTAGAAATTTCAGTTTCAAGATCACTTACATATCCTTTTATTTGTAGAGTTGATTATTAATGCTATTGATTCATCCAAAACTATGAGGGACAGTATAAGATCTTTCTTTGTTGTTTCTGAGCTGGTTTCTCTTAAAAATAAAGATAACGCTTTTATATATTTTACATATATCTTAGTTTTATAGAACTATGAAAGTATTAGATTCTTTCCAATTATACTCTTCTTTCACTGGTCTTTCTGTCACTTCCCCATAATTACTCTCATTTATTAATATGTACTATGTTGAAAGCAGCAAGCTTAGTACACAGCTTTCACCTCCTCATATCAGACTTAAAAACAATCAGTGAAGTTTCTCTGCCCATTGTCAGAGAGGCACTGAGGTGAAGTGAAAAGAGCACAATCTCTGAGTTTAATTCACCTGAGTCCAAACCCAATTTTGGCATTTTCTATCTATAAGACTTTGTGCAAGTTATTTAAACTTACGAGCCTCAGGGTTTTTTTATCTTCAAAAAGGGAATAATGTACTATTCTCTAGGTGTTTTGTGAGAGATAGATGGGATATAAGTGGAGTTCCTGGCCTACTACCAGAGCCATGTAGCTGTTAAATAAATGTTAATTCCCTCCTTTTACTTATTTCTCACTTCTGAGCCAATGTATCTGCTTTTTAAAGAGCCATTGAATAGGGGCATGCCCTCTAGCATTTGGAAAAACCAAAGGACATTCTGGAACACTTGGGGATTTAGGAGTTGTGCATTTAGCTTTCACAAAGACTGAGATCTTTTAAGTACAAAGTGGACTCTGACCTTGGATGTGAGTCAGTATATTTAAAAGCATCAGAGAATTTGGCCCTTAATATTTATCAGCTGAATCTCAAATAGTAATCACTAGATTCTGTAGAAAGAGGATTCTACTAGCTCTTTGACTTTAGACAAGACACATAGTTGATATGTATATTTTCCTAATTAGTAAAATGAGATATTAAGTAATATCAAGCAGGGCATGATGGAGATCCATGGCACTGCTGTTCTTTCCAGAGCCTTTAACAGAAATATCTGATCTTTTACAAATCTCCTTTCTTCTGGAATGGGGTCTCAAAATTCTGTTCAACAGTGCACTTGTGTTGGGGATATAAACTGATTGTTTTTTGACAGTACTTGGGTTATAGATTTCTTTAGCTCTCTTCCAATTTTTAATTGCACAGTCTGTGATTATTATTATAATAAGACTCATTTGTTAGACTGTGTTAGAGTTATATCCTTAAGGGTCAATCGAGTGAGTATGGCTCTTTGTCCCAGCCTACTGTGCTCTTTTATTCTTCCATTTGCTCTATAAAGATTATTAACCATAAAGCAGTCAAAATTTATGGAATGAATGCCAAAAATTATGATTAGTTTATAATCAATGATCTACAGTCCTTCTTCTGGCAGTAATTACACAAAATAATTGACGCTTCTGGAAATTATAAAACCATGTCTTATAAAGAGGAAAAAATGCTTATTTTTTTCTCTATAAAAGGATAACATTCAAGTAACTGAAACAGTGATATCGAATCACTGTGATAAAATTTAACAAGAATGAAGACTATTCACAACTCATCCTTGCTATATGCTCACTATAGTTCACATTATCATTTAAGCTGTCATTTTATTGAACTTTCTTAAGCTATAGGTTTTGGATCAGAATCATCAGGAGGGGTCAATATTGGGGTCCCACTATTTAGTCCTGGCTTGTTTCTATCCGGTATATAGTTTTACGGATTTTGATAACTATCTCATGTGTTCACAGTTACAGTATCATAAAAAATACTCTCACTGCCCTAAAAATTTCCCACATTTTAACCATTTACCCCTTCCTGCCCCTGTGCACCATTGATATTTTTACTGTCTCTATAGTTCTGTCTTTTTCAGAATGTCATGAATTTGGAACCATGTAATGTGTAGGATTTGCAATATGCATTTTCAACTAATCTAAGTCCACTTTCAAATAACATTGTAAATTTTATAAAAAAGAATTATCTTTAGTTCCTCCCTTCTACCCCTTGTATTTCTATCATTTATTTCACATATTTCTACACTAAAACCACTCAATACATTTTTTACTATTATAACTTTGAAAAAAATTACTTTGAAAACTCTCTTAAATTAATTAAACATGAGAAAAATATTTTATTTTTACTTTTATTTCTTTTCTTCTGCTCTTCTTATATGGAGATACAAGTTTCTGAACTATACCATTTTCTTTTTTCTTGAAGAACTTCTTTTAATCTTTTTGCAGAGCAGGTATGCTGGTAATGACCTCATTTAATTTTTCTTTGAGAAAGTCTTTATTCTTCTTTCACTGTACATAGAACTCAGACTTAGTAATGTTTTGTTTTTCTCCATGCTTTAAATATTTCACTGCAATTTTTTTTCTTACTTGCATGGTTTCTGATGAGAAATCCATGAAAATTCTTATCCTTGTTCCTCTTAGGTAGGTGTTTTATTTTTCTGGCTTCCTTCAAGGCTTTCTTTGTCTTTGGTCTTTTGTAGTTTGATATGATATGTCTGGGTATAGTTTTGTTTTGTTTTGTTTATATTTACTTTACATCACTTTGATTTTATTTATAAAAACCAAATTAGACATAATGTATTGGGTAATACATCTGAGATAAATACATCTTGAGTGTAAGATTTTATGTTTTTCTGGCTAGGAGTTGGGCTCTGTTTAATATTTTCTGAGGTTGTAGATGACAGAGGCTTCTAGCCTTTTTGATTTTGTCTCTCTTGTTTTCTTTGGGTTTGCATTAGAACTCTCAAATAGAATTTCTTGCAGCTTTTTCATCTGTAATCCATTGTTATTATCTGGAACCCTAATGATACGGTAGTAAAATGTGGGAGAAGGGAAGCATTCTGTAATCTTGTGATTCTATCATAGTCTTTTAGTGGGTCTTTGTCCTTCACAAGGATTACTTAATTTACCCTTAGACTCCTTAGGTGAGACAGGAAGAATGGGGGAGGGGAGCTGGAAATGGGTAATGGTGCTTCTGTCATGTTGAATAGGTCAAAGGTAAAGTTCCCCTTGGAGGGAGTCCTTTGTTTTTGAGAACCTGCTGGACATATTTGAATGCTTACTTTTCTCTTATTCTGTCCAAAGTGCAGTGCATTTTTCTTGACTCTTTACTGTGAGAATCTGGTAGGGTTTGAGTTAAAGCCAATGAAAGTATGGGTTTTCCTCTAAGACTGGCCCTCAGGAGTTTCTCACCCTCTGGCTATTCCATACTAAGTCTAAAAATTCATGAAAATTACTGAAGTGTTTCTACCAGTTTATGGCTCAAAAACCTTCTACCTCAAGTAAGCTACCTTAGCTTTGTTTCTCCGTATCTGTGTCTCCAGATTCCGAGGGGCAGTTTTTCCTGTGACCTCAATTCTCTGAAGTATTCAAGAAGAGAACTGATTTTTAGTTTGTTCAGGTTTTTTCTTGTTTTAGGATGTAAGTGGTGATTTCTAAGCTTTTTACATGCTACTATTGAAACCAAGGATCTGTTGGAATTCATTTTTGATAGCATATCCAGTATTCCAAGTTACTTATAAGAAGCAAAGATAAGATGATGAGAGAAACAGGATGGACAGGACAGAGGTAGTAATAAGATAATTTGATATATACTATTTTAAGCAATATCTTTATCTTTGAACCCTATAATTGTATTACACACACATACACACACACATGTAACATTTCCACATTCTCTCACATGCTTTTTTTAAACGTTTATTTATAAACATTGGAGAAGATAACATCAGTTTATGAAGTTAGCAATATAAGAAAAGTATCCTACAGAATATGAAGTTTTTGACATTTCTCATTGGCTTTCATCTCTGATACCATATGTGTCAGGATCTACTTGGTCGGACCTGAATCACAGACACAAAATAAAATCTACCTGTCTGAATACTTTAGATTTTTTGAGAGTCTGGGAATATTTTTAGTTTTATTATAGATTAATTTGGAATAGCCACTTTTAACTTGCATGTTGGATGCCAGCTCATATATCAGAGTGTCTCTGTTTTTCTTATTTGCTAAATATCAGTATATTTCATGCCAGGATATAGGATCAGAAGCCTCATATTTGCCATGATGCTATGAGGTTAGATCTATTTAATCTGAATTGCAAGATTACATAGTTTGACAAGTAGTATTTCTTTTATTTTTGTTTTTGATTATTTGGTTAGTGAAGAAAAATTTACACCAAAATGATTTTAATTTGTCTTTTTTTTCAGCACTTGTAAATCTGAATTTACCTATATTTAATTTTGTGAATCATACATTTAAATTTACAAGGAAAATTTTAATCTGTTTATGTATTTAACGATATGAATGTCAGAAAATTCTAAAAGGCAGCCAAAGCAAATACAGGTTTTTTAAATATATAATATTCTCGATAATGTATGAAATTTTATTTATCTACTTCTTTTAACTTTCTAGTTTTACCATCCTTGTTATATAAACAGTCATTCTGAGAGGGGTAACACTAAGAGAAAGAGTAACACTGTTCAATCAGAAATAGACAGTGAAGAGAATCATCTCTTCTTCAAGACATCAAAACAATTAGAGTTTCAACAAGTTACCAAAATAATTTGAAGACCTCCTAGTCCATTTTACTCTTCTCCAACCTTATGGTTCTCAGTTCAACCATGAGTGTATTTGGTTCTGGAACATTTAGGTCAACAACGAAAAGGAGAAGTTAAATACTCACTTTTAAAATAGTCTACAATGGTCATTGTTAAAATATTTTTAAGCAGAAAGTTTCCTAAAACTGTGGAAATACTTTCAGATAATACAATGTTAGTGGCACCATGGAATTGCTTCCGTCACCAATCCCTGGCCACCTCAGCTCACCTCACTGCCTGAAAGTGTCTCCTTACAACTTAAGGTGGGGGTGGCAAGTAATTTTTGTTTCATATGTCAATTAGAGTTATTGATAGTAGGTACTAGTAGTGTTGAGGGAGATATTGATAGAACATCTCAACTTTAAGATACTTAAAGGCAAAGTGCTGTGAACCATCAGTGGTATCTATTTTGGTTGTGGGGAGGAAGAGGGGTGGCAGAACAAAGGCCAGACATCTGCCAGCTCCATTAAGGTCTACAACTCCAGGAAGCTCAAGTTCATCAGTGATTTATAAATATTAGCAATTGTTGTTAAAATATAAATAATTAGTATACATAAAGAGAGTAAAAGCTACCCAACATTTATTGAGTACTACCTATGTGCAAGGTACAGTGCTAAGAAATTAAAAAGCATTAGCTAATCTAATCATTACTATAACCTTATAAGATATCATCCCCATATAGTTTATCCACAATGAAAATTATTTTCTCTTTAAAATTCCAGACTTAGCAATCATGTACATTCAAAACCATTTCTTACAGGAAAAAAAGAACTGTAATAGTAAGTGAAAATCTTATTTAAGACTTAATTGATCTTAAAATATATATAAGGATAATTACCCTAGGTTTCAATGTTTACTGAATTTGTTGCATAACATTTTCAAAATACTTAAAATAGCCTTCATTAGATGACTTAAGAAAATTTTGTGATTTTTACACATGTTCAAGCAGTTTTACAATATATTCTAAGTAATTTTAAAAAGCAATTTGTTATATTTTTCACTATGATATTTGTTTAAATAATATTTGTTGTGATAAAACTATCAACACACTAAATGACTAAATAAAAGCAAAAAGAGAAGAGAGGCAAAAAGCTAAATATACAGGAAACATGTCTCAAAATCTACAATATAATATGCATATCTCCTCTTGGTTGTTTAAAAGAATTCTCACAATAACCTTTATTCCATTAAAAAGGGTAAGTATTATCACATAGGACAGGTGGTGTGTTAATGTCTTTGATCATACTATAAACTAAATTTTCATTGCAGAAGCAACAATTGGAAATGTAATGAAAACATAATGAAGTCAACATTTTTGCTTACCCAAGTGGGACTTTGCAGCACAGTTAATTGGATGTCAATGTGAAATGTTGACAGAGAACATAACGGAGAAGACTTAAAAGGAGAATGATTTTATCTAAGCATTTGTATTTTCAAAAGTGGCTTTCACCATCTGGATATTTGCAATCATGTAGATAAAACATATAGCTGGATGAGCTTTTTTGGTTTTCATCTAGATTTTCTTGCATCATCTACAGTGCTTAGAAAGGACTGGATACTCATTAGGCACTCAATAAATACACGCTGATTAATATTTGCTATCTTGTACTAAAACTTACAGGCTCTCTCTTTGAAATTAAATCTGTGTTGAAGATTGGGACATAATATGTCAGCTGTACAATTCACAATTTAAGGGAGACAATTCAATATTTTCTTATTCAATTCACTACTATCACTACAATTTAATTTTTGCGCATTTTGGTTCTCTCAAAAGAAACTCCATGCCGCTAGCAATCGATCTTGATTACTCCTCATACCTTACCCCAAACAATTGTAAGCGACTATTAATTTACTTTCTGTCAGTATAAATTTGGCTATTTTTGATATTTCACTTAAATAGAATCATAAGCTATGTGGCCTTTGTGGACTTTCACTTGGCATAATATTTTCAATATTCATCCATGTTAGCGTGTATCATTTATTTGTATTGCCAAACAGTATTCTACTGTATGGATATACCACATTTTATTTATCCATTTCTCCATTGATAGACATTTTTATTATTTCCATTTTTTGACATTATGAATAATGTTGCTATGAACATTGATGTGCAAGTTTTTGTGTGGATGTATATTTTCATTTCTCTTGCATATAAACTCAGTAGTGCAATTGCTGAGTCATATGGCAACTCTATATTTAATCTCTTCAGGAACTGCAAGGTGTTTTCCAAAGTGGCTTCACTGTTTTAAAACCCTACCAGGAGTGTGTGAGAGCTCCAGTTTCTCTCATATTACAGCTTGCTGTGCCTAGAGTAAAGCATCTTCTCTACAAGTGGAGGCTGGTTAGGGGAAGAGACCCAGTCCTTTGAGCCTGTCCTATGTGTCTGGAATTAGAGCTTCTGTAAGATCAGGTTGGGAGAAGATGAGAAAGGCCAGCATCCAACTCCTTCCAAGGTGAAACCATAGTCCCAGGCTGAGAGCTGGAGAGAGAACCCCCATCTTCTTGGCTATATATATTGGGAGTAGAGCTCTTACAACACAGAGGGGTGAAGAGAAAGACTGGCCCAAATGCCACTATTATTAGGGATATTGCGTAGATATTCTTGAATTAATTTTACTTAGGGCAATTTTATGAGACTTTGAATGATTGTTTTATGTATATATAATTTTTACCAGTTCAGTTGTTTTGCTGTGAAGAATATCTGTGAATGACTTTTCTTCTCTAGTCTAGAAGTTCCCCTCCCCTTTATTTTTTAAAATCTCTGTCTCCTCCTTTGAAATATTTTTTAAATTATTATTATTTATTATCATTTATGCCTACAACACCTAGTCTTCTTAGATGGTCTTCCATCCAATTACTAACCAGGCCCAACTTTGCTTAGCTTCTGAGATCAGACATCCGGATTGTTCAGAGTGGCATGGCTGTAAACCATGGACCATGCCTCCACTGGGGCACAAACCCAGGACCTTCTGCGTGTAAAGCAAATGTGCTAACCACTACACTATGGAACCACGTCTACCTTTGATACTTTTTGACTCAAAGTAGTTTCTCTGAACTTAGTGCTTGACACTCAGCCATTATGTATGCTGCGTATACGTCACTGACTTCTCATCAAAAATAATAAAGGCCAGTAAACCGTCAATGTATATGGAGTAAAAATAGTCTTTAAAATGAAGATAAATAAAGACATTTTCAGATAAAAGAGAAATTTTTTTTTGCCAGCATACCCGCTCTTCAATAAATGTTTTTCAAGCTGAAGGAAAATAACAGCAAATGAAAATTCATATTTTTTTGATAATATATGAAGACCATTGGAAATAGGAAATACTTAACAAATGTAAATAATAAAAGCCTTCATTTCTTTAAAATACGTCTGATTATTTTAAGCAAAACTTACAGCGTTATCTTGAGAGGCTTAGAATATATGTAGATGTGATATATGTGACAGCAATACCATGAAGTATGGAGCGGAGCTAAATGAACTTACACAATTGCAAGGTTTTTACAGTTTATGTGAAGTTCTGAAATGTTAACTGTAAATGACTATGAAGAGTTAACAATGCATAGTGTAATTCCTAAAGCAAATACTAAAACATTAATGCAAAGAAATGTAACTTAAGCCAATTGATGAATAAATTACAAATTAAAAAATATCCAAACAACCAAAAAGAAAATAAGGGAAACAATAAACAGGAGGAACAAACAGAAAACAAATAAAATAAAACTAAATCAAATTATATTCATATTACATTATACATTTATGGAATGAATATACAAAAAAAAGGTAGACATTATCAGAAGTGGATAAAAATTCAAGATTCAACTATATGCTGTCTATAAGATTTCATTTCAATATAAAGACACACAGAGGTTGAAAATGTTTGGAGAAAGATATAGCAGAAATTGTAAGCATAAGAAGGTTGGAATAGTTATATTAATGTTAACTAAAATAGACTTCAAGACAATGTATATTGTATTATTAAAGCAAAAGAGGGATGTTTCATAACAATTGAATGATAAATTTGTCAGTAAGACAAGACAATGTGTATCTGCCTAATGAGATAATTTTAGAATGCATGAAGAACTATTTGACAGAAATAAATTAAGAAACAGATAATTCGAGAATCATCTTAGGAAAATATCTTCCTTCTGCAATTAATAGAAAAACTAGACAAAAAAAAATCATAAAGATATAGAAGATCTAAACAACTCTGTGAATAATCACAAATTAGTATTTATAGAACATTAGACCTAATAGCACAATATATACTTTTTAAAGCACACAGGGCATATTCACCAAGATAGACAATATTGATGAACCACAAAACAGATCTAAATAATTTTGAAAGAATTGACATAGACATCAGAATATGTTTTCTAACCATAATACCATAAATTTGAATTCAATAACATATTTATAAAACTTCAAATATTTATAAATTGAACTATAGATTTTAAATAACCCATGGGTAAACAAGAATTCAAACAAGAAATGAAAATTTGTTTTAACTGAATGAAAATGAAAATATAGCAAAAACTGCAGAATGTAGCTAAAAAAAATACTTAGCAGGGAATTTATAGACTTAAATCTATTTTATGTGAAAAAAAGATGTCCTATCATTCCACTATAAAAGCTAGAGGGGAAAAAAAGTAATAAAACCCAAACCAGTTAAAGAAAGAAAATAACAAAAGAAGAATAGAAACCAACAAAAATAATGGCCAGCATAATTTTATTACTATTAACTAATAAAGATATTATAAAGAAAGAATTGCAGAACAAAATTCCTCATACATTTCAATACAAAATTCCATAAAAACATATTAGGAATGAAGACATTAAGATCATGCAATAAAGGAAGATATGACTATCAAGAATACATGTAATTAAAGAATCAATGATAATTGAAAAATAACTCCATTGTCTTCCTCTCTTCTCATGGATCTTAGGCCTATGGAGAACATTTGTGGTAGAAAAGTTAATGGGATTCCACAAGCTATTAAGGTGGTGATTGCGAAAAATGAAGTATTGGATATGTTCTTAATGAGAGGCATTTTAATGTGGGAAACTGGAGATGCCCTTCTCAGAGAATTTGAGATTCGAGAGGAAAGCCTAAACAAGAATCAGGGAAATGGTGATAGGATTTATCTGGGGTCATGATTAAATAAATAAAAAGCCTTCTAGATTTCCTTCTATTGGAAGTAGCCCAGCTTATCTAAAGTCAAATATTCAAGAAACTAATTCTGAAGCTTTCTTGTGGCCAGGACATATGTTTTAACCAGAGCGCAGGCCAACAGGAGGTAAGCGTTCAAATAGATACATAGTAAACTGAAGAACATTAATAGATAGTAAGAATCTATTTGTTTGAATTTTTCCCATATTATGACTTTCAGGAATCTGAACGTATAAAAAAATGTAGCATAAAATGGATGCTCCAAACAAAGACTTTCAAAGTATTCTGGTGACATTTATTTGAGAAGCAGAAGAGAGTAAATGAATACTTGTATGGAGTTTGAAATTATACACTAAGTCCACATTTAAAAAAAATCTCTGGTTTAATTCTAAGTGAATTTTCTTTGTATTCTATATTAATTTCTATCAGTATATAGAGTAATGTTTTGATTTTTATTTACTAGTTAAATTATTTAACTCTCTCTTTACCACATCTTTAAGTAAGGTGCAATTTCAGGATTATGTGCCTTTTATCCTGTGACATCAGACACCTTCTGCTACTCAACTGCATGCTTTTAGGAGTGTTTATACAATGTTTGAAAAACACCTGAAAACAACATACAGACATTTTAGGAAAGCAGAATAAAAGAAGAACATTATAAATTAGGGATACGCAACGGTATAATAAGCTGCCATGAGAATAAAGACCAGATGTTCTAGTACTTTGTCATCTATAGTGTTAGATAACATGAGTTCTCAATATGTGCATTTAATTGGAATATGAGTAATTGGTTTCAGCTTTTATTTTTTTAATAGCGCTTTTCTACCAACACTGTCCCAGTAGCTCACTGACATTCTCTGTAAAGTTCACTTTAAAGTTAAACCTTAAATTCAACACAGCCTTTTAAATCGGTGAGTCTAGAAAACATTTAAACAAAAATGTTTAAACGGCAGGTACATATTTAGAAATGAAAACTCCATTTATATCATGTACATATGATGTGCAATATATCTACTCTTAAGGAAGAGAACACTGAAATGATGTTTTACTATACTTTTTATTTTATATTATAGTGAAATGTACAGTTCTTAGAATAAATTATTTTGAAAATTCGGATATTTCCATAAGACTCTACTGTAGTTTATTCATATTTACAGTTACAACACATCTTTCCAAACCCAGCTATCATAACATGATTGAGGCAAAAAAAAGAAGTGCAGAAGAATGACATCTGCAGAGTCGCCTCAATTTTATTGCACTATGTAATAAGCAGAGTAATTATGCAGTAAAAATAAACAAACTTAAATAATTATGAGCCAGGTTTACAGATTAAGACATGAATTCCTCAATATAAGAGCAGTCCATGGTAGTTTTCGTTATCCAAGGCCAGTTACTCAACTCCATAATAAGAATTGTAAGTTGTTGGTTACCATGGATTTACTAAAGCCCAATATTTAGTTTTCATTAATGTCCGTCCAGTAGAAAGGAATGCTGGACTAATTATTTAATACACAACAGTGGGACCTTTTTACCTTGTTTAATGGGCTGTGTTTGCAGTGCAAGGAAGGCTTGTGGTCCTCGCTCCAGAAAAGCTTGTTTCAATCTCCTGATTTTGGTTGGTTCTCCTTCTCGGTCCTCACCAAAACCGTAAGATTACCTTTATTACAATTTATCCCACTTTATTGTGATCTTTTTATTTTAAGCCTGACAACTACACCAGCCTGAGTTCAAACCTGCTGTATCTTTTTCTGTGTCACTACCACAATGCCAGCATATTAGGAAATGTGAATGATAAGGATAAAACAAGTGTCACACATCAGTGTAGCAAGTATATATGTGTTCTCCTGGATAAATTACCAAGGAGATTTTGTTTTTTTTTTTAAGGAAACTTTGGTCAGTTTACCTAGCCAGAGACCATGTTTCCTATCTCCTTCTCTTAGTGCTGCTTTCTGTCCTCCAACTCCATTCCCCACCACCACTGCAGCTGAAAGAGCAAAACACAGGTAGCCATTCTAATGATTGCAAAAGTGAGTCCCATGGCCCCACCAGCCCTAGAGGTCTACATGTCCACAACCTGATGGCTGACTCAAGCTGAGCTAGTCATTCTCTTCTGAGAATTTGAAACCGAGACTTATGACTAACTACAGAGTATCTATGTGTATGTGGAATTTTAATGTATAAACTTGACATTACAGAGCAGCAATATGAGAATATGGAGAACAGAAAAAGCCAGTGTTCAGAGTGAGGGAGGTGAGATGGGCAGAAAGAAATTTTGAGGAGAGAAAGACAGATTTTTACTCAGATCTTTAAGATTGATTTTAGTCCCTAGATTAGACAAAGTTCTCCAGTGACAGAACCAATAAGAGATCATATATATATATGAATATATATATTCGATTTATCATATTTCTCTCTATCTCCATCTCCCTCTTTTTCTCTTTCTCTCTTCATGATGGTGTGTAATTTCTGTCTGAGTTTGAAGGCATGAGAACCAGCAGAGCTGATGGAGTAAATTCCGGTCTAAGGGCAGAAGATGAAAGATGTCCCAGCTCACCAGGCAGGCAGGAAGACGACGAATCTTCCCTTCCTCCACTTTCTGTTTTCCTCATTCCTTCGACAGATTAGATGTGCCCACCCACATTGGGTAGGGCTATCTGCTTTAGCATTCACCCGTTCAAATGTTAATCTCATCCAGAAATGGCTTCACAGATACACCTATTCATTGTTTAATCTGAGCACCCTGTGACCCAGTATGTGGACGTTTAAAATAAATCAATGCAGTCCTACCTTGAGATTATATATATCCCTGCCCTTTAGTTCAATGAAACATTTCCTCTTATAATGATTTCCCTGTTGGCTTTATCAAAATTGGTTTCGTTACTGGTAATAAAATATTTTAACTAACATACCATAACTTATTACTTTTAGTTTGCAGTGTCAGCGATTAAGGAGCTGTATTTTTCAACCAAATGATTTTCCTCATTAGTCTATGCTGCCACCAGATCATAGTAGGTGAGTTTATCACAGGCACTGTGATAAACAACACAATTCAAATCTCAGACCTGCCAAAAATGGGAAAGAGGGAGTGCTTGTTTAGTACACGTCTTATTCTTTTTGTTATTTAAACAAAAATCAAATTATTTCTTTAAATAGCTAAACTTCAACTGGTAAAGCAGACACTTCTCAGAGTAGAAGCTTTAAAAATTCAGAAATAAACTGGTATCTTAATAACTGAACATGTTTCAACATTTATAGTGATCTCTTAATCCACCTATTAAGGGTCCCTTTTTACTCTGACATTTGCAATTTGGAGGAGTACCTAGTAAAAAGGAGCAAGTAGCGTTATCAAGTGTTTTTTTTAAATAAACTGAGGCTTTCACGACCTCACCATGGTCACGACCTTTGCAATGTGGAAAGATGAAATACATGGGTCTACACTTTTGTGATCATTTTGCCCATATAAAGCCTGGCATAATAAAAAGAGTTGACAGTGGAAAGAAAGGATTTGGGATTTGTGTTTTTTCACGTTTTCACAATTTTTTTTAAAACGCAGGATTCTTAAAGTTGTAGGAGACTTAGATGTCATCTAATACAACCAACTCATGTTATAGGTGAGCAAACTGAGGCCCAGAGAGGTGAAATAATCAACCCAAGATTAAGAGACAAAATCTACCACTGAACAGAATATGGAGGTCCTGATTTTCTGTCTTATAATCTTTGTACTCCACTGTAGTTATTTTAGGTATATCGTCTATGTGCAAATACCAAATTTATTTATTATTAGGGTAAAAATGCTTGTGGTAGGTGGAAAGTAATCTTCCTAAATTAACTTTTAGTGACCCAATGCATTTAAAATAGCAAGCTGAGCCTGACCGCTGAACCAAGGCATCTAGTTGCAGGCAACTGTAATAGTACCGCCTCTCTGACACTCTTCAACCCGACTCCCTTGAATAATTATGCACCTACTCAGAATAACAATAACAATAGTATAATCCAAATACCTTTACCAGTGCAAATAACCTGCCCTAGAATTACATAAGATTCCTTTCATTTCTGGTAACTCTCATCACATAATTCCTATCAACTGTAAATAAACAAGTCAAAGCAGCAGTCTGGCTAAAAGCATGGGGGATATTCCAAGGTGTTTTCAAGTCAAACCTACTTATAACACTTAATGAGCATCTTGTTTTGGGACTGTTTTTGCCTAGAGTGTCAAATAAAGTGGCTTCTATTTGTACATACAAGACATAAAGAAAATTTAAATTGTCCGTGTAAGAGGATGTTGCTGTTGCTGTGGTAGTATTAGTAGTAGTAGTAGTAATAATAAGAGCTTATCTTTATTGTTATTTGGAGTGATTTGCAAAGTAGAGTAAAACCGTTTGGGTATGGGTGTGGCTGAAGCATCCTAGGCTTCCTCTCATGGCCACTATTCTCCTATTTTTTTTAAGCCATACCTGTGTGACTATGAAATGTCATCATTCATAATATACACATATGTCATGTTCTTCTAGAACTAGACCCCTTTTTAAATGGGAGGGGTATGTGAGGAGATTCTAAGATATGAAAGGCATATAGTGCAGATCAGATTCTAGCTCTGTCACCTTATTAATTAGATGAACTTGAGATTTTATAGCATGACTGGGGTCTACATAAAACTCACACCGTTGTAAAAATCAAGTTAAATTGCCATAAAAGCACTTTATAAAAAATAAAAATCACTCAAAAAATGTAAATTATAGGCCCCAGGAAACTTAACAAAGATCGAGATGAGTAAATGTTTATTTACTCTAATAACAACAAAAAAAATTGCTTGAGATACTTCTTTTGAGTTTTACTTAATAGTACAAAATGCCAAGCAGGGGTGGGGGACATTTAGAGAGTCTGCTTAATGACAAACCATGATTTAATCACTTTAATAAATAGGTCAGTGTTGGCTGTGCTGTCGATCATCAAACCAATTTCAGTATTTCCGTCAATGCAATAAAGATATCTCATCCAAATTTTATGAGCTAGTAGTTGGCTTAGATTCAGATATGGAAATTTCTGGTTGTGTTTTTTAAGTAAATTGTGTCTTGTGACAGTGAAAGAAAAAAAAGACATTCTTAATTCAGTTATAACAATGGTTTTCTAATGGTTTTAAACTGCAGAATTTTTGCTCAAAGGAAAATTTACTGGGAAGTCCAATGTGTGAAAGCGCAGTTGCTTCAGTTGATGTTGGAGGTCTTCCCACAAATACCCACCTCAGCTCCCATTTGCCCACGTTGGTCTAGAAACCCCTGAGGGGTTTGAGCCACATGATGCTCTCGGGAGCACAGTATGAAAACCATTCGTTTACTGAAAACATAGTACTATGAAGTAATTCAAAATAAAGTTTAATCGTGATGTAGTTTGACAACATTGCCAAATGTTGCCTTTGGCACAATGAAATCTTGGATATATCTGTTGATTGATTATCTCTAGGGGTTTGTATAAATAAGCAATACAAATTATATTTCCTTTTTCTCCCCATTGATTTAGCATTATTTTCTAAACATTCTGAGCTCAGTGATATCAAATACTTTTTAGCTGTATTGGCTACTTTTTACAGTATACTTAGAAACTGACCGAATACTGTGCTTATTATTATGTTTAAAAACAACCTTCATTTATAATGTTTTTATTCACTCCCACAATTTTCCTAATGAAAACATTATATAGATTATAAAAATATATCTTCCCCCATTTTATGTACACAAAAAAATTCTTGGTTTGAAATGTACCCTGAATGGTATTAAAGAACAAAAACTTACATTTGAGCATATGTTTCAGAAACATTTTGACACTATAGCTATTTAAAACTAGGAAACATTCTTAACACTATGATTTGATCCAACATAATTGAAATCATGAGAGTAGGGGATAGACTCCTGTTTCCACAGACTTTCATGTTCAAAAAAGAAAAGGAGAGTGAGAACTTCAAGTAAATTAAAAAAGCTTCATTTGAGAATTATGAAAGTACTCATAAAACTTCTCCTTACCAGTTCATTCCAAATAGAGCCCAATGTAGGCAGAATTAGAAAGGAACTCTCTTTCATCAGATGATAGGACTTCCTTCTAAATCCAGGATTTTCAGTAAGCCTTTATGATCCCTATCCCCAGGAATTCAGCAAACCAAGAAAAAGAGAAAATCAGCCAAGTGTTATCATGCAAGTTCCCTTATTTTTCCATATCCAACTTAGCTTATTGGAACTTCTTAATTGATGAATGAGGACTTTATCAAGCCTGGCAGGAGTCGTTATGTCTCTGATTTTCCTTGAAATGTAACTGTCATGCAGCTCAAAATTGAATAGCCAGTTTGGGGCTTAACCAGAGACATGGCTCTGACTTAAGACCCTCTGAAGGGAATGAATGATTAATGCAGTTTATAGACAGGGTAGCGCTTCTTCTGTCTCATGTGCTTTTTGTATGTAATCTCCAGTGGTTCAAGTTCAGATGGATCTAATGAAAAAGGACTAGATGTTTTCCACCTTCCCTTCAGAGCATGCTGTACGATTTATCCACTGACAAAATGTGCTAATGAAATGTCACCTTGGACAGCTTGCTAAAGGATTGATGGGCTGAAAGTTTTGCACTTTATTTAACTTTTGCAGGAAAAATGAATAAGTCCTCCAAACTCTGTATGATATAGAGATCCATTATGGTTTTCTAACTCAGGAAGTAGCTATGCCACTGATGGACCGGAGGATAAAGAAAGATGCTGATGGGGCAAAGTTTATAAATAAACAAATTGAGGATGTGTGGCTTTATTATGTCCTCATGCTAAATTATTATCTAGTTACATAATTTTATGAAGGCATTTCCTTCTATATACTTTACACAATTGTTTTCAATATATTAGTCTATCAATGAGAAATAAAACCATCAGCTTTTGTAGCCAATTATGCTGTTTCTTTATTTGCTCTCTGTCCCTTCATTATCAGAATCCTAATTATAAAACCTATCCCAAGAATGGTTTTAAGCCTTTTAATTCCTTCCTCTCATAAAAACTTCATAATCTGTGAGCAACAACCACAGAAAATCATTAAAGAGAATTGAAAATGGACAACAAAGAATCAGGATGTGGAAGGAAATAAAACTGTACATAATCAGAGTCTGTTGGTAGAGATGAAGGGGTAAAACACACAAAGACTAGCACTGATAAAATCAAAGAAGCAAGTGAAAAACATGCAAACGAAATATTGAGATGCAAATAATAACTGTGTTCTGATATGTGTAAATCTACGCTGACAAAAATAAAAATAACCATGCTAGGTATCAATATATGAACACACATGCTCACACACAACACAGAAGCTTAAAGTGATAGGCCAACAGAAAGTGTCTATAAGTTAATGTCTGATTTCATACAGGATGGCAAATGAGAAAGAAAAGATGGACATTTTCTTACTCCTTAGTCTAAGGAGAAACTCTGGCAGACTCTACTAGAGCAAGAAAGTTATCTGTGTTCTAGTTTTCAATTCCCATAGCTGTTAAAAAGGGAATGATAATATTTTTAGGGTAACACTAGGTGCTATAATAATTAAGTCCTTAAATTTCAGAGGCTTAGTGGCATAGAAATTGATTTCTCACACAATAACAAGTTCAAAATGGTATGAAGATATCTATCCTCTACTAAGATTGAGGTATCTTGATTCCTTCTTAGGGCTTTGCTCTTTTTAATACATAGCTTCCAAGGTATTTCACTTAACTATGTCGAGTAGGCCTAAAGAAAAGGAACATGAAAATCGGCATATGAGATTCTCATGAGCCAGGCCTAATAGAGATCCACATTCCTTTTGCTGAGTAGCAGTCCATGTGACTAATTCCAACTGCAAGGGAGGCTGGAAAATGTGGACTAGGTAAATGTCTAGAAAAAAAAAAAAGAGGAAACAAGGTAGATAATCTGATAATAGTTCCTTTTATTTTTGTTGGAAACATCAAATAACATAATGCATATAATAAACCTAATATTTCATAAACATTTCTTTCTTACTTCATTCATCCCTCTAATAATAAATGCCTCATAAGTATGAAAATTTGTTATTGTTATTATTATTTGGTTCTAATTAGGATAGCTATTTTATAAACTTGTGGAGAGTAAGGTACAGCAAAAGGATAATTTAATTAATATAATTAAAGACAAATAGATTATGACTTTTAGATTTTAAAATACCTTTGAAAAAGAAGAGCTATGGTTCCAAGCTCACCAACCTTCATCATCATTTTAGAACTAAAAAATATGTTTGTCTTTGACTTGTTAATATTATGCCATATTTAATTCTCTCTTAACACATATTCTGTGTAAGGCATCTCAACAGAATTTCTTAATTTTTTATTATGTATATGCTTGGATGGTAACCATGACATAAACACCCCTCAAAGTTATATTAAATATTTACTCTTGTTTTATTTTTAAATCCAAAAATACAATCTTTTTTTAAATGCATTCATGTCACATTGTAGTTGTCAAGTATTTTAAAGCATATTAAACTAAAGTTTCAAAAAGTATCAAATTGGTGATTAGAAGTTCAGAGACCAGAATACATTTTTTGAAATATTGTTTTCTTTTATGTGCTAGATATTTTTAACTTCTGAAAATTATGTCTTTATGATCTAAAAATTAGGGCTGTCACTGTGACTTATGCAACATCACTACTCTGTCACCTTTCCCTGTAATAAAAATGTGATTAATGGGTAGATACTGACTCAATTACTGATGTTTATTTAGATAAGTTTTGTGATTCTGTGCATTTTAAAAAATTATGATTATTACCCTTGATTAAATATTAGTGCAAATGAAGAATATTAAAAATGAGAACAGAATTTGGAGTTAGCAAGTGTTAAGTTTGAATTTTTTATCACCACATTTGGTTGTGTACATTTAAGTGTTTCTTAGACTGAGTCTCAATTAATTCATCTGGAAATTAGATGAATTAATATGAACTCTGCAAAATACAAGATGGTTATACATCTTATAGGAGATAACACATTTTAGTGGGCTTAGAATTTTTTCTGGTACAAAGTCGATTCTCAATAAATATCTTTGGAATTTATCAAAGTTAAATTCTGTATCAGAAATCTGCGAATATACTTTGTACAATAATCCTGACAGTAATTTGTGCATATTATAGAACTGAGTAAATAAATATGTATGGTATCAGTTATATGTAGAATCTAAAAAACCCAAACTCACAGAAACAAAGAGTAGAATGGAAATTACCAGGGCTCAGGGTTTGGGGAATTGGGGAGATGTTGGTTAAAAGGTACAAACTTACAATTAGAAGATGAATAAATTCTGGGGATCTAATGCACAACATTGTGATTAACAATGTATATTATATATTTAATTAATGTATTATGTATAGTTAATAATTATATATTGTATATTTCAAAGATGATAAGAGGTGAGATTTTAAACTTTCTCACCATAGAAAGAAATGATAATTATGTGATGTGATGGAGATGTTAGTTAACACTACTGTGTAATCCTCTTATAGTATATAGTGTATCAAATCAACACATATACAGCTTAAATTTACACAGTTATATGTAAATTATATCTCAATTTTTAAAAAGTAACTGAAGAGAGAAGACAGTGGAAAGTTCTCCATGATTCCTTTCTGTATATTTTATTTCCACTGTGCAATTTAAAATTTAAGAAAATAGCCTTCCTCCACATTAAAAATAATTAAAATCTATTTCAAAGAAAAATTGTTTTCAGGTGCAACATTCTGATATTGAGCATTTCTCTACTGTTTCCCCAAGATTATTGCTTTATTGTAATACTTTGGTTGTTGAATTATGAGCCACTTATAGATGAAGCTATAGGATCAAGACATAGTTCCTACTACTAATAAAATATTCCTTATTGAACACCTAATATGTTCCAGAACAACTATGCCTGGTCTTTTACCTATCTCATTTAAATTTATACTTATCTTATGAGGAAGGTAACTTAAGATAAACAGTTAATATATAGCCCAGAGATTCTAAAAAGCTGAGAGGGTCAGAGTGGGACATACGAGAGGTATTAACTACAGAATAATAAACACCTATCAGATTAAAGGAAATTTAGGGATTCTCATTTAGATTTTTTATCTGTATTATGTGATTAGAAAAATAAGCAGAAGTGCTGGTAAGGTGCTATGTAGAGCATAAAAACAAAATTTTCTGTGAACCCTGCTGGACCATGACCATGGAAACATTGAATGTGGCAAATGTGTGGGAAATGTGTGGGGAGGTTGCTGGAAAGGAGAGTACATAGTCAGTTGAGATGTTCCTAAATGATCTAAATTGACCTAGCTGGTTTTGGTTGTGGAATGTTGGTAAAGGAAATTAATAATCTATTCTACTTATTTCTTAGGACAGGTTCTCTGAGAAACAAACTCTGAGATAGCAATTTGCTTATGAAAAATATCCTAGCTAGTGATCACAGCAACATAACCAATGAAGGAGTAAGTGAATTAAAATTAAGCAAAGCAAGATGAGGGGAGGATGAAGAGAGTAAGGGGGTCAAATATATGGTAATGTAAGGACACTAGACTTTGGGTGGTGAACACAATGCAAATATACAGATGCTGTATTATAAAATTGTACATATGAAACAATAATGTTATTAACAAATGTTACCAAAATAAATTTAATTTAAAAAATTAATATAAAATTGCAAAAACAAAACAAAATAAAAATAAAAACAAAAAAAAAAACAAAGTCGAACTGTGATGCACTTGTAGCAAAGAACTCAGTCAATCAGAGTTCAGCTAGCTCCCAAATTGAGGCAAGGGGACAGGGCCTTTGTTATTGTCATTGATTGCAGCCTGACTCCAGGAAGGGGCATAACCTTAGGGGAGGAAGTGAAGTGTAGTATCCTCTGCAGAGGATAGATTTCCTACTGCAAAAAAGGCAAAAAAGAAAAAAAAAATCATCCTTAATCCAAATGAAATTTTAGACATTTACCACAAATAACTTCATTCAAAAAACAAGAAGAACTGTTAAGTTTACATAAAGGACCTGAGAAAATGGTAGGAAATAACTAAAGTTAATAATAATTAAGAATTAAGATGAAATATATTTAGAAAATGGAAATAAAATTGATTACCTTATTGTCAAATATTCGTAATACTTTGTGAATTTGTGGGTTGTTGAAATTCTTACAATGAAATCAAAGATACGTGGATTTGTAATCATTTATTTGGTGTCCTTATTCTTCTGGTAAGTGGTTAAATTAAATGTTAAATTATGTTTATAATATATAATTATATAATATCCCAAGTTTGAGATAATATTAATGGGTTGGTTATGTCCCCTAAACTATTTCTGATTTCAACAAAAATGCATCTGCCCAAGTTTCTTTGGAGAAAAACCTTCCAAGAATACAGAGTTTGTTATGCTTCAGCCACAGAAAGGAAATCAAGTGAGCTCTAAAAGAGAGATTCAAAGACGAGATGATCATAGAGAGAGGAGTACCGCGCAGGTGGCGAAGGACGTAATTAGCTGGAAAAAAGTTCTTGGATTTTATTCTGTGGGGTGATGGAACTGTTTAAACTTGTGAGAGCTGATGGCTAAATTTTCAGGAATATGGCGAGCTTGTTTTTAAACAATCATCATTAAAAGTCAAATTAGTAAATAACAATCAAATGAATCACATTGGAAACAAAGGTAATCAATACTCAAAGCTCACCACTTCCTAAATTATTTTGCTATAGTTTCCTATTATCACAATAGATATCTTATAGCTATTGTGTCTACATAGTGGGAATGCAATGGAATGATGTGCTACTGCACCTCTCTTTCCAACTCCACATTCAGTGACATTGCCTTGGTAGTTTGAAATGGGTGGGAGTTTTGAAGCAAAGGAAATTGTAAAGTAATCACTATAAAACAGAGGTGTTTATCCCCAGGGATTTGGTTGTTTAATTAATTTATCAACAATTAGTCTCATTCCAATTGAAATAAGAAAATAAATAGTTTTAGCGGTATAGTGGAAAAATTAAATTCATTTTGTTTGCTTGGGTTTTTATGTTTGTTTTATTTTTAAGATTATTCTGGTTACTGTGTGGAAAATAGATTTAAGTGAAGCAAGGAAGAAAGTAGGGAGACTAGGTAGTTGGATTTTATTACAGTCAGATAAGAATTGATGCTGGTCTCTATGAGGCAAAAGAGAATCAATTAGAAATAAGACAAATATTGTTTTCATACTTGAGGAAGAGGAAAGGATCAAAGATGACTACAATATTCTGGCTTGAACAATGAGTGCCTGATTGTGCAATTTACTATGACCACAAAAACTAGAAGAAGAAGGAATAATGCAGAGCTGATGACAGGAGTGGGGGAAGAAATAGTGCAGTTTTGAACATGTCAAAATTGAGATGTTTTAAATATCTAACTTACATAGCCAGCCTGGTGCTCACAGTGAAATATTATGCCAGGGATTTAAAGGAACACTGAAAGCATTGAATCATGGGACTGCGTGAGATCACCAAGGACAGAAGGTGACAAAAGAGTACAAGTTCTAGATCAATGTTTTTAGGAACTGACATTTCACACTCTGTTTTTTACTTGATCTTAGCAGAATGTCCTAAAGCATTCCTACTATTTGATTCTCCGTTGGCAAAATAAAACAAGGCCTAAATGTTATGGTCTATGTTTTACCTTGAATAGGGTTAGCCATATCCTACTTTATGCTCTCTTCCTTTCAGTCTTGTTTTTTTTCGAAATTCCTCAGTATTAAAGGAATTTTCCCTAGTGAGGGGCACATAGCTGCAAAGAGGGATAATTCAGTGATTCAATGACAAATTCCAGTGGCGAATTATGTATAAACAAGATGAGATAAACAACAAACCACCTTGATGACAATCACTTTGATTTTTCTTTTAAGTTTCTTCTTTGTAGAAGAATCTAATCTAGGATTCCATAATCATTGTCACCTACAATTGACTCCCTTGATTTCTATTTTTCTCTTAGCAAATCTTCTCTAAATGTGCCAGGTCCTTGGAGTATTTATGCTGAAGACCACCAAGCTTGCATAAGACTTGACATTTTTGCCAGAAGTCAGTAATAGTCAGACATAAACCACAGATTTCAACTATTTAGATAACATACTGCAAGATATATATTTCTGTATTCTTATATTTGCAGATCCTGAGATATCCATTTGTAAACATTACGGATACAAATGTCAAGATGTTTATTTTGAAAACAGATCCAAAGCACACTACCTATACCAGAGTTCAATGTGGGCGACCAAATCATATAAGGAACGTGAGCATCAGCTGATGAAATTTCCTATTTGAAGCAAATACAGATATTATCATTTGCAAATGTGAACATCTGGAAAGATCTATGCATCCTACACATTAGCAACCTGTTTGGTTATGAATGCTAAGTTCTTTCTAAAGTTCTAAGTCTGTAAAATAGAGCTCTTAAAAACCAATGAGTTATGCCTTAACTCAGTTTTACAAATCATATCTGCCTAAATAGAAACGTGACATCTACCAACCAATATTTTTATTATGTTAGCTAAGAAACAGAGCTAAGCCCAATTCCCCTAAGTGAATCTACTATTTATTATATTTTAGGTGTCTCTAAGCTCTATTTTAATAAACGGATTTTTTGCTAACATTCTTTTGGCTATGCTTTGAATGGTGGCAATCTTCTGCATTTTACTTAGATTGTATGTATCTGCTCCTGTAGCTACTCTTTTCTTTTGAAATGATAATTCGTCAGAAAATTTCCTATTTAAGTATGTTAACTTATACATCTTTGTCTTTTCTTTAACTTTTTGGATGTTTGTATATCCAAAAGCAGGTAGCACAATTTATTAAGATCTATCTTTGGAAATCACCATTTAAACATCCAAAGTAATTATATTTATTAACTGGGAAAAAAAACTAATAATAATAAAAGACACCACAAAGACTCAAAATTCCAAATGACAGGCCTTGAATTTGCAAAAGAAGCACAAGAATGAATTTTGGTATGAGGGATGAAAAGAGTTTAATTTGCATAATAAAACAAAAGTATTTTTTCTGTTTCTGAAATTACCATCATTAAAAATATGCAAGTATAGCCTTGGTATGCATCTGTCAGAGGAAATTTTGAGGATGTGTCTTCATTATTTGGAAAGAATCTGTTCTTTTATTTCTATTTATCAATGTACAGTTTGGAAAAAGTTGACCAGTTCAGTTCTGTATTTTCTTTAATATTTTTGGAAAAGAAAGAGGGATGAGAAACTTTATTCTATGAAATGCAGTTTATTTAATGGAAATGAACCACAAACTTTGCTCTGAGCTTTCTGGCAGCAAACATGAAAAAGAAGTATAACACAAACTCTAACATGATTTATAAGTTTCATAAGACCATCTACTGATCTACAAGATAAAAATAAATATATGTGTGTATGTGTATGTATATGTGTGTATGTATGTGTATATATATATATGTGTGTATGTATGTATATATATACATACATATATATGTATGTGTATGTATGTATATACATACATATATATATGTGTATGTATGTATATATATACATACATATATATGTATATATGTATACATATATATGTATGTATATATATATAGATATGCATTTCTCATTCCAAGAATGAGAGAAATTCTCCCTAAGTGTCTTTATACCAGAATCAGACTTTAAAAACAATGTATTCGAAATGTCTTTATAGTTAATATTAAAACAAATTCCAAGGGTTGCTTCTGAAGGTCTATGCAGGGACGAGACTAAGACATTTTCTTAATTTATGAAGGAATGATTTTAGTATCGGTTGTTCAGATTTCCAGATTTAAAAAAATACTTTAAACATAAGATGACCATAAATGTGTAACTGTACTCAGCCTGATTTTTATTCTGAGTATTTTAGCGTAAATATAAAGAATATTTAGTTTGAAGAGAATGAAAACATTTTTATATAATTTGTTCAAATCCTTCAGTTTTTCTCTATTCTTGCTTTACCCCCAGCTTATAAAATCAAACAATGTTTTTAATTATATTTATGTTTTATTTACCTCTGCTTTGAGTCATTGGATATGCAAGAGTATACAGCAAAGAGATTACTTTATGAAGAAGGCAACTCAGTATTTAAAATATTTGAAACAATTTAAAAAGTAAACAGGAAGAGTCAATGTCAATAGCATCACATTATAGCATTGCTCAGAATAAAGAAAAACTGGGAGTGCTGCCACCAGTCACAACAGAGAATGAAGCATTGAACATAAGTACAAGCTTTAGAATCCTGTTTAATATTCACTAAGGGTATTCCAAAAATGTCAGGTCTTGCTCTTTAAACTTTTATTGTGCATCTGTGCATTTTGTGCCCTTTTAAAGCCCTGATTCACTAACTTTTTAAACTAACGGTGAAAATATTTCTAGTTTCCACTGAGACATATTGGGGGTGAGGGGATGGCATTTAATTTAATAATAATTAACTGAAGAATCTTTCACAGAATCAAAAGAAAATTCTGGGAACTTTGCTAGAGGGGTAGACACACAATGTGCTAATAACCTGCATATTATACATTTTGAGGGAAAAAATACTTTAAATGTTGTAACTTCATTATTCAAAAATTCTTGTTGAGAAAAGCTTGCAACCTGGCTCAAACACATACAAAAGCATTTGATGTGTTGATTAAACAACACCAAATAAAAAACATTGTGATTTATATGTCACCTTTCTTCTTTATGTAAATTTATGAGTTAAAGTTTTTCAATTCTCTTATGAAAGTGGATTCATTTGATCATTAAACATTTATTTAGCCTAGCAATACAATTAGATAAAAAGGTCAAAAGCATGATGCTTTACTCAAGGAAATGGTGCCTTCCTAAGAAATCAGACATATATATAGTAATCACAACTTATAGAAGGAAAGAAGCATTAGTGCCATGTGAGAACTGAGAAAGAAAAACTTAACCTAATAATTTATAACCAAAAAAAATTCAATATTTTACATACTTAGGGCTTTCTCTAAATAAATGACTAAATAAATGTGACTGTGGGCTCTCTAAAATTGACTCACTAAAAGAAATAATGCTAACAAAAAGTATCAAGATGACAAGCACTTCATATCACCTTGACATTTTATCTTCTATATTTGCATAAAATTTGACCACAACAAAGTGACTTCTTGGACCATATTAGCTAAGCCCCTTAAAAACTCATCTTCATTGAATTACAGTTTAATACTTTCTTTTTCAAGTAGCAGGTATTAGATTCACATTTTGTGATTCTAATTTTAAAAATACATCACTTATATCTCTCAATGTCTTCCTTATCACTGATTAACAACTATAGCAGAAAAGTAGGTCATATTTACCTGAGTAATTTTTTTTTTTTCAAATTACACTCATCTCTGATATTCGGATTTTGCACCTTGATCTTATTTTGCTCAAAACTCAGGAATCACTGCCCTGCTGTCTACAGTAATAATGTTGTCGTAGCTTTCAGGTATACTAAGTATGTAAAATATTGAAATATTTTTATAATTAAATACCTGGAATTTTAAAATTTCCTTTGCAATAACTAAATAAAGATGATTGGCTATTTTTTTATGATAAAGGAATCTAAGTATCTTAATAATTTTTATTTTCCTTGTCTACCAGGGTGATTTATATTTATCATGTTAACTCTCTTGGTTAGCATATTTGCTTCTTCATGTTCTACTCTTCTTATTTACCCTTGTATATACTATATGGTATATTTGTTTCCAATTGCTACTGTAACAAAGTAACAATAGCTTAATAGCTTAAAACATCACATATTTATTATCTTACAATTTTGTAGTTCTGAAATCCAAAGTGAGTCTCATTGAGCTAAAATCAAGATATTGCCAAGCTGTATTCCTCTCTGGAGGCTCTGGGGAATGCCCATTTTTGTGCCTTTTCCAGCTTCTAGAATTTTCTCAAATTCCTTAAGTCTTGACTCCCTCTGTCTTCCAAGTCAGCCATAGATGATAGTCTTTCTTACAATTCCTTTTCTCTGCTTCTGACTCTCCTGCCTCTCTTGTTCTCATTTAAAGATGCTTGAAATTACATTGGGGCCACCAGGAAATTTTATAATAATCTCTTTATATAAAGACAGCTGATTAGCAACCTTAATTTCATGTATAATCTAATCCTCTGTTGCCATGTAATATAATATACTTACAGATTCTGGGCATCTTGCGGAGAAGAAGGCATTATTCTGCCTACCACCTATGGCTTTTAAAACCATGGCTAGAAGTACATGATCATCTAGATCTCTAGAGAGTTCATGCAGAGATGTTAGCCATGCTAACGTCTTCAGCAAAGATTAATTTATTAAACCTGTATTTACTAATTGTCTGTTCAGTGCATAGTGCTATTTTAGGCATTTTAGATACAGATTTCCTTGGGGAAACACATGAGAAGAAGGAAGGTCCATGGAAAAAAACAGAAATTAGACATTACTGGAAATCTTGTTATTCAGCCACTGAACAAATATTTTTTGAAATGCTAGATCCAAGACATGATGCTGGGTATTAAGTACAAATTGACAAAAACAACTGACTGGTCCATACTCTTTCAGAGAATCATCACAATTTAGAATAAAAATGTTTTTCTACACAGCTGGAAACTGTTGTCTCCATGGGAGGCAGGGGCTCTTGGGGAACAGGAAGAAGTTCCTCTGAAGCAAAAGGAAGACTACTGACAAGGTTCTTCAGAGAAAAAAATAACAATAGGATGGAAGGAAAGATAGGTTAGATAGATGGATGATAGATGATGATAGACAGATGATAAAAGATAGGTAGATAGATAGATAGATAGTAGATATATATAAAAGGAGATTTAGTATAGAAATTGGTTCATGACATTACAGAAGCTGCGAAGCCCTAGAATTTGCCATCTCCAAGCCAGAAAATTAGGGAAATTGGGGGTACAATTCAGTATGAATCTGAAGACCTGAGTACCAGGAACTCTGATCAGGGGTAGGAGAAAATGAGTGGACAACCCAACTCAAGAAGAAAGAGAGGGCATTCACCTTTCCTTTCTTCAGTTTTGTTCTATTCAGGCCCCCAACAGATTGGATGATGCCCATCGACATAGGTGAGAGTGTCTCTTCTTTGCTCAGTCTGCTGAATCAAATGCTATTGTCTTCTGAAAACACCATCATAGGCACACCCAGAAATAAAATATTACCAGTATCTGAGCATCCCTAAGCCCTCTCAAATTGACATATAAAATTAACTGTTATAGGAAGGGTATATGTCAACTGAAGATGGTTATCTGATATCTTTACTTTTTTGTGACCCATGGAAAAACTTCCAGGAGTTGTGTGTTTTAGGCCAAATTTATGTTGCCTGGCAGATTATTAACTTTATTTTCAACTAAAAAATCACTACTCAGTTTTAAGGACCTGAAAAGACTTCTCAAACAGTGGTTATGTCATAATATGATAAATAATACAATTAAAATTTTAGAGCAGTTTTCATAGTGATTTCTTTGGTTTCTGAGGCTTTTTATAAATAATATTTTTCGATTACAGTTGCCATACAATGTTATATTAGTTTTAGGTGTACAACATGGTGTTTAGACATTTATATAACTTACAAGGTAATCACCTGGATAGATCTAATACCCATCTGATAGCATACATAGTTATTACGATATTATCGATTATATTCTTTACGCTATAATTTACATCCCCATGACTATTTTATGACTATCAATCTGCACTTCGTAATCTCTTCCCCTTTTTTACCCACCTCCAACCTCCCTTCCATTTGGCAACCATCAAAATGTTCTCTGTATCTCTGAATTTGTTTGTTTTGTTTATTTTGTTCTTTAGATTCCACATGTAAGTGAAATCATGTGACTTTAAATGTTTAGTTACATATTTACATAAGTAACAATTTATATACACTTAAACACTAAGACATCATAGTCAACAGCAATCATGCAGCACATTTATTTTTATTTTATTTTTAATATATCCTTTGCTGTTTCAAGGAAACCATTCTTACATGACCACAATAAGTAACACACCCAATGTTTCTAGGTAGAGCCTGCTTATGCAAGCAAAAGGCAGTTTTCTAAAGGGCCAATATATTTTCATCTTTTTCTCCTGGAGTATGTTCTATCTGAGTGAGTAGCCATCATGAATATCACATATTTTAAAAAGCTCTAGGGAGTATTCCTAAAAAACACCTGTGAGATAGCAGGTGCAAATTGAAGGAGGAAGGGAACTGAGGGAATATTAAACAAAGGAAAACGGCCATCTGCTTACTAGTCTGAAATTACTCCAGTTTTTCTTTGCTAAATTCATAACAGATTAAGGTAAAATGATTAAATGTGCCAAGTGGAGATTCATAGATTACCTAATTCTGTGAATCAGGAATTAATTATTGATGGGAATATTTGTTAAGAATGTCTTGACACTTGTACCCACAAAAAGCTCTTTTCCCAGCCATTCTTTTAAATATGTTCTTATGGGGAAAAAAGAAGTCCAGTTCTGGATCTTAGGTTGTAACTGACTCAGAATAGAATTAGAATATCTAAAGATATTCTAATAAAATTTTTTTTGTAAATTATTATATCTTTATTCCATAAAATCTATTAAGAAAAATTTAACCTTATATGAACTTATACAGTACATGAGACTAAAATAATTTGTGATAAATTTGCTAAAGTGAATTTTATTATGAAAACAAAAAAGGAGACTGATTAAAGAAAAAATAATGTTATATGTAAAATTTTAAATGTAATCTCAGTTATTTTTTTTTTTTGATAAATGACATTTAACTTGGTACAAAAACAAAACGAAAAAAAACTACATTTAAGGAAATTCTACATCTGCCAGTGTCTTTATTACATTTCACATATGCTATTTTATAGAATTCCTACATCACTCCCATGAAACATACATTTTTATTCCATTTAAATATTAAATTGAAAAATATGAAATGAAAGTAGTTGTTGTAGATTAAATCATTGTTAATGTTCATTATTTACTTCTTTTCCTCATATTCGTAGTGGAGAAGGTGTACTTCCTTTCCCCTTCACTTTAGGCTTATCCATGTGACTCGCTTTGGCAAATAAAATATTAGTGAATTAATTAAAGCAGAGGCTTAAAATATGCTTCGGCTTTTGGCTTTCTCTTTTCGTACTCTTGCCATTGTCGTAAGAAAGGTTTGTCTGGCACCTTGATATCCTTCAGCTGAGCCCACAGCTGAAGGTGTTCCAAAGACTATGGGCAAGAAAAATACTTAATGTATGCCACTGAGATTTTAAGTTAGATTTTTATGTAGCAAAATCTAACTATGAAAAGAATGGTGACAAAAATATCATAAAACAAAACAAACAAATGGGGAAAACTAAAATAAGAGTTATTTTCATTGAAATTAGGTGTCAGGTAGCAAAGAGACTCTTTTGGGAAAGTAGAAGAATAATCCATAGTATATCGTGGCTAAACATTTGGTCAATTTTTAGTTATAGTTACTTAAAAGAGAGGAAATAAAAATTTGAGGCGGATGTTGAATGTATGAATTGATTTCTTATTAAGGTACTGCAGGAAAGTGATGAGCTCATTAAAGTACAAAACAAAATAAAATAAGTTTGCAAGCAAAATTTCGAGAGAGTAGAGAGAGTTCATAAATTGTATGACTAGAAAAAGAAAATATTTTTCTTCAAATCAATGAAGTATCTTAACTAAGAAAACTTTAATGTTCCCTTCAGATTGACTAAACTTTAGACAGGCTTCTTCTTGAAAGGAGAAGAAACTATAGGTCCATGGTCTTTCTTTTCTTAGGGCATTTACTTTAGAAAACTTCCTGTTGTAAATTCTTCCTCTGCTCCTTTGAGACATAAATATTCTTTCAGCCTCTTTTGAATTTTACTACCCAGAAATGTCTTTCTTAAGACCTGGGAGCCATCTCTTTGAAATGTAGTCATCAAGGAAGATAGTTCTCATATCTTCCCTTCTCTGTGAAAGGATGGGAGCCCAGTTTTTCAATGTGTGCCAATTAGCAAAGACAAATGGCCTTATCATGGAGAAAAACATTTGCAAACCTAAGAACAACCCAATGTGATGACACATAATATTGAACAATCTCCTTCTCTAATGTCCTCCAGCAATTTTCCACTAGCTCACTCACTTGGCACTTAAAAATACTCCCACCTTTATTTTTCAGTGAGTTGAGTTCAATCCCTTTCTTCTATTGCAATAGTCTTATTTTAAGTCATCCTTGTCTGTTTAATTTTGTCCAGTATAATTATTCATTGACTGTTTATTGAAGTACAGTCTTAGACAAGGAACAGTTATTCTGAGTGTTACATTAAGACATGACCTCAGAGCAAGGACCATATCAAGCCTGTGTCTGTGACATTCTTTGTTAAACCTCAGAAAGATTAAGATGCATCTAGTAGATCTTTTAAGCCAAACAAGCCTACCAGGGAACTTAGGGGTATAAGCCCATAATATCTTGACATACAAAAACTACTGGTTTAAAAACTAAGGAGAGAGAGAAGTACTTTATGAAAGAATTTTGTAGGTAGCTTTTGACACATGAAGTCGACTGTAATAAAATACATAGAAATTCACAATGTTTCAAGAGAGTTGTACTGGCAAAGTTGCCTCATGCCTGCACTAAAAGATATGAGATTTTGAGATATTAAAAGACATTCATCAGAAAGCTGACCAAGAAATATGCTCAATGCCCTTTTCAAGAACATCCAGAGAGAGTGAAGCAAAGGAAAAATTCCCAGAATGGAGTTGAGAGCTATAGAGAACAAAGGACTGAACTGAACTGATGCTTAGTCAAGGAACATTTTCTGTCCCAAGGGTATGGGATTCTGGCAATATTTGTTCAATAGGATCTCAGAATTGCTATGGACTAGTAACTGCTATTGGCCTCCTCTTCTTTTGGTTTTGAGTAGGAGTTTTTATTATAGTTGTCAGGTCCTCATTCCACCATCAATTATATATTGAGTTCATGAGAGGGAAGGGGTACAAACAATTTATCTAGCTCTCTAGATTTATAAGAACTGCATGCGAATCTATTCAATCTTGATGCCATGTAAAAATGAGACTTTGGGTATGTTTTGAAGAAGAATTGAATATTTTTCACATGGAGAAATGGAATGAACATTTGTTACCAAAAGGAAGTTCAAGCTGAGACAGTTATAAAGATACCTCACTCCAGTCTTCTGATTGTGGTAAGGGTGAATGTGTTGCCAGATATATTCACATGCCTATGAAATGACAAGTGGTCTGTATGAAATGGGTTGATCACCTTGGGATAACATCTGTTCTTGTTAGAGGAACTGAGGGATATTTAGGTAACTTCAGTTTTGCACATGTTTCTCTTAATATCATCTAAACTTTAGAAAGTTTAATTTTCTTTGCTCACTAAAAAACAAAATTTTCAAGAGAGAAAAAGTAAATATTTAAATATTAATTATTAATAAATGACTAAAAATGTTATTCTATTTGTATAACAGTGTATTTTAATTAGGTCAAAATTATGCTCTGATTTACAGATCTAAATTGAGTCTCCTTGAAAATAGACATTTAATTTTACATAGTGTTTTATATAGATTTATCTAGCTGCATGTTTGAAGAAACTTGTGTTTAAATCTGATTTTAATATTGCTGATATGATTACTGCAACTGGTTAATACCAGTAAGAAAAAAAAGTACAGAATTTGGAATGAGATGTGCTACTTACTACCTCTGCATCCTGTAACATGCATTTAACTTCCCTGATCATCGTCAGTATCATTTTCTGTAAAATGGGGCTGATATTAAATGTCTTTTAGTGTTACTGTGAAATTAATTGCTATAGTATATGTTAAGTTTCTATTGAACAGTAAGCTCTTAGAAATTTAACTTCACACCTGTCCCCCTATAAACACCCACATACAAGTTTTCTCTGTATGCATAAGGAATTTTTTATCTGACATAAAATATAAAGTTGGAATTTTTTAATGTAATTGTGGACCTTGAACACAAAGTACTCAACTTCATTCACTTTTAATTTCTAGCCTGTCCTTTACATAGTGTGGTCAGTTATATCAGAACCAGTTGTTCTATTTTATGGATGCTTCTCCTGTTTGCCGTAATGACTTAGAAGTATTAAAAAATCAAGTTAGTTTAATTAAAACAGTAAATTATTTATAAATAAATAGGCTTTAAATTCAGGAACACTTAAGTCATAGAGAATAGAGGAAGGGGCTGGTCTGAAGTAGTTAAAGCCTTATCTACTGGGTATGTCTCCAGATTGCTCCCCTTGAATTTTGTGCTGCCAGTTGACATATCAAGTTGGAAATGGGTGAGGAGGGTAGATGTGATGCTGACTTCGTGCATCGATGCCTATAAAATGACTAGTGGTCTGTCTGAAATGGGTTGATAATCTTGAGGCGACATCTACTCTATTGGAGGGTTTGGGCACTTTACTAGTTCTACTTTTACATTCTCTTTCCTATGCAGGGCCTGCTGTGCTGCCTGCTCTCTCATTCTGTTGCTCACCACATCTAAGCCAATCTCACCGGAATATGGGGTTAGATAGATTTGGATTTAATTCTTGGCTCCACTATAGATATGATTTTGCATAATTTTTTAAAAATCTTAGAGCATCCTTTCCTTACCTATTAAAGAAATTTTAAAAACTATCCAGTTTGCAAAATCCATACCCCTTCTCAGACAAAATGAACGACAAATGTCTATGATGTAGTATGGCCAACATTGAGTAGTCAATAGAAAATAGCTAATTTTAACTTTCATAGCTTCACCTGTTTAAAAAAAAATTGCGTTAAAACCTGAGGCAAATATTATATTGAAGCTCCCCATGAAAATTTTATCAGATATATTTTGGAAGTAAGAAACAGAAGGAAATCAGAAATTGACAAAATTCCCATCTGGTTATTATTCGTGGAAATGGAACCAGATTCATTTGTGAGTGAAGGGAAGATATAGGGGATAACTTCTACTGAGAGTATAGTCCTCAGTATCAGTTACTTGGATGCCCAAGTGAGTTCTGTTTTATAATTCTGCTTTAAAATCCTGTTATATTTGTGTGAAGATGTTTTAAAAGTAGCTGTTTTTGGTGACGTTCTAACTAGAACTAGATAAGATCTCCTTATAAAAAGATATTCTATATTAGAAAGCAAATACATCAGAACTAATCTTTTATATTAGAGCTGCAAGAAAGTATATATATAGTTACCTTAACCACTGCATTTAAAATTGTCCAGAAATATCTGGCTAGTAGAAGCTGGTAGTGAGTATGTATGAGTGAAGAAACATAAATATCTGAATTTTGCCCAGAAAAGTTACTGAGAGCATTTGGGAAAACAGAAAGATCTCTTCTGAGCCAAAATGGTCATAAACATGCATTTTTGTTGAGTGGTAACAGACTATATTTGTTTAGAAACCTATGAAGAAGGAATTAAATGGTAAGAGGAAGCAAACTTGACCCAAGAGAAAGTTTGAGACTTTAGCACAGGATCAAATAAATGAAAGGTCAAAGAACTCGGAAGACTCCCTAACACATGATAGATCAATTTGTGATTATGATGATGGGTCTTCTCTTCAATTGTAAAAGTGTCAACCAAAAAAAAAAAAAAAAAAAAATTACTAGACCTTTGGGTGCCAATCTGTTCCAATGAATTGAAGTACCTGCCCATGGTAGGTTCTAGCAAGAAAAATTTTAACTAAGATCTTTTAAAATCCCTGATTATTTCAAAGATAAATTTTGAATCTAGCCTATTAATTAACATATTTGTATTAGAGATTAAATTGTGTCATCTGATGTGGAAAACTGAAAGGGAGGACAATGGACCATTAGTTTTCGAGCAATCAATGTCCTGGGTTTAATACAGACTGCTAAATAAAATAAACAGCGGTTTTGTAGATTATGCGAAAGACCAAATTTTGGAAGGAAAGTTTTAAAAAAAATTGTACACTGGAAAGTAGTAACAAGGAAATGAACATACTTAAATCTCCAAGGTCAGCAAGAGAAAAATTCCTTCTATTTAACTAAAGGGTGTTATTCACAGAAATACTCTTCACACTGTGTTAACAATATCAATGAGAGAAAAATATGGGTAGAGGAATGTGATGAACAGACTTTACAACTTCAACTGCTTGTGTTCTTGTCTTTGTATCATCCTCTTCCTTTTACTGTGAGGGAGACTTGTGACTTGCTTCTAACAATAGAATATGGCAAAGTGATAAAATGTCATTCTTCTGATTAAGTTGGGCTATATAAGACTATCTTCCTAGTCAACTTGCTCTCTTTGCTGACTTTGAAGAAGAAAGTTTACATGAGTTGTATGGTCACAAGGAAATAAATTCTGCCAACAACCTGAGTGATCTTGAAAGTGTATCTTTCCCCATCGATCCTCAAAATGAGAACCCAGTTCTGGCTGACATTTTGATTGCAGCCTTTCAGAGGACCCAGCTCAGGTGTGCCCAGATTACTGACCCAAAGAATCTGTGAAATGGTAGATGTATATTGTTTTAGTTCACCAAGTCTGTGATGATTTGTTACATGGCATGGAAAACTAATACAAATAAACCTATCAGTCTTCACAGATGAACACTATCTTGGTAAAGTGAGGTTTCTTTAGAGTATTGTTAGGTTTAAGGATTACTAATACTTTTTTAGCTGCCTTAGGAGCACTGGGTACACATTATGCTGAGGAGGCTCATTTAATGCCAAATAACTATATGAAGTTAGGCTCAAGCTCCAAATTCAAAATAACAACAGTAAAAGGGAAAAACTAGTTGTCCGAAGAATTTGTTTCACCAATTTATTTTCTGTTGTTTCTTTTTAAGTTATTTTTGTTTTTAATTGTGGTAAAATAAACTTTGCCATCTTAACCATTTTTAAGTATACAGTTTAGTAGTATTAAGCACATTCACATTATTGTGTAACTGATCTCCAGAACACTTTTCATCTTGCGAAATTTAAACTCTATAATCATTAAACAAAACTCATCAGTTTTTCCTCCCCTCAGCCCTGCAACCACTATTCTAACCTTTTATCCCAGAATTTGACTAAGTACCTGACATAAGTGGAATCATACATTATTTGTCTTTTCGTGACTGACTTATTTCACTTAGCATAATGTCCTGAAGATTCATCTATATCATAGCATATGAAGGGATTTTCTTCCTTTTGTTTATTCTTTCCATGGTTTGTACATTTATTTATCCATTCATCTGTCAATGGACACTTGGGTTACTTCAACCTTTTGAAAGAATTGTGAATAATTCTGCAATGAATATATGTGTATAAATATTTCTTAATGATTTTTTTTTCAATACTTTTGAGTATATATCCAGAAGTAGACCATATGGTAATTCTACTTTAAATTTTTTGAGGAACTGCTTCACTGTTCTCCATAGTGGCTGTACCATCTTACACTCCCCCTATCAGTGTACAAGGGTTCCATATTTCTCCAAATTCTCACCTCTTTTAATTTTCTTGTTTTTTGATGATAGCCATTGTAATGGGTATGAGAAAGTATCTCATTGTGGTTTTGATTTCTGTTTACCTAATGATTAGTGATGTTGAGCATCTTTCCATGTGCTTTTAGACCTTTTGTATATCTTCTTTAGAGAAATGTCTATTCAACTTCTTTGCTTAATTTTTTAATTGAGTTCTTTGTTTTATTCCTGTTTAATTATAGGAATTTAAAAAATATATTCTGGATAGTAACTTCTTATCAGATAGGCGATTTACAAATGTTTTTTTTCCCATTCTATAAGTTGCTTTTTTCACTCTACTTATTGATGGACAGCAGTTTTTACATATGATATACTTCAATTATCTCTTTTTTGTTTCCTTTGCACTCATGTGCACCCTCTCTCTCTCTCTCTCTGTCTGTCTGTCTCTGTCTCTGTCTCTGTCTCTCTCCACACCCCCACTAGTATTCTTGAGTGTTCTAGTCCCAAATTCAAAGGGAAACGTAGTAGTAATGGTCACGATAAACAAAGTCCATCATTTATGAAAAAAGAAAAAATACTGTATCTAAGATTGGAAGGATAGATGACAGATGAGAGAGAAAGAGAGAAAGAGAAAGAAAAAGAGAGAGAGAACCCAAGGAATCAAGATAACAAGACCAAGTAAGAAAAACCACACTCATGACCCTGAAAATTATATCCAATTGATCCTCCTCTAGGTTTTATTTATTTATTTGAATTCAAAATGCTAGTTAAAATACAGAGGTGTCACCTTTTTACCTTCTCTGTTCTCTTGTCTAAAATCCTGATTTTTCAGGACCATTCTGCTACTGTTTTTATTTAATGAGGCATGGATCATTAATGAAGAATGAGATAGAATCATAACTCCCACCATACTTTGTTCAGTCTTATAAGATAATTCGATCTCTCTAAGAAGCAATTTTATTGAGGGAGCAAACCTTGACATAAGATTTAATTTCTGTCTCCTAATTTATTTTTCTACTCACAAATATGGTTACACTTTCAGTTGTCAAGAATGCATGCCCACATCACTCTCTTGGTGGTCTGAAAACTACTACAAGAGAAAAGGCCAATTATTAAAGAAAAAGAGGTATGGAGGTCGCTTGGTCCACCTACCCAGAACCCTGCAGCAGGCCTTATACAGTCTTCATCATCACCCTTGTCACCATCATCACCATACAATGGGATAGAACAGAATAAATTTATCAGATAGTCACAAACTTCAGTCTTTCTGCCTCTCAGATATACTTGTCTAACTTCTGAGCAAATGCAGTGCTTAAACCTGGTCAAAGCTCAGTGAAGGAAGATAAGCCTTATTTGTAGTTCTCTGGAAGAAGACAACATTCTACCTCCTGATTTTTGGGCTCAAGTTGGACTATGAGACCATCTGAGCTCTCTCTTTGGGACCACCAGGCCAAAAACAGAACAAAATAAAACAAAACAAAACAAAAAACAAAACAAAACAAAAGACTTCCTAAGTATGAGAGACCATGTTTCCAGTTTCAGGCCAGATAGTGACTACCATAGCGTAGAGAGACATGGTAAATAATTTTGTTAGTGAGGACTTTATGCAAAGTAACTGAGTATTTGGCAAACAATTAACTAGAAAGTTTATATCAAGATTGATATAGTATTTGGAATAAAGACCATAACTAGATCAGAAGAAGTTGCCTTACCAGGAATACAGAGAAAGCTAAAGTTTCTCAAAATTATTTTTAATTAAAACTAACACACTGGAATATTAAAATAACAAAACCTTACTTTGAGAATTTTCAAGTAATTCTTTCTCTGGATCTGTAAGCTTACCTCTAAACTCATGCTGAATAAGTGAGTTATCTTCCCAGTTTTAATCTTTTAATTTTAATCAAAATCAATAAAATATGTGAAAAAAGTAGGTCAGTAGTGTTATATGATTACATGACTTCATATACCTCAAAATAGGTTTTATCTTATTTATAATTCAAAACAAACTGTAAGGAAAGCAGTGGATTATAACATCTTATGCAGTTAATGTGGTGTTCTTAAATGTTGATGTGAAGGCACTGTAAAAGGTAAGCTCTTCAGAGAAAACTTACCAAGTCCACATTTCACATGTGGCAAATTTCTTACAGATGCTTAAGGTTTTAATGCAGGAAGAATGCATAGCATGACTGTGTTACTATTACAAGAAGTCTTTATTTTTGTATGGTTTATTTTGTCTGCAATAAAATCTGCAACTCATATTTTGTGTGCAATAAATGTACAGCCTCTACTTCTTTCAAGGTTAACAACTGTCTTTACTACTACAGTAAAATATTTGAATGAAAATGTGCAATTTGTGAATGCTCAGTATGGAGATGTGGTAAAGGACAGAGTGGCATAATGAACTATGTTGTATAATAGATTCATTCTTTGGTCTATAGATAACTATTTCTCATGAAGAATTAAACTCATGTAGGAATCATAACTTTTGAAAGCCAGAAATGAAGAACCGTAAAGAAATGAGTCCATGTGATCTCATTCTTTTACAGTGATGTTGGCCCACAAGACTCCTAAATGTGGTACGTACCAAGAACAATATGTGATGATACTGAAAAATTTCCTTTTTCTCTACCTTTTCTTTTCTTTTCATTTTTCCTTTTCATTATGAGGTGTGCCTAGCTATTCAGCAAACAATTATAGATGAAAAACTATTGTACTAGTTATGTTATGAATAACTAAAGAATATGCTGTCAGAGACAAGAATAATGTGCAGAATTTTTCACTCAATCTTCAACTACACTATTACTATTAATTCATTCTAGAATTATACAGACATTAAGAAGATACATAATTATGGTAGTAATTTCCATAATATTTAATGTCATATAAATGTTAGGATTGCTTTTCCAGAAGAGGAGAGATAAAAGTTTTCATTATTCTGAACATAATCATCAGTGAATGAAAGTCTACCTATGGAATTTCACTAGAAAACACGATATTCTACATAGCGCCAAAAGTTGCTACATAAAGATATTTGGTTTTAAAATACCATCTTGTAAACAAGAAAAATTATATTAATTATATTAAGAGATTTGCAGAGTATTCTTGAAGAAGATAAGAGAGTAGCTAAATCCAGATATATTGTGCTTTGTCTTATGTCATAAACATGTGAAATGAAAGTCAAGGACTTATTATTTTTAATGAATTCAAGCAGGAGGGATATTTTGTATTGTAAATAAATATGGCCTTATTTATTTTTTAAAGTTCAGATTTCCATATGTCATTTTATTAAAATAGAACACACTTGTATGAGATCTAAATGGAAAATTGAGACAAGTTTATGCTTAATGCATTGATGAATTAGTCACTCATTCATTCATTTATATATTATATATTTACCAAACATATACCTAGTATCTGTTTTGTTCAAAATAGACTAGATCTTATTGCAGGAACAAAACCTATCTTATTAACTCTAACAAAATAAGTTTATTTCCTACACAAGTTACATGTTGGTAACAAGATGACTAGGACCTCTGTTCATTACCTTGTCACCTTCCCTCTGGGATTCACGCTGATGAACCAGCCACTAGCTACACCATTCCAGACACTGGTAGAATGGAAAGAGAGCGTGTTGAGGCATGCACTCTACCCAGCAGTGACATGTCACTGTGACACATGTTCATTGGTCAACACAGGGCACGTGATGTGTGTTTTAAGTGCAGTATGAGAAACACAATAAGCTTAACTCTCTATCCATGTTTAGGCATGTTTTTCTGTCTCTAAGTTAAACAATTTGTAAGATGAGCAAAAATCGTTTTGTTACTTATTCCAGAAAATACTTGTCATTGAGAAAGATATGAGTGCTAATCAAATAAAGAAACTTACATCAGACTATCAACACTGGCTTCTCAATTTTCACTTTGTTCTGTCCATCAACCCAAAGCTACGATGTCATAAACTCCCCCTGATCTCCACTAAGCCCTATTTTGCGAGGCACACTTTAAAAATCACTCACCTCATGCCTTAAAAACCTGCAAATATTCTCTACTGACATCCCTCTTCAGACACAATTGTAAGATTCTCTCAGAACAGTAGTGTCCTATTGCAGCTAGTCAAAGTAACTTTGCTTTGTTTTATCACTAAGCTTTTCTATTTGTCTTTTTGAGGAGTAAGCATTTGATATATGCTTACTCTACACCTGGAAGGAGACAAGAAACCAAATATTACTGAACAGCACTAATGGCAACCATAATATTTAAATGCCACATGTTGTGATAGGCGATTGGTATATAGAGTTGAATAAGGCCCAATCCTCGGCATATGGTAGTTGCTTCATAATGATTGTTAAATTAATGAATGAAATATTAAAAAAGGAAGGCACACATGTATAAGTCTTATAATACATTATAAAAAAATAATAATAGGGTTAGTAAGATAAATAATAATGGTACATACAAACTCACTGCTTTCATCTCAATGCTTTAAATGGATTCTTTTTATTTGCATGTTTCCCAGGTATGAGAATAAGAGTACCCCACAGAGTAGTGACAGTTTCTTTTCAATATCGTTTGAAACAGAGAACTTCATAAGAACTTCAGAACTTCACAAGGAAAACCTAGTATAGAAGAGAATAGCATATTCAACTATTTCTCAAATTTCCTTTTCTTCCATATCTATAAATCCACAAAGACGTTTTCACCTTCGAATAGCTAATGTAGTATAGATACACTATAAAGATATTTTTTAATGAATGAATGATGTCAAACCCATTTATTCTTGTGGCATGTGTTGTGCTCACTCCATATGCAAAACTGTGTCTGTATTAGAGACCCAAAGATAAATGGCATATAGTCACTTGAAGCATCTTTGTAAAAAAGGAATAAAGTCTGGATCAGAGGAAAAACCACCATGGCTTCTCTGAAGGTGTTGGATAGCTGGGCCTTCTCATAACCCAAAGATACTAAGCACAATTCCTAAAGAAATAATTCTATATTGAGCAACATGATACAAAAGAAACGAGATTTGAACTTAGAATTTGTTTCCAGTGCCAGCTCTTGTACTTGATTCTCTGTGTGAATTTTGGCAAGTCTCTGTGTATCCCAATCATGGTTTCTTAACCTACAAAATGAGAGGTAATATATTTATATTGTAAATGTGTTATGAGCATGCAAATATATAATAATTGGAAAAGAAATAAGCACAATTTGCATTTAAACCTAGCAAAGTGGTTTTCTGTCCCCTTCTCCTATCTCTTTACCTCTTTATCTCTTATCTGGGGTCCTTTTGCATCCTCTGGCATTTTATATCCTGCAGTGAACTTTAATCCTTTATTGATTTGTCTGTTTACTTCATTTTGCAACTTCTCTGAAGAAAGGCTGTTTTATTCATCTTTACAGCTGAGCTTGTAATGCAGAGTCTGGTATGTAGTCAATGCTTAGTAAATGTTTGAAAAATGAAAAAATATATAAATGTATATGTAAATTAATGAGTCAGGAACAGTTTTTCTTTCTTATAGGGTAAATTTTCTGTTATTCTAATGTAAAAATTATCTACATTTTTAGATAATTGCTGCTATCTTAGAAGCCTAAATCAAACTAAATTTAATACTCAAAGAGTTGACTGAGACTTTACCTACAAACTAATAATAAATCACCAAAATTTGAAAGTACAATAAATTACAAGGTTTTACAGGCACCCATCATGCACAGTAGGAAGGTTCTACCTTTCTGAGGCAGTAGTGTATTTGTGTAATACAGAAAGTTCTGTAAATTGTTGCCCTGTAATCATAATGATAAGTGCCTCTCTCTTATTGAAAATTCTGCAGCAACAAGTTTTAGGGAAAAAAAGTACTGAATCATAGGCAGCATTGGAGAGTTGCTACAGATCACAAAGAACTACAATCAGTAATAATTTGTATGTCTCTGTCAGAGAATAGGAAACAAGCTATTGACCGAAACAATTGCATTTCAAGTGATCTCAGTGATATTGATCAAATTGGGACCATGCCAAATAAAAACATATTTTCTTCTTAATTCATAAATTGCTTTTCTCATTCTGCAAATTTAAGTTAATGCATTGACAAGAAGAAAAAGGTTACTTTGACATAGAAACAAATATGAATTGGCTAACCAGATGTGGCTTGCTAAATGGCAGTCATCTTTAGTTTTTCTAAGCTTTGTTAGTTTGTATTTTGTGAAGCCAAGAAGAAATTGTTGTTTTCCTGTCACAAAGATAGATTAAGCGTATTTCCAAAATGAGCAACACTTTATGCATGGTATTTTCGCAATGCATGATGGTACTTCACTGATCATCCTCTGGATGACTTGTGAGCAGTGGAATTAAGTTGTTTGCAAAGTTGTCTTTTGGGTCAAGGCTAATAAAGTGATCTGAAACTAATGGAAGTTTGGCTTTGGTCCTGGAACATTACTCTGAATGGCTCGGAGGTATCACTTCAAGCAAATCACTTAAATATTTTATGTTTGAGTCTCTCCATTTGTACAAGGCAGATATATACTTACTATGCTTTTCTCTTCCAATAGTACTTTAGAACTTGTAAAATTTCTCTTTATTTTAAAAGAAACATAAACATATAGGAAATTAATAAAATCTCTTCTTGTCATTTTCAATATAGATTAAAAACATACCTACTTTTAGTTTGACTAATACCATTCTGAAGAATTTATCTTAAAGAATTATCTGAAAGATAGAACATACCATGGTCAAAGAACAAAGATGTTCTTTCATACATTATCTATTATAGAAATAGATCAAATTATTATAGACGATAATAAAATTGTCCAGCTATTGACATTTGATTATATAAATGATAAAAATGTTTAATTATGAACTTTTATTAAAAGTAATGATAATTAAATCTATATGGAACCATTGAAAATTATAGATTATTACATGAAGTAAAAAAGCACCCTTTTTTATTAATATCTGAATCATGTTTTCTCTATGGATAAATATTGGAAGGGATATGAAAAATTAAAAATAATATCTTTAGTTGAGATCTGAGTCATTTATTTTTTTTTGTTTTTTTTGTCTATCGCACTTCTGAAACATCCTATAATACTATATAGTCTTTAAATTTTTAAAAAAATATTTAAATTAAGATTTTCAAAGAAAAGAAATAGACTTGTGTGGGAATATGCTGGGATGCTGCCAATATTTTTGTTCTTGCTGTCCAGTTTTTCCTCTTTTCTATTCCCAATACTACTATCTCTTCCCTGGAAACTTTCTCTATAACTCATGGGACTGTTTAAAAGTTTATCATTCCCAGTGTTCTGATAGTGAAAGAAGTCTACAGGAGCCTTCAGGCTCTGTCTGACTGTCTCCTTTTCTAGCTGCCCTTGGGTCATCTACACCACTGGCTATAAAATACCAACAAGAAAATTAATGGAGCATTCGTCTACACTCTGATTCATTCCTAAGGGAGCCTGCCTCTGGGGAGACAATAAAAGTGGAGGGAAAATGCAGAAACCTCATGAGAATAGAAAGATGTGAAGACAGCTGGTGGATTTGACAAACCCACATCTCTGCAGAAACCTGTGGTTCAGAGAAAATGTGACCCAATTCACTATGAATATGCATCTCATTGGACTGAAAGTGGAGGGAACATCTCTGTGAATGCAGCTATTTTAAAAAGAGTGAACCAGATGTTGCAATCAGAACTTTGTATGCATGATCTTATTTAATTCTCACAACAACCTGAGAGAGAAAACACAATCTCCATATTAGTAGTGAGTAGAATGGGGCCCTGAAAGTGTTAATGACTTTCCCAATGGGACACGGTCTTTCTAGATTGTTTGAGCCTTCTACAACTCCATTTAGCCTTGGAAAACAGTATAACCAGGGTTATGCAGAAAATATAGCAAAACAAACAAAACAAAACCTTTTTCCTCCACATCAAGAGAGCACAATCCTGCCATTAGAGCAATAATGAAATGACTCAATAGTCCAGGGCTTTTATATTAGCTGCTGCCATTTGTCAATTAAATACCCTTTAAGAATACAAGCTTTCCTAATAGAACTAGCAAAAGCTGACATCCCATTTTGCTTCTTTAAACAATTAGAACAGCATTCCTGAGGTAAAGAAAATCATATCATGTGTAAGACCTCCTCTCTGGATATTTTATTGTGAGATACAATGTCTTAGAGCACGTGTGAGCAATAAATGTTTGTAATAAGTTTAGCCTGTAACTCAATGTTTCTTATTTAGTCTGAGTTTCTATTTGCCTTTGTGAAAGAAAATGCAGTTAATTTTTATTTCAATTTCTGGATATTTATTTTGTCTTAATATCTCTTGCTATCACAGTCACACCACTCTGATGAGGTGGGAGAGTATAGGCAAATTACATATATGGTGAAGTGGTCAGGATTAAAAAACTCTTTAGTGGCTAACTTATGCCAGGTATAGTTCTGGACCACATTACACAATTTTTTTTTTTGTCTTTATAAAATGGCCCTCACAATAGATAGTGTTATTACAATTTGTACTTTTGAGAAAACTAAAGTTTAGTAAGTTTCCAAACAAGATCATGGTACTGGTAAGTTGGTAGAGCCAAGATTCTCAAAGAGAGATCTAGTTTTTTTTTCAAATGTACCAATATTCCTTACATTCCCCCAGAATATCTCAAGCACAAAAATATTGCCTAGAGATCACTTCCTTTGCTGGCCTTGATATGGTGTATGGGTTCTTAGTTGTAAGCAACAGAAACTGACCCTGATCAATTACATTTATTTTAAATAATATTAGATAACTAGAAGAATCACTAGCAAGGCCACAAATTGAGACATGGAAACACAAGAGGAATGAGAACAGCTCCTAAGACCATAGTCACAATCATGCCACAGAACTAGTCCTGTAAACACATCATTGCTGCCACCATTAACCATTGGATGCCACGGGATGAACCTCCACTATCGCCACAGGCACTAGGTACTAGAAACCAGACACTGCCTTTGCCCATGGCCACTGCTGCCCTGGAAACTCAGTTGCCTCTTCCACGGCAGCCTTCTACAAATGTGGATTCTTCATTGCCTCTGTTTCTTTGTCTGACATTTCCTAATTCAAACTCAAAATGGGGTCATGAGTGTCTGACTAATTGAGACCATGTCAAATTCCCACACTCAAGTCACAAGAAGTGCTTGGATACTAAATATCTGATATTCTCAGCTTCAATCATTGGAGATAGACTGTCACCGCCTATTATCAATTATCAAAAATGCCGTCATTACCAGCTCGGTCTTTGATAAAATCAACTGTATATCTGATTTTCTTTTCTTTTGGCTTAAAAATTATTAAGTTTCCTGTTAAAATATAGAATATCACCTAAAGAAGAGAACACATTACCATCAACGGACCAGGTCCTTAGATCCTCCTACTTTTTACTATGATCTCAAGTAGAAATCTAAGTTCTAAACAGATGAGCTGTAAAAAAAAGAATCATATTGATTCAGGTTCAAGGGTAGGAAAAGAGTACAGGAAAAGAAATTAACATAGGAAGATAAAACTGTTTTCGTTGTTCACTTGTTCATTTTGCAGACCTGGGTAGTGAAGGCAGGAAAAGTGACTAAAATGGAAAAGGAAGCAATGTTAATGGAAAGTTACTTAAATGACAGAAGGTCAAGCATGTATTCATCCCTTCATCCAAAAAATATTTTTGAGTATCTGTCCACTGGATACCAGAGATAGAAAAACGTGTAAAATCTATTCACTCACTTTTTTTATAGCATTTGATTTCTTTATGTAGAGGATGCTCAGTAGCTCACAGATATTTCCCCATCAGAGGCTAACCAAACTTGGTCATTTTCTTCTAAAATATTTACCTGGCATGAAATGAAACTAGATTTCACTGGTTTTGTCCGTGTTTAATATTCTGAAATCATAATTTGAGCCATAAATTTAGATCCTTTCAAGTGCTTGCTGTCTGGGCATTCTCACAGCAGCCTTGAGTTGGGGAGTATTCAGATCCTTTCCTGTCACTGGCTCTGTTAAGTGACCCTGAGCAAATGAGTTAAGCATCTCTGGGACTCGGTTTCTTCATCTCTAAAAGACAGATAAAAATACCAGCCACCTGTTGTGAAGATCAGGGAGCTAATATGTCTCAGAAGCTTTCAAATCTCTGGCTCTAAGCCTTTTGCTATCTAAGTATTAAGAACAAAGACAAGTCCTCATTGCTTTCACCCAAATGCTGCATTCAAAGTAATAAAAAATACAATATTTGAGTTCTATGAGACTTGAAGGTTATTTTGTATTAGTTTGAATTTCAAACTATTTTTCTCTGTTGTACTCTTGGCACTGCCATTTGTTAAGTACAGCACTCATTTGCATAGTAATTACAAAGTTTAACAAATACCATTAATGTCTGAAAGAAAGAGGTACACTCCATTTAAATTACTGACAGTATTCCATTACACATTTTTAACCACAATTTTTAAAAGAGGAAAGCTATTCCACCTAATGTGTTGTACAGATTTCCAGAACTCAGCAATATTTCTGCTTCAAGAAGGTAAAATCTTTTCTCTGTGCTCTTTAGTGACTTCTAAAATCCTATTAATAGATACTGATCATGCACTATTTCACCATAAGACATAGTGCTGTTGGCACAACTCCCTACTCAGAGCCAAGTTGGAAATGTTAGTATAGTAAATTAGGCTAAATGTCCTAGTTGTACTGTACATGAAAGATCATCTTTAATAAATAGATGCTAATATAGTACTTGGATCACTTCTGGCTGTGAATGTCAACACTTGGTTTTGATTCCAGGAAGTTAAAAAATATATATAAAAGAGGAAGATTGGCTTCACTCTGATCCCATGCAGAAGCTCTGGGATAAATTAGCTTCATAAGGACATACTAATAAAAAGAACTTGGAAAAACCTATTTTAAAAAATTTACTCTGGACCAGAAAGGAAACTTGACAGAGTGAGAGAGGTCCCTGGATCTCTCTCTTTGAGACAAAAATAAGTTGAACATCTAAAACACAACAAATAACACCCAAACAGCACATCAGCATGTCTAAGCATGAGATATGCATATAGGAACCACATGTCAGAAACCCGGGTGTTAGGCAATGGCCTGTGAGAAACAAAGAAGGCACCTCTCTCAGCCACTGCTGGAGATCACTGTAGAAGGAGGAGGGGAAAGAGAGAAGGTGCAGCAACTTCCCTGAACAGCCCTGCCTGGGAAAGTTTGTGAGTTCCACGTAGCCAGCAGCAGGGCCCAGTCATCAAGGCAGAAAGCAGAGAAGCAGACAGCAGGGAAACAACAGTTGATTTTTATCAACCCCGGTTGCAAAATCGAGGCTGAGTGGCAGCCCCCAACCCCCAACCCAGAGGGCTCCTCCCCGCATACCCTCCAAGACCAAACACCACGGTGCCCCAGGGGAATCTGAGCAAACGCCACTGAAACTGTTGCTAATACTAACAGGGACTGAAACTGAGGGTAGCGAGTGTGATTAAATATCTATCAGAAAATAAAAAGCCATTTTTAAAGCTTTATATAATGTAGATATCCAAGAAGCTAAGACACCACCTATTGGAAATTAAAAAAAAAAAGCGCCTTCTTTGCACAGGCTTAAAAGAGACTTTTATATAATAAATCTCCTTTCTAGAAAAAAAAAAGCAGACAACATTTCTATTAATGCCCAAGAGAAGAAATAGTTCATTAAACACCATGAACAACCAAGGTGACAAGTCATCTCAGAAAGAAAAAAAAAATCTTCAGAAAGTAAGATTACAGACATAGAAATATGCAACTTAAATTACAGAGAATTCAGGATGGTACTTCTAAAAAAACTCAGTGAGTTCTGAAACTAGTCATATCAACGATTTCAGATATTGAAAAAATAACTAAATGAGCAGAGCAAGGAGATTGAAACCCTCAAAAAGAACACAATAGATCTTCTGGAAATGAAGAACACATTGCAAGGGTTGAAAAATGAAATAACAAGTTTGGGAAATAGAGTCGACCAAATGGAGAAAAGGATCAGTGATATCGAAGACAGAAATCTAGAAATAAATCACAAAGAAGAAGAGAAAAACCAAAGAATAAAAAATAATGAAAGAGAAAAACAAGAAATAGCTAATACCATCAGGAGAGGAAACATAAGAATAATGGGCATTATCAAAGGTGAGGAAAAGGAGAAAGGCTAGAAAGCATTTTCAAACAAATAGTGAATGAGAATTTCCCAAATCTAAGGAATGAGCTAGGGTTTAGAATTCAAGAAGTCAACAGAACACCCAATTACCTCAACCCAAAAAAGCCTTCACCAAGACATATTGTATTAAAATTATCAAAAATCAATAACAAACACAGAATTCTCAGGGAAGCCAGGGACAAGAAAACAATAACTTATGAGAGAAAAGCCATTAGATTATCATCAGACTTCTCAGCGCAAACTTTACAAGCCAGAATGTAATGGAATCAAATATTTAAACCATTAAGTGAAAAGAACTACCAGCCTAGAATAATGTATCTAGCTAAGCTCTCCTTTGGATATGAAGGAGAAATTAAGACCTTTCCAGACATACAAAAATTGAGGGAATTCTCCATTACGAGGCCTACACTACAGGAAATACTGAAAGGGATCAGCTCACCTAAAACAAAATGACAAAACAAAACAAAACAAACAAACAAACAAAAACAATAATTAGGAGCAAAGTGACTATCAGGCAAATAGAAGCAGAGGAGCGCAGTCCTTACTAAGAACAGGGTATTATAGGCTTAAATAATAAGAAGTGAATTGCTATAGCAAGATAGTAATAATCGTTCAGCATACATAGGGACAAATTGAGATAACAATGACTGAAAAAGGGAGAATTCAAAGATCCAAACTCGCAAAGAGAAATGCAGATAAGGTACACACAAAAGTAAATGGACGACTATATATATATAATAACTATCCTTTCCGTATTCATAATGGTAACCACACACCAAAGATTCAGAACTGAAGTATATAACATAAAACAAGAAGAACCAGAGGCAAAACCAACAAAAGCCAACCAAAATAAAGAAAATAGAAACACAAAGACATGGAAGCAATGGAAACACTGAGCTACCAGAAAGCAAAATATAAAATGGCTATAAGAAGACCTCATATTTCAATAATCACCCTAAATGTAAATGGATCGAATTCACCAATAAAAAGGCACAGAGTTGCAGAATGGATCAAAAACAAAACACAACCATATGCTGCCTCCAGGAGATACATCTCAGCTCCAAAGACAAATATAGATTCACAGTGAAGGGTGGAAAATGATATTTCGAGCAAATGATATTCAGAGAAATGCAAGAGTAGCAGTATTAATATCAGATGAAATAGACTTCAAAATAAAAAAGGGAAAGAAAGATACTGAGAGACACTTCATAATGATAAAGGGAATCATGTACCAAGAAGACATAAATTTATTAATATATATGCTTCCAATCAGGGAGTCCCGAAATATATAAAGCGATTACTAACAGAACTAAAGGGAGGAACAGACCAAAACACTATCATAGTAGGGGACCTAAATACTCCACTGTCAGATATGGACATATCATCCAAACAGAAAATCAATAAGAATATAACATCCTTAAATGACACATTAAACCAAATGGACATAATTGATATTTTAAGAGCCTTCCATCACAAAACAACTGCTTATATATTCTTCTCTAGTGCCCATGGAACATTCTCAAGAATTGATCACATACTGGGACACTGAGATAGCCTCAACAAATATAAGAGGGTTGAAATCATGGCAATCATATTCTCTGATCATATTGCTTTGAAACTGGAGAACAACTGCAAAAAGAAAGCAGGAAGAACCACAAATACATGGATATTAAACAACATGCTACTGAAGAATTACTGGGTCAGAGAAGCAATAAAAAGAGAGATGAAGAGATACAGTGAAACAAATGATAATGATAGTACAACTTATCAAAACTTTTGGCACACAGCAAAAGTGGTCATAAGAAGAAAGTTCATATCATTACAGGCCTATCTCCAAAGACAAGAATGAGCCCAAATAAACAACCTAAAAAAAAACTAGAAAAGGAAGAACAAATGAAACCTAAAGTCAGCAAACAGAAATAAATAATCAAAATTAGAGCAGAAATAAATGAAATTGAAAACAAACAAACAAAATATAATAGAAAAAAATAAATGCAACAAAAAGCTGATTCTTTAAGAAGGTTAATAAAATTGGCAAATCCCTAGCTAGACTCACTAAAGAAAAAAGAGAAAGGACACAAATAAACAAAATCAGGGATGAATGGGGAGAAATTACGACTGACATTGCAGAAATACAAAGGATCATACAAGAATACTGTGAAAAAGTATATAACACCAAATTTAATAACTTAGAAGAAATGGGCCAGTACTTAGAAAAATACAATCTTCCTAGATTGAATCAAGAAGAACTGAAAAATCTAAATAGACTGATCAGCAATATGGAAATTGAAACAATCATCAAAAACCTACCAAAAAGTAAAAGTCTAGGACCAGACGGCTTCACCAGTGAATTCAAACAAACATTCAAAGACGATTTAATACCTATTCTCCTCAGACTCTTCCAAAACATCGAAGAGGAGGCAATACTATCCAACTAATTTTACGAGGCCAGTATTACTCTGATACAAAAACCTGGTAAGGATAACAGAAAAAAAGAAAACTACAGACCAATATCTCTCATGAACACAGATGCAAAAATCCTAAATAAGATAATAGTGAACCGAATACAGCGACATATTAAAAAGATTATATACCATGATCAAGGGGGCTTCATCCCAGAGGCACAGGGATGGTTCAACATACACAAATCCATTAATGTAATACATCACATAAACAAATTAAAAAATAAGAATCATATGATCATATCAATAGATGCAGAAAAAGCCTTCTACAGGATACAGCATCCACTTATGATCAAAACACTTAACAAAATCAGTATAGAAGAAAAATACTTTCACATAATAAAGGCCATATATGACAAGCCCAACATTATACTTAATGGCAAAAAACTAAAAACTTTCCCTCTAAAATCAAGAACAAGGCAAGTCTGTCCATTATTGCCACTGTAATTCAATATAACATTGGAGGTCCTAGCAAATGCAATCAGACAAGAGAAAGATATAAAAGACATCCAAATAGGAAACAAAGAAGTCAAACTGTCACTATTTGTAAATGACATGATTCTCTATATAGAAAACCCTAAAGACTCCACAAGAACACTACTAGAACATATACAGTAAAGTTTCTGGATAAAAAATCAATGTTAAAAATCCATAGCATTCCTATACTCTAATAATGAAGTGTCAGAAAAAGAAGGAGAAAAATAATTCATTTTACAATTACAACAAAAAAATAAAATACCTAGAAATAAATTTAACAAAACATGTGGTGGATCTATATAATGAAAACTATAAGACACTATTATAAGTAATCGAAGTAGAAACATAGAAATGGAAAGATATTCCGTGTTCTTGGATTGGAAGAATCAACATAGTTAAAATGACCATATTAGCTAAATTAAAGCATTATACAAATTCAATGCAATCCTTATTAAAATCCCATCAGCATTTTTTAAAGAAATAGAACAAAAAATGGTTAGATTTGTATGGAAGCACAAAAGACCCCAAATTGCCAAAGCCATCCTGAGAAAAAAGAACTAGGTTGGAGGCATCACTCTGCTCAACTTCAAATTATACTACAAAGTGACAGTAATCAAAATGGCATGGTATTGGCAGCGAAACAGATACACGAACCAGTGGAACAGAATTGAGAGTCCGAAAATAAACCCATGTTTATAAGGGCAGATAACCTTCGATAAAAAAGCCAAAAACATACAGTGGAGAAAGGAAAGCCTCTTCAATAAATGGTGCTGGGAAAACTGGAAAGCCACCCACAAAAGAATGAAACTAGACTGTTGTCTATCACCACACACCAAAATTAACTCAAAATGGATTAAGGACCTGAATATAAGACCTGAAGCAATAAAATGCATAGAAGAACACATAGGAACTAAACTCAAAGAAGATTTTATGAATTTGACCTCAAAAGCAAGGGAAGTGAAAGCTAAAATAAATGAATGGGACTACATCAAACTAAAAAGCTTCTGCTCAGCAAAAGAAACCATCAACAAGGTAAAGAGATAACCATCTGAATAGGAATATATATTTGCAAGCAATGCCTCTGATGAGCGCTTAATATCCAAAATATACAAAGAACTCATACAACTCAATAACAACAAAAAAACAAATGATCCAATCAAAAATAGGCAGAGGTCCTGAACAAACACTTCTCCCTAGAGGACATACAAAAGACCAACATATATATGAAAAGATGCTCAACATCACTAGCCATTAGGGAAACGCAAATCAAAATCACAATGAGATACCAACTCACACCTGTTAGAATAGCTATAATCAACAGGACAAGTAATAGCATGCTAGAGAGAATGCGAAGTAAAAGGAACCCTCATACACTGCTGGTGGGACTGCAAAAATGGTACAGCCACTATGGAAAACAGCATGGAGTTTCCTCAAAAAACTAAGAATTGATCTACCCTATGATCCAGCAAGCCCTCTACTGGGTATTTATCCCAAAGACTTGAAAACCCATATCCAAAAAGATATTTACACACCGATGTTCATAGCAGCATTATCCACAGTGGCCAGGACATGGAAGCAACCGAAGTGTCCTACGATGGATGATAGGCTAAAGAAACTGTGGTACATATATATACAATGGAATATTACTCAGCCATAAGAAGAGATAAAATACTGCCATTTGCGACAAAATGGATGGACCTCAAGATAATCATGCTAAGCGAAGTAAGTCTGATAGAAACAGTTGAAAATCACATGATATCACTTATATGTGGGATATAAACCTGAAAGCAACACATGAACAGGACAAACAGAGACTCATGGACATGGACTATAGACTAGTGGTTACCAGAGGGTAGGGAGTGGGAGAGGAGGGGAGAGGTTGATGGTGTGATGGGGTCAAATATAGGAGGGGAGGGGGAGGGTGAAGTGGGTAAAGGGAATCAATTATATGGTAGCTGAAGGAAACCCGATTTTGAGTGGTAAACACACAATAGAATATACAGATGTCAAATGATAATGTATACCTGAAAATTATATAATTGTATTAACCAATGTTACCCAAATAAACAATTAAAAAATAATAATATAAAAGATATTCAAGAGATGTGTGCTATTTCAATGCAAAAAAATAAAAAAACAAATGTGAAAATACCATTTGTCTTGAAATAATGGTGAATTTGAACAAAAAAATAATAGTATGAGGGAAAGAAAGAAAGAAAGAAAAGGAAGGCATTGCTAATTCTTCCCACTTGTCTCTGTAGTGTCTATTTTGTCTTGTTTTGTCTAGCTCTGTTCCTTGATGCGTTCTATACTATGTATTTTTATGTAGTTCCTTTTCTTATGGACTTGTCTATATTTTTTTGAACAGTTTTTCTAGAAATAATGCATGTTTGATGTGTGATTTCTGACTTGCCATCCTACCACTCCACTTATACTTTCATAACAAAGCAATGTACATGTATTACACACACACACACACACACACACACAACTTGAGAAAACTGGACATAAATAAATTTAGTTCAGAAAATTTGATCTGGTGGGCAAATGATTTTGTTTTTGTATTTGTTTCTGGATAAAGGTAAAACAGCTCAGTTTCTATTATAAAACCTAACTTTGAAGAACATACATAAATTTTAAAGAAAAAAAACTAATGTAGAGATTATATGAAATAAATAATATTAAGAAATTTGATCTGGCTTGGTAATCTACCCAAATATTTTAACCTATTTCTTGCCCACGAGGTTTGGCTGGTTCACTTTTCTAACTTGAGCTATTTGAGTGCAATAATTAAGAGTAATCACGTTTCAGCAATATATCAGCAACTTGTTAGACCTCTGAAATTTACTTACACTTCCCAAGGTCTGAGATATAAAGGAAGCCCAATAAACAGATGATATTACTATCACTATTTCTAAATGGATGGAGTCATTCTGAGTTTCAGTCCTTAAGAATTTGATATTTTATCCACAGCTTTATGGTAGAATGCTGAGCTCTCATTTAATGATTGATCCCTGTTTTAATGAAAAATGATGCTTGTGTTTGGTGTATCCTTAGTCTTAAATATTCCACACATGTAATATATGTATTTGCTTTTGTGCTCTGTCACTAACCTATACCTGAAAACTTCAGAAAAATTTGTATTGTTTTTGCAAACTTTATTTTCTAAAACTACCAAAAATTTTAAAACTATTACAGTAGTAGTTTTCATTGTGAAAATCATGGTCTTTTTATTTAAAATAAAATAATGTGTGTTCTAATTTTACCCATAGAGTCAAAATCATATGGTTTATCAGAGAGTGTCTATAATAGAGATTTAAAGCATTATGCTAAAGAAGCTCCTTTGCTATATCCATCCAGTAATAGCCTTACCTTGAATAAACTCTAAGGGAGCCTCTATGAGTTTTGACTATAATAACTATATTAATAGTTTTGTGATTTTTTTATTCTTCCTTCCTTTTCTGTACCAGGCACTGTCCTCCAAAAGACTTTCAATATTTGCCACAGCTTTTCAATGAAACAATTATATTCCCATTTTAACTTTAGAAATGGGAACTCCTAAAAGTTAAATAACTCACAAAGTCACATAGGTAATAGGAGTCATCATCTGGATTTAAAGCTAAACCTTTGTGTCTCAAACACCTACGTCTATTTTGTCATACCATTCTGTGCTCTAATATTAAATTACAAGGGTGTTTTGCTTAGTAACCGATCATTCAGATATACCATTTCCTTTAGTGTGAAAGAAATGTTATTATATGGGGTAGGTAATTCAGGAGTTATTTCTAAATGCATAAGAAAAAATTTTATTTTAATCTCTTTTTAGGCAGTATGGATTTGAAAAGAATGGATTGACCATTTTATGATTCAATTTGAGGAAAGAAGAATGTCATACAGATTTTTTAGGTGAGTTGAGTCAGGAGATCTTAAGGAAGTTCACTGGGCATGGAGTTAAATGGAGTCTGTTATTATTCTGAGATGAGGGTTCAGGTCAGGCAAGTAAGAAACAGCCATGTAACCATGTGGATTAGGAGAATGTGAAACATTATAGGTCCTGGATGGAAACCATAGGGAATATATACCAGAATTCATATAAGAACAGCTCAAATTGAGCAAGTCGGCCATGGTGGATAATGGATTCTTCTTGTCTGCAAGCATTACCAAGGACAGAGTACATTCTGAGTGAAATAACCAAGGACTTGATGCTACAAGAGTCCAACAGCGGTAGCGGGCTTTATAGTGGCTCGAATATGACAAATCACTGGAAACTGAGGTACCGTTTAGAATTCACAGAAGGGTTTAGGAGAGGACAGGACTTTCAACTAAACAGCATTATTTAGTTTTCCTCAAAGGGACAAAAATTATAATATAAATTTTATAGGTTAAGCATTAATTTAGAAATAGGATGTGATATGTTCTAACACAAAATGATCAGAAAGAAATAAAACAAAATTAAAATAACCTACTTGAGTTTCAAAAAATATCATACTAAATGGAAATATCATTTATGAGAGAATCGGAGATTGTTTTCGAAAGGTGCTGTTATATAATATCAATATTATTTATTTGATAAATTTTTGCAAAGCCCTTAAATTGAATATTTACAAGTTTCCGAGAGCAAGCAGTATTTAATGAGCATTCATCAACAAATAGTGCTGAATACCCCTACATGCTTAATAAGCATGTTTGCTTAATTAACGTCAATTGTTCTAACTTTTCTCACCTCTTTTTCTCAAGAAAACCACTTTTTTTCCCAGCTTTTTTTCCCATCTACATCTCCAGATAATATGCTAATCAAACAGATTATGACATAACCTTTGATTCAGGGATGAGTGTGTAAAGAAATGAGTTTATTTCCGTAGTAGGGGAGGAGGATATTATTTTCCGTTTAAATGTTATTTTCTCCCTCCTTGAGTGTATCTATCTTTTCTAAAGGACAAGGGCAATGAGTCACATTAACCTGAATGTTACTGGTGGTTGCGTTGCAACTACTAGGTTATTCAGCCTCAATATAAAGCTGCTCATAAGTAAGCAAAGAATACAGATGGAAAAAATCTGGGTCTTGAATGACATGATTTAGCAACAGATCATTAAACATCTGGAGTCCACCTTACATTTTATGGGTTAAGCCAGTTCGCATCTATGTTTTCTATCACTTATAGCCAAGAAGATCTTAACTAACCCTCATACTTTCTGTTTTGTGTGCAGAGTTTCAGAAAAAAAAGGACAGAGTTTCTGCTCCCAATAAGGGAACAAACAGAAATATACATCATTATTATATTTAGATAAAATAGCTATTATAGGATATATATACACATATGTTACATATACATATATACACATATGTTACATATACATATATAAAATAATCACATAAAATATATACATAATTATAAAACAATGTTATAAATGTTCATGAAAATATTTATCATGCTCAGACAGCACTTTTCTATCAGCTCCCAAAGCAGGCAGGGCATGAGAGTGCATCAGTCTACATGATTTCAGACCATGACTTGCCCAATTTCAGACATTAAATGCACATATAGTGACTTCAAGATTCATTAGCAGTAGTAAATGTGAAAACATGACCCCCCATGAACACGACCTCCTTATATTCAGAGCCTGAATAGGAGACCATTGAACAGAAAAATAAAATTATTCCTCATAGAGTTCTGCTGTGGAATATAATAGGTGCTTCTTTATAATTTAAAATTTAAATAGATTTCAAATCTTATTTCTATTAAAAATACTCATTCTTGCAAATGTGTCTGTGTGTGTGTGTATATATATATATATATATATATATATATATATATATATAAAATTACCACAAATTTTAACACTTGGAATTAGATATATATATGTATTTCAAAACTGTGATTATTAATTTGTGTTGGGGTGGACATAGTCATGAAAGTCTTCATAGAGTTATCTTTTGGTGTTTAAGGCAAAAATTCACCATATATTTGGGATAAGTTAGTCAATATTAATAAATTGCTGAGCATTTACTATGTGGCAGGCACTGTTCATTGCTGTTTCTGGAGAAGCAGCAATGAATAACGAGAGAAAAAATTCTTTTAGGTGTGGCTTACATTTAGTAGGGTTGAGAGAATCATATACTAAAATAAATAAGTAAATTATACGATATGTTAAAGTGATAAGTTCTGTAGAAAAAAATAAAGCAGAGAAGTGAAATAAGTGTTCAAATTGGTGTGGGAAAGGGAGATTGTAATTTTAGATAGGGTGGTCAAGGAAAACCTCACTGTAAAGGTGATATGAGAGGAAAGTTGTATAAGAAAGAACATTCAAGGTAGAAGAGCTGGCAGTGCAAATGTTCCTGAATTTGGACCACATCTTGCATGTTGAAAAAACATAAAGATGACAAAAGCATCTAAAGCAGAATAAGCAAGAGAATTAGAGAAGCCGTAATGGATCCCTAAGTCAAGTAAGGTCTCAAAGGCTGATATAAGTTCTTTGAGTTTTACTCTGAGTGAAATGGGAGGCTACTGAAGAGTTTGAGCTAAAGAGTGACAACACCTGAATTAGAATTCATTAGGATCATTTCTCTTCAGAGTTAAGAATAGATGGCAGTGAAGAAAGAACATGGTATATTTAGGCGGCAAGTAGTTTAGAATGGCTAAAGGACATTGTATGAGTGTGCTGCAATGGATGCTAGACAGGCAAGGAACTAGATTATGATGGACTTTGGTGTCTTTGGTAATTTTGGACTTTCTGTAAATGAAGGTGTTAAACACAAGAATAACATGTTAACACTTATATTTCAGAAAGCACAGTTGAGAGAGCTGTAAGAGTAAGGCAAAGGAAATAGTTAAGAGGCTCTCTGATTGTTATGATTTGGTTTAGATTCAAATGAAGACCTCATATATCAGTAATTTAAAGTAAGTTTAAACATTGTCTGTCTAAGATTATCAAAACAGTTCCTTAGTTAACAAGAATCTAGACTTTTCTATATTGTTGCTTTACCACCCTCAGCACTGGGCATTTATGTCATGGTCCAAGATAATTGTTCCACTTCTATCTATCACATATGTATTCTAGACAGCAGAAATGAAGAAACAAACAAAACAAAACAAAACGAAAAAAAGAGAAAAATCATGTTACCCTCACCTTTAAGGACACTACAAAATTTGTTCATACCACTTCTAATTATGTCCTTTTGGTCATAATTTGGTCAGAATTTAGCCTCAACATGGCCACATTCAGCTGTAAAAGAGGCTAAGAATGCAATTATTATCCTGGCAAGTCATAAATTCCACTAAAATTCAGAGTTTCTATTGCAGACAGGAAGGAAAAGAGGATATCGGGGCAATTCTGTGATTGCAGCAGAGGCTACTGCAAGAGTCCAAATAAGAAGTGCCGAATGCCTGATTTTTGCTGGTGGCTCCAAAGGTAGAAGATAGCAGTAGATTTAAGAGATGATTCAAAGGGAAATCAAGCAGTCTTGGTAAACAATTGAATCAATGGATCATAAAGAGCCACATTTATTCTAAGATTTCTGGCTTCAAAATGATGTTATGACAAGGTTATCAAGAGAGATATAAGGACACCTGAAGAAAAAAAAAAGTATGTTCAAAATATGTTTGATTTTTTCAAGCTGTAATTTAAATTCTTAATGAAAATCAACATCTGGCAGAAATGCTTATTTTTCAAAGAAGAATGTCAACCAGAGGACAGACATTCTTTAAAGTATAATCGTACCATTTGAGTGAATGAACTCATTTGTCCTTCAGCCCTGGGAACTGCTTGAGGAAATACATTTCTATTTACTTAAGAGCTACCTGTTATTTTACTCTTGACCTATCTGCCTTTTGCTAGTATACAAGCACAGGTTGCTAACTCACTTAACCCGTTTTATTTTATTTTGCAGAGGAATAATTTTAATAAAATGCCTTAAAGTATGACCTCTCTTCTTTTGCATCTCCTGTGGTAATTATCCATTCAGGAAGCCTCACCTCTAGAAGGAAATGTCTTTCTAAAATCAATACAAGAGCAAAAGCAAACAATTGTGTAATAGCATTTCTGCCAATCCTCACTGTCAACAGAGATGCTTAAACCACAAATGCCAATTAGTTTTAGGGGGGTTAGAGTATCACCCTTGTAAGTAGGAGCCAGAAGCATATAAATAACTGTCTGCATCTGCTCTCCACTTCCCTCTTGGCCTTCCTGGGTTTTAGCTTTTCAGAGGTCCCATCTTAAAAATATGGAATATCCCCAAAAGAAACTTCAAAAAATACAAAAATGTGAGCTAAATCAAAATGAACGTTACCATATTTGAGATAAATAATGAGACTAATTGTTGATCTCTTTAGATCTCAATGGAGAATGCAATACTTCTACTATTACTACAACTACTGCAAATGCTGCTGCTGCTGCTGTTATTCATGTTCAGAGCAAAGACCAAAATAAAAAATTCAGAGTTGGAAGATAGTCACTGAGGAAACAGATGAGAAATTACTCTGTATTAACCACTTTATATATATTCAACTCATTTTATCCTCATATTTAACTTGAGATGAGGAACCTAGATTTTTAAATGACTATGCCACATTCACAGAACTAGAATTTGAAGAAGTCGGAATTTGAACCTGGGGATATCTTACTTCAAAGTTTCCTTGTGCTTTCCACTATGCCACTTCTCATATGGATCTCAGATTCACTGAACAAAGTATACTTTATTTCTACATTGCCTCAATTCTCAATGTCTTGTTTAATGTGCAAAGGCAATTTTTATCATACATTTGCTTTTATAGTTATATCCTACTGTCAGATCATAGGTCCCTTTCCTATGACAGAAGCCTATGGCATACTAAGTTGATAAATCTATCAATTCATTTATTCATTTATTAGATTATATTCAAATAGTCATTGAGTAGCTACTGAAATATTGTCACATTGCGAGGGTATGAGGGCATATAAGAATAAATGAGCCATAATGCCTCTCTTGAAAAAAATCATAGTACAGTGGGAAAAACAAGCAAACAGACAAAACAGTTAATAGAAATATCTGAAATGGAAAAAGTCTAGATAAAGAGTTATAGGAGAACAGAGGATAAAAATAACAGATATGACTTTATGGAAGATTTCAGAGGAGAAAACATTTGGGCTGGAAAATTAAGGATGAGCTTTTAAAATGGAGAAGGGGACATAGACATTCTTAGCAGAGGACAGAAATGTGCACAACCATAATGGTTTGAAAAATGAGTTCTGGAGTTGGTCTGCCTAGGTGCAAAGCACATTTATGCCTCTTTCTAGCTAAAAGATCTTAAGAAATCTACTCAGCCTTCATCAGCTTCAGTTCCCTGATCTCTCAAATGAGAGACATAATGGTTCCTAAAACATAGGGTTACTATATGAAGTAAATTTAAAAATTCATGTAAAAATATTTTTTAGGCTACCTAACACAGGGAGAACACTCATTAAATATTAGCTAATATTACTTTGTAATGCAGTGTGGCATGCTTTCATTATTTAATAAGCATATTGTCTATTATGATAAATGAAATATTCTGGTTAAATAAGTATTCTAGTTAATGGTTATATTTTATTTGTGAATTTACAATTTTCTAAAAATTAAAATATTAAATATGACTTCTGTTTCAGAGAAGATCGAGTATATCTTTTCCCTATTTCTACCCCCAAGCGCAACTAAAAACCTTTTATGAGAGTACTAATCCCATTCAGAAGGCTCCACCCTTATGACCTAATTATTTCCCAAAAGCTCCATCTCCTAAGACTATCATATTTGGGGGTAGATTTCAACATATGCACTTGAGAGGACACAAATGTTCAATTCATTGCACCATCATATTAACTGGCTAATGAAGAAAAAAATCATATAATTATATCAATCAAAGCAAAAAATGTATTTGAAAAAATTAACATCCATTTATAATAGAAACTCTCAGAAAAGTAGGATTAAAGGACAACTTCCTAAACTTAATAAAGTGCATCTACAAAGCACTTACAGCTAACATTATTGTTAATGGTGAAAGAAGTACTCAACAGACCACCTAACCTATAATTAATATTATTGAATGTAGTTTTTCCACATTCTCAGCAATGATCCTAACCAATTACAGTAGTGTGACTTTATCATGTGGGGTCACCTTGCTTCTCTAAGCCATTTGCCTTAACTATACTTGTTTGTTTTAGGACTACTTATCAAATTGCCACCTTGGCAACAGAATGCAGAGGAGCAGTACTCGAATGCCTGGTTGCCAAGTGTTTACACGGCTAACCATGGAAACATAGGCCAGTTACCTCACTCCATTAGCTTTTACTCTTCTTGTATACAAATGAGAATAATAGAATATCATGAGTATAAAATATCATGGATGCCAATAAATACACATAGTGATCCCAACAATCTAATGATCTTTCCTTCCTTCCTTCTTTTTCTCATTTTTAATATTTTACCTTACCTTGAGTTGCTACCTTGCCCTATTGGTAAAATTTCCATATATGATTTTACTTTAGTACTTCAGAAACTGATACTTCATGAATTTGGAGCTTAGAAACAACTGTTTATCGTGGTTTTTTTTTTTTTTTTAATACTGCACTGCTATAGTAAGTCACTATCTAGTATTTTTATATGTTAATATATAGACATAAGATAAAGGAATCAGGTTAAAGATACTTGAATAATTTTTATGTGTTTTCACCAGAGGACTATTCAAAATTCAATGTCATAATCTTTTCTCATTAAAAAATGTTTGATATTTATATGAAAGGATATCATTACCCATGATTTTAAAACACAAATTATATGACTTCTGTTGTATGTTGTAAAAAAGGGAAAAAGTAAATAGATGCATAACCACTGCTTATAGCTATTTAGGATTGCCATTAGTGTAAAAAGTGATGAATATGTAGAGAGAAAAATGAATGAATAAAATTAATAAAACAAAAAATAAAAGGAAACCACTTAAGGAAGCATTACACTGCTGTTGTTTCTCCCAAGGCTGAAATGTGATATTAACTGTAACTACCAATCACTGTAGCTTTATTCAAATACATTAGCCATAGAGAGAAGTAATAAATTTAGTACAAGCTTGTTTCTCATATTGAGTTACTTACTAATGTTAGTGGCAGTGGAATTATCTTGTTCAAATGAACACATTTATGTGCACCTGTGCAATTTAAGTGAGATGTTAAATCACAAAAATGTAAACAACAGCGTGTGCTAGTTGTCACTAACTTCCTGGGAAAATTGTTAACCAGGGTTTTATTGCTGCTCTGACAAATAAGTGAATGTTGCTAGAGTCAGCAGCTGCCACCAGTACTGTTTCTGACAGGCCTTGCCCGGACTTTCTGCTAAGATACCAGGACTCAACACGTGATTTCCAGTGTGCTGCTCAGGTTGTGTGTATGGACAAAGAGACTTAATTTATCAATTAGCTTGTCCAATTATAATACACTTTGCTTTTAATTTTTTATATCTGCTCCCAACTTATTTTTTTAATTCAAAACTCAAAGAACTGGGAAGAGAGGTTCACAGCATAAGCATTTAGGCTGTGTCTATAGCCATGATTTAATTTGATCTAGACAAAGCTGAATGGTCTAAAAATGAATATAAAAATCTTAGTAAGGAAGAAGAGGTACTCATTAAAAGCCATTTGTTCATCTAGAGCAGTGCTGCTGAATAGAAGTATAATATGAACTGCATGTATAATTTTAAATTTTCTAGTAGCCTTATTTCAAAAAAGTAAACAAAGAAAAACAGGTGTGTGTTTTAGACTTTCAGCACATCTCAGTGAGGATTAATTTCATTTTAAGAGCTTACTAGCCACATGTGGCTAGTGTCTACCATATTGAAAAGTACACATCTAGAGTCTAAATGTAAGCTTAAGTGATAGAATTCCAAGAAAGACTGGGATTTTTCTTAATAACTGCATAAAACTACAATCCTAAGCAATAATTTTAAAATGTTAGGAACAATAATTACTCAAAATATTAGTATTCCAGAGGCAGAGTTTGGGAATGAGGTATGTGGAGGGAAAGATAGATGTAGTATTTATTAGATTACTTGCTTTACATTTTAAAGTTATTAGTTTATCAAAAAGATAAATAAAGAGGTAATCAAGCTGAGCTATGGAAAATAATTCATGTCACCGATTTTGCAACTTGATGATATCTGGGATAAAATTAGAACCAAATTGAATTAAATTTTTCTGGTTATCTTTAATACACTGTACATAAGGTAATAATATAAAGATGGACAAGAAAGATAAAATTCTTATTCTTGAAAGACTCACAATCAAGTGGATAGAGAGTGTACTCTATTTGAAAAAGATAATTTAAAACAAACAAAAAAAACCCAACTAAGTCTAGAAATTTTAATTCATGAATATTGTTAGTTCTTAAAAATCGGCAAGATGACAGTATAAAAAATTCCATTTCTCCATTTGTATCATTAAAAATTATTTTTATATTGAGACAAAAATATTTAATTCATGGATATTTATCTTAACAAATAACCTGATATGTATCAAAGATATATTCAAATATGTTTTATATATAGATTTATTTTTAATTCAGAACTTTGTAAATGATTTGCTTTATAATTTATACCATCTCCTCACGATGGAAACAAGAGGTCAAAAGAGTCCTTAAAGACCTGGAGAAGGGTTATAATATGAAATAGCATATATGAAAAAATAAATAAATAAAAATAAAAATAAATAAAATAGCATATAAAATTGTAGATACATTATTTCAACATAAATATCACTTAGGAAATATATTCAAGGACACATGCCGAATTATGAATAGTAGTTATTTCTGGGTCACTTATTTCTTTTTTCTGTTTTTTACTTTTCACCTATTATTGAACAGTAATTTCAACTTCATAATATGGCCAAAGAGACTTATCTCTTCATAAGGAAAAATAAAATGTTAAATTTTGAATTTATAAAAACTTTAAAATTTATTAATCAATAAATATCAGAAAATAAAGGTAGAAACTGGAAGAACTGTATGTGACAAATATGACAAATATGAGATATACTCTCACTGTATAAAATTTCAAACAAATAGATTAAAAATAAAACCTATAAGCAGAGTACATTCAAAGCAAAAAGAAAATATCTACAAAAAAAAAAAACAACCAAAAGAGCAAGAGTGAGAATTTAATCATAATATACTATTTTCAAATATTAATTTAGAAAAAAAATTTTAAGGGGTTAAATATGTAGTGACAGAAAGTAATCTAACTATGGGCAGTGAATACACAATGCTATATATATATGTACACACACATGCATATATATAAATAGAAAGGCATATATACATGTCTTTCTGTTAAATTGCACACCTGAAACACTGGATTTTGTTAGCCAATGTCACTATAATAAAAATTAATTAAAAAATAACTATATTATATATTATATATATTTGCACAATGGCTGAGTCAAATGTTTTATCACTCTGCACATGTTCACAATGACTGCAAAAGCGCTACCAGTATTGATTTGAGAGTTACAAATAAATTTTACCAGGTAAGTGAATTCACAAATACAGAATCCATAAATAATAAGGATCAACTCTATATATGATCAGTAAGCCCATGCTTACATAACCAAGTCAGTAAAATATGCTTTGAAAGATCTAATACACATGCATGTTGAAATTTATCATAGATGGGGGATTACGAATAAATATGTTAGCTAGTTATCCTTCATTTTCTAAAATAAAATATATTAGTCATCAAATAATATTTTAATAGAACAACAAGTTCTGTATTTTTTGCTCTAAAAAATAATTTAAATATTAGAGGCATCCAGATTTTTTAAAATGCCTTTTTAAAAATATAAGTAAAAACTGGTAATAAGCTATCCATTTTGGAGAATTCACGTTAAATAACATAGAGTACATAATCGAAAGTTGTTTACTTCATGTTTTACTGGTGAAATTCAAAAGGTAAATGAAGAAAGACATTGTAATTATTTTAACTGAATATATTACTTTTAGAAGCATAGATTTCTTTGTACGTTCCCGATATATTGTTTGAATGGTTTATGTTTGTGTGTCTGAGAGGGAGTGAGAGAGAGAGAGAGAGAGAGAGAGGAAACAGAGAGAGGAAGAGAAATACAGAGAAATAGAGAGAGAAAAAGAGAGAGAGAGAATAAGATTGTGTTTGTTTTGTGTGTGTGTCTTTCACTATCAAGGAAAGGCAGCTTTCAGAAGGAAAGTTAAAAATGAGTAAGAAAGAAGCAAAAAATCATGATACATTTCAACAACACATTTAATTTTTATTCTTCTGTTCTAAGCAATATATGGAAATGATTGCTCTTTGGAAGAGCAATTTTCTTTTTAGCCTGATGAAAGTAAAAATTCCTGTGTGTTCAAATCCATTTCAAACTTCAAAGGACAGAACAGCCTTGGCATTGGCACGGTTCTTGCAAGCAGTTGGGTAAATTGACTACATAATGAGTCCTTGGCTGTCCCTAACCAAAACTTTGTTGGACAGGTTCATTTACAATCCTCAAACAGAATGACCTTCCATCTGGCTTAATGGCCCCTGGATTGTTGCAAATGCGACCTGACATTTCCTTATGGGTGAGTTATTAAATTATATCACAGAACACAATAACATAATTTGGTTTCAGAGCCTAAGTGAAAGTGATAGTCCAGCAGATTAAGATGTAAAATTCCTTTTCAAAATTAAGTTATTTATAATCTGATGCATACCCCCTTGTTTTATCTGCCATATAATATAATTACTTTCCACAGTATAGTAGCCACATATACCAACAATGCTGACAGAACAGAAACAGCATTTAAGGAGGGGAAGAGAACTTCGGTAGGCAGGTAACTGACTTTTTTAGCTATCTTTTCAAAGTGAAACTACTTGCTGTTTTTGCTTTTTTCCCCTGCACTAATGGAATTGATCCATTAAGCAGTGCTTCTCCCTTGCACCTAATAGTATTAGACATACTTAATTCTATGAGCTATAATGCCTTAATATATCCTGAAATATCTGCTTTGAGATGACTAATAACAATATATTTTAAATTTAAGGGTTTCATCTACTTAGCTATTTCTAGCAGTTGTGATTGAGTGAAAAGTAAACCAATGTCTTGTTTGTTACTTTAGCAGCCAATTGGATTATTACCCCTGATTCTTTAATAGTCTGGATAAATTTCAAAGATCAGTAAAGCTAAACAAACAACATATTTTTATAATTATTCATAGACAATGTAAAATTTCCTTTAGATTTTTTCCATTAGATAAAGAAAGATTTAAAGGTAGAATTTGCATGTTTGCACTAGCATTTCCATTCAAACAGATTTTTCTGTATATTTTACAGTCAAGAACTCTGTTCTGTAACAACTCTGTATAGAGTTCGATGGGTACTAGTCTAATTGGGGGATTGCTTTGTAAATTTTATAAATGTTTAACCACTATGCGGTACACCTAAAACTAAAATAATATTAAATGTCAACAGTAATCGAAAAATAAAAAAATTAAAGAAAAAAAAGAACTTTGTTTTGCACTGCATTCAGGCTCTTTCCTAGCATTTCTTAACTTTTTGTAATATTTTCCTTTATTCTGTTCACTAATATGCGCTGTTTATCTGCCCTAAACCCAACTTTGGTTGAACATTCATTTAGCAACTTTTTTCTTGAGCACTTACTAGTCAGGTATTGTGCGAAGTTTTATAAAAACAAAGATAGTAATGGAAATAATGATAGTGTTAGCTAAAATGTGATAAAATATACACCTATGTAAGGTAGGTGTATATTCCCTCCTCCCTCAACCCTTCTTTAGTTCTTATAGCTGGTCTAGTAATAAAATAATAAAATTAATGCAAGACTAGATTAATACGAGAAAAAATTCTATTTTCTTTTAACTCTTGTGATAATGTTCTCTCAGCCCTCTGGAACAGGCAGGGCATCTACCACATGGGGAATTTATCTCCCATTTTTACCGGGACAGAGAGGTCAGGGATTTTTTCTTGCTTGAGCAGTTTCTTAAATAACCTTAATTCAAAATAATATGCCGTCATAGGATATCTTGGGGTGGCCTGCCCTGGGCCCTAACAGCTACTATATCAAAAGTCTTTTTTAATCATATATGTAACCCAAGTGGCTAAAATACACCTGAAACATAGTAGGATTTCAAACATTGTTGAATAGAGCTTACTATGTGCTTCACATATGTATTCCGATTATCTCTTAAGATGTCTATATTAGGTAGGTACTGTTATTTCTCCTTATTCTGAATGAGAAAAATAAAAACAAATATGTTTAATCATTTTTCTTAGATCATAGAACTAATAATGTCCAACCATGTCTTGAAGTCAGAGAGACTGGTTCTAAAGCCTGTACTTTGAGCAATTGTCCTGTTGTTCATCCCTGCCCTCAGGAAGCTCACTGACTTGTGTGAACTTATCCACAATAAAGAAATTAAGCTTAATCTATAATATTTGCACACTTATGAGGGCATTTTTATATTCTGCTTTTATCATCCAGATCCATGATATAAATTACAGTATGTATATATATTGCAAGGAATTTCAACTCCTTAAAAAAAATTTGAGTCAATGAGAGCTAGCAGCTTCACTTGAAGTAATATTCCCACCTCACTGGTTTTAACAACAGTTAATTCTTCTCACATTCTATCTTCCAAATTATATCGCTATAGCTTTAAATCCAAGATAAAGCTAATTTCCTTCATTAAACCTTCCCTCATTTAACAGTATTGACCAGTTCATGCATCTCTTAATCTAATTGGGCTGTGTCTATATAAATTGAAATAATTTTACATCAGGATGAAAACATCAAACTTACACAAAGTCATGGAAATCCTACCAAATGAATATTTTTTTCTTTCTAAGTTTTTGAATAACACCATATCTATTGATTACTTATGCTTATTCCCCATAAGCTCCTATGCACGCACACATTCTCACACATGTATGCTGTAGTTTTATTTTGGAAGAGGTATGGATTTGAACCTACTAACCCTTTATCACATGCCTTCAATAAATATAAAAACTCAATTTTCTCTACACAGTTGACACTTCTACCTGTTTCTTTCCTGAGAGTTAGTGCTCAGGTAATGCCATCGTCCTTTCTACATCATGACATTTAAAGCTTAAAAGTCTTTTCCCATACTAAAACTCAGATTTTCTTTGTAAATTTTTTAGGAATACTGGAAGGTAGGTACTATAATCTATATTTTGCCATTGAAGAAATTACTTTCAGAAAATTGAAAAAACGTGACCAGTGTCAGCCATTTCGTGGAATCATGGATTTCCACTTTGCATCTCTTAAGATGAATAATTTAGCCAGGACTAATAAATATTATCCATTGTTACATAGTTACTACAAGTAAGTCTGCTACCTCTTTCCCTGTCCTACCATAAATCCCCATACCTCTTATACGGTTTCTCTCATACGCTCCAGTCAAATGAGAGGAGCCAATTGGAGGCTTTTTCCACCCCAGGAACTCTGTTCACTTGTCTTTCCTCTGACTGACAGTCTCTGCTCTCACCCCTCCTTCCTACATTTCCTTCCACAGACTGAAGTCCTACTAGCCCTTACAGCTCAAGTTTAAATATTAACTACTCTTCGGTATCTTATTCGCCAGCTGAATGTGAATTTTCCATGTGCTTCACACTCATAACCACAGTTTGCCCCTAATGGAAGTGACCTCACACTGCCTTGCATTGTAGTTTTCCCCTTTCTCTACTTTATTCAACTCCTGAGTTCTAAGTCTCCAAGGGTAGAGGAAATAAATGTGCTCTGCCGCAGTCATCACACACTCACCCTCACATAAATACATACACAAGTGATGTGCTAGTAAATTGGCTCTCCAAAAAGGGGAAAAAAAGAAAAGTAGTGTTTTGTTGTGTCTGCCCATTTTAGTGATGTGAATACTCCTCCCTGGTCAATTTCACGGACCCAAGAGTTTAACAACCGGCGTGCAAATTTCTTTGTTTTAAAATTAATTCTTGATACTTTTAGGAGCTGGCTCATCTATACACATTCACACTTCACTTACAAGCATAGTTCCATGTACACAATCAGCAATCAATAGTATGCAATAATGGAGTATAATACAGAATGGAAGGCAAGCAGAAAGCTACACGGGAAAATCTCAGCTTTTCAGGCTTTCTATAACATTAATGTTAGGTAGTTAGTCAGGCATGAGAGACAGGAGCCAAGGCCCAGCTCTGTAACCACAGAAACTTCCCTTAAAAACCTTCCTTAAGTATCTCCCAGAAATACTGCCCCTTTAGGGTTATAAATTACCCCAAATCCTAGAGCACAAAGTCTGTAAAAGCTGATGGCAAAACCAGCTCACAAACGCATGCGTAGAAAGTACTGTCCATAACTTCAGCCTTATTATACCATCATTATAATATCATTACTGTGCCTAGAAATTTACGAATCTAATTATAACAGACTGAATTCTGGGTAAGCACATGCACAATAGGCAAAGTGTTATATGGCAGACAACTGTCAGTCAAGGTGACCTCACATACGGATCATCTAGGATCTCTCATCACTGAGCAAATATAAACAGAACTTCCCCCTTCTGTGTGGTTACAGCTCTCCTGGCTGAAAATCTGCTTCTCCCTTAGAGCGTACTCTGTCTTACCTCTTCCCCTCCCAAATTCCACAGGGTTGGACCTTCCTTAGCACCGTCTGCCTCCTTCTAAAATGTACTTTCAATAATCTTACGTTTTCTAAATCTCGTCAACCTTCAATTCTTTGCTGCACCATCAGGGAAGAACCGAGGGACACAACACAACAACACACACCACCATCCTCCTGCATGCCACTGGGGCGACGCTGGCTTTCACTTTACCCCAGCAATAACACTGTTAAAGCAAGGCAGCATAATGCAGTGTTGTTTCCCATTAGTATCCATGATGCTACTCCTTGCTTTTATCAGTGCCACTCCTTCTCACACATACACATACAAACACATACATGTGCCATTCTTTGCCAAGTATTTTTCTTCTTTCTTCTGTACCTTCTCATCCAATAGCTAAAAGTTATTGTAGCAAAAAGAGAAAACTCATAGTAGTAGAATTTGAAAAGTAGAGCATTAGCATCTTCCACAATTCACAATGCCCCCCTCAACGGTCCATTCTCCAGCTCTTTCATTAATCCAGGCTGGGAAGCTCAAGTCATATGAGTTCAAACATTTTCCTTCTCTAGGAGACTACCCACCTTGTCTCTTTCCACTAGCAGTTCCCCTGTTCTTGATGTCTTTGTAGCAAATGGTCTTTCAGAGAATTTTCAGAATGGAATTACTAAAATTGCTGTTTGGCTTTTGCTTAGGTTCTTGCCATTGGGCAGATAGAAGTTCCTCAAAAATATGATATTAATTTCCATATAGACTAGCCTACTAGCTAGAAGGTGGCTATAATATTTATTTAGCTTTTTGTTGCTTTATAAAATTGCATCCAAGATGAAAATGCCTCAGGGAATAAACCAAAGAATTAGCACATTAATTATAAATAAAGCATTATAGAACAACAGCGATTAGCAGCTCAAACTAGCTTTTTCGTGCAATCGTTCATGCTGAACCCCTAATAAAAAATAATAATAATAACAAGAATGGGAGATGTAACCACTAAATTATCCACCTATTTGTCTATCTTCTCTCTATCTATCATCTATCTTATCTACCTATTTACCTATCTATCTTTCTAACTAAAATCCGAAGTCATTACCTCGGGGGTTTTTATCCTGATTCTGCCACTTTCTAAGAAATATTACACAGTTAACTTAAACTCTCCAATTTATATTCCCTTCTTTAAAGATGATGTCTGTTATACCTGTGCTATATTGCTAATTTCCAGTGTCATCAAACCTCAAATGATAGTAAAAACAATTTATTTGTATTTAGTTATGTTCTAAATTTAAGAAAAGTTAATTTATATATTAAATCAACCTATATTTCATTTAAATCCAGTGTTCTTTTTCATGAAATTTAATAGCCTTCCTGCTTTAAGGGTAGGGAAAGATTAAGAAAATTTTTGACTTCCATTTTCACATTTTCAAATGAAAAGAATATCTCAGTCACTTGTAACACATCTTAATTGCTTCATTATATTTTTATGGAGCACCTGAATTGCTTGGAAGCAGTTTAATTAAAATGGTGCTTGTTTTATAGTTAACGGAAATGCAAAAAGCACATATCCTGCAGTACCATCAATCATATTTTTTCTTTGCTGCAGTCTCAAAGACAGTGTAGACTAAGCAGATTAATAAGGCACTGAAACATTTGAGCGCTATTAGAATCGAGATATGTGCATCTTTTTGGACCTCAGCTTCTCATAAACTTTAACATGATCTTTACTTGAATCTGCTACATCATTTAATGAATCACTGGCTGTAATGTATTTGTGGTCTGACTGTACATTCACCAATTCTTTATCTTATGAGAGAAGGGGAATTTTCAACAAAGCAACAATTATCATTAGTTACAATTTTACATTGCATATAGTTTCACTATTATTTTCAGTCAAAATTACCAAGCAACTAAAAGCAGTTTTGAGTCCTAATTCAGTGGCAGGCATGCTGTATGATCTTGACTAAATCACTTACTTATCTGTTTTTGTTTTTCTTTTTCTAAATAAAATGAACTTCTTCCCTGGGGATATGTGATATAATAAACTTTGTGTGTGTTTGTGACATAAGACTATTGGAGATAGAAAGGATATAGAACTGGAGATATAAAATTTGAGAGATTCCTGGGAAAATGGGGAAGATGTGCTTGTAGTACCCGAAAGTAGCATCTTCATGGCAATTACTAGAAGTTTCTGAAATAACTAAGTAGCTCACCACGGGACTCTTGCAATAGTGGTGATCTGACCAACACTTATATTTTTCTTTCTTATGAGGACAATCACAATTAGAATTTGCAAGCTCTTAAAAGTCTACACCAGAACCTGCTTCAGTTCTCCTCTCAAAGTGGAAAATTTGGGGATTTTCAGAAGCTCTCCTTATCTGAAACCTGTTTCTATATTTACACAAACCTAAAATAAAGCATTCAGTCATTCATTTGTCACTCATTCAATAACTATTTACTGAGTATTTATGATGTTTCTGTCTCAGTTGTGGTCAGATTTTATTATTTTTAACATCAGGACCTGATTACCAAATATAGATATAAGATATAGTCTATAAGCAGTGTGATCTTCACAGCAAGGAAGATATTTTAAACACTAAAATATGTATATTTTGGAGTGAAACTTCATAAAAAAATTCCTGACTAATATAATATTGTGTTAAATTTTCTCCAATGAATAAAATAATTCAGCTCTGATTTATTAAAAATGCCAATGTACAAAGAGACTCATAGTTATATAAATGTCAGAACCAAAAAGTAAACAACCCTCCTATCCTGAAACCGATGTTGAATTTTAAAATACAGTAGTTAAAACTTATAGTACCCAGCCACTCCCCTAAACACACACACACACACACACACACACACACACGTTCTAGAAAGATTTAGTTACACAGAGAGAAAAGAATTAGAATACTCTAAGCTTACAATTCAAAATCATATGTTTTCTTGACTAAAGTACCCACCATAATGGGAAAATAACCTTTAGATAACTTTTAGTTGGATAAGTAACCGTTCCGGTATAGGGTAGAATGGTAGCTGCCAAAAAGATATGTCCACAGCCCCAGAACCTGTGAATGTCACTTCATTTAGAAAAAGTTTTTGCAGATGGAATTTAGTTAAAGACTTATAGCTGAGATGATCTTGCATTATCTAGGGGAGCTCTAAATCTAATGATAAATGTTCTTGTAAGAGATTCGCAGAAGAGAAAATCACAGAGAAGGAAGAGAAGGCCACATGAAGAAAGAGGAGTAAGAGATTAGAGGTAAGTTGTCATAAGCAAAGAACACCAGGACCACCAGAAGCTGGAAAAGTCTAAGAATTCTCCCCTATAACTTCTAGAGAGATTGTGGTTTTTCAGATAACTTAATTTTAGATGCCTGGCTTCAGAACTGTATGAATAAATTTTTATTGTTTATATGATACCAAGTAGTGATAACTTGTTATGGCAGTCCTAGGAAACTAATATACCTGATTAACATTTTTTCTTTTCATGCGATCTAACACAATGAAATGAATCAGTATAAATCAATAATGTTGTAAGTTGATTGTCATGATTGTGAATTTTCTAGAACTTTTTGGAACATGCCAAGAAATCTTATCTTTATACAGAATGGGATCATTTCCCCTATTTTATTTGCCTTTTAATTTTTCTTCATTTTCTAATATACACCTTTCAGCATTATCCAGCTAAAACTACTAATATTTTTCTGTAGAGTTCTTACCTTTGTTATATATCTTGGAAATTATCGGCAGTCCAAGATAGTATTAGTATTATTCAATTTCATTTATTTCCAAGTTCTTACAGTTTCTGCTTAAGCTTTCAAGCCCATGTCATTCACCACCATTTCTGTCTTACTCATCCAAAAGGGATTTTTATTACTGTTCTTCTCTTGTTCTCTCACATTCCTCCTTTCAAGCATTAATTTCATTTGGTGAGACACCATTCTTTCTTATTCATTATCACAAGTTATTTTGGTTTTGTTTTAAATTTTTGAGAGTACTAAGCATAATGCCTAAAATTTACATTAGTTTTCCACAATAAAGCTTTTTACTCAAAGATACATTCTTTGTTTGACTTTTGCATTACTATGTCAACTCCTTATTTTATATTGCAGAATCATTTCTTAACCCCCATGTTTATGTTTATTCTTTTAATTGTCTTTGAATAAAGAAAAAAGTTAGCTATGCCTCCTATTTGGCTAAAAATAGCTTAAAAAATTTGTCATGTGTCCCTTCATTTTATTTCCAACAACAACTTTCTAAATACACTGTACAGTACATTTATTTAATTCCCTTAATAAACTGGGTACTTCAAGGGTTAATATGCTCCATTTCTATTAGATGAGGAAACTAAGGTATAGGGGTTTCAGACATTTATTAAAAGGCCTACATGTTGAGAATTCTCAGCAAGAAAGTATTATCTGAAAACGACCTTTAGGTTACATCTCACACTATCTCCATCTAAGTACACCATTTATGTAACTTCTCCCTTTGTCTTAAACTTCTCATTTCAGAACCAGGCCTAATTTGCTTTTCATAATTAAAACGGTTATCAGCAATTTACTAAAAAGCTGTAAATGTCTTTCCTCTACTAATTTCAGTTGTCATATGGTTCTATCTTTCTTACCCAGCAATCAAAGATCCTAGTCCCAACTAAAGCCATGGAGAAAATGCCCAAGCTTTTACATTGGTCTTTCCTTCTCCTGTCTACAGCTATTTTTATATTCCAATATTCATTTCTATTGGAGTCTGCAGCAGGGGTAGTGAGATGTATATGTTTACATAGCCATCATATCCAGAATTTTCAATAGTCTGCCTTTTTGAACTATCATTTTACTAGCACTGGCAACTTTTCTCTCCAAGATGTGCCTTGCTTTGAAGTTTATGAACGAAACTTACTCAATCACTTAGCTCCTCATTCTCTAAAGCTAAGTGATCATTTAGCTCTTTTATAGATGTCTATAAACTTGAATGAATATTTGCATAACTATTTATATATCTATTTCTCAATCTTTACAAAGGATAATTAGAGGAGAGTTTCTGTTTCTTACTGATATTTGTAATCTCTCTACCCTGCATCGCTCGATATAAAAATGGATGAATGAATATTACTTGAAGCTATCCTGTCATTTTGGCCTCATTTGTGCAAGAGGTTTTGTGCTTGAAATGCTTTTTCTCTCAATAAATTCTTTGAATAACTGCCCATCTTTCAAGATTCATGCAAAAGTTTTTTCTATATTAGTAATTAGCTAACGAGTGAGCACAAAGTTTACAAGGGTTTCTTGTGGAAAAAGTTCTCAGATCCTTCTGAAGGTGCCAAATCAGAACATCCAAGATAAGGCAGGGATTCTGTATTTTTAATGCACTCCAGATAAGTCTTGAGAATAAGCACTTTGGGGAGAAGTTGAATTGCATGAAATCTATACCAGCAAGAAACATTCTCTCCAATAGTTTTGTACCCTTTTAGAATACTTTTAACATTCTACTTCAAAATACACTTTTATGTTTAAAGTCTAACTCTGCTATAGAACTGTGTCCCCTTGAGAGTCAGAAATTTGTTTGGGTCAAATTTTAAATTCGCCATAGTAGAGCATAGTGCTTTGCAGATAAATATTATTTTAGTTGAGTCATTGCATTTAATTTGCACAGTCATCTCTCCATACCCAACTCAAAGAAAAGAAAAAGCTACAATGTGCTTAAAGAGAAGTTTTAAAGAAGTGTAGGGTTACTTCATTTATTATTGCTAATATGCAAAACATTAACATAATGCTTAATATAAATTGAATCTCAAAGACATTTTGTTATATACATTTAAAAGCCTGTTAAACTTAGTCACCTCTAATGTTATATCATTATTTACCATTCTTTGTGACTTCTATTAATAGTCAAGAGATACCCAATAATAAATTTATCTCTTAGAATACGTTAATTAAATAATTCATGCCTAATATAAACCATTTTAAAAAGAAAAACCTAAAATTGAGGAATAATCAAAGAGACTGAAAAGCAAGCAAAAGTGAGAGAAAAAAAAAATGGATCTTCTAAGGAACCGAAGTTGACACCCAGCAAATGAAAATACTGTTGACTAAATGCAAAATTTAACACATCAGTCATGATGGCCAGACAAGCAGAACCACAACAGCACTCTGAAAATATAAGGGAATGAGATCTTCAAACAAGATCTCTTCTCAACAAGTTCACTGACAATTAAGAGGAGTCTATTTTGACAGTGCAGAAAACAAAGAGAATCCCGCTATAAGTATTTTCATACCACTGTGCATGTATAAACTTAGGCCATATTATTAAATGATATGATGATAAATTTAGGCCATATTATTAAAATGACGAGTGATTCATATCACTGAGGTTATATTTTTTTAAGTTTTTTAAAGTTATTATTTTATTTCCATTTCTTTTTGTTTTTATAAATTTCAAACATGTGGAAAAACAGTGTAGCATAATGGTTAAAACCACAATTCTGGGGACCTTCAGCAGATTGCCTAGTCTGACTATTCTTCAATTTGTTTCCTGTGAAAAAAGATGTTGTTGACTAACTCATGAAGTTATTGTAAAAATTAAACGAGTTAAATGAGTTAAAGAACTTATTTCCACAAAAGACTCAAAAAGTGATACCAATTAGTAGTAGTAGTTACAAGCAATTAAAGAGTAGTTGTCAAGACAACTTAAGTACACATAACAGAAAACCTTAACTAGCTTGAACAGTAGGGGAATTTATTATCATTTATGGTAGGCAATTTAATGGCTCCCCCAAAATGTCTTTACTCTAAACCTAAGAACCTGTAAGTATGCTACTTACATGACCAAAAAGATTTCATGTTTCAACTGGCTTTGAGATAAAATTATTCTGTATTACTTAGGTGAGCCCAATTTTCTCACAGGGCCCTTAAGTGAAAGAAGGAAAGAGGAGACTCAGAGTTAAGAGAAGTGAACATGAAAGTAGAATGTGAAAGAAATGTAATTACTGACTTTGAAGGTAGAAGAAGGCCACAAGCCAAAAAGTATGGTCAGCTTCTGGAAGCTGGAAAAATTAAGGATACAAATTCTCCCCTAGAGTCTTCAGAAAGAAATGCAGCCTTGTCAACACCTTTATTTTAGTCTATTCAGACCCATTTTAGGTTTCTGACTTCCAGAACTAAAAGATAATAAACTTTTTGTTGTGTTAAACAACTAAGTTTATGGTAATTTGTTACAGCAGTTATTAGAAAATAATTATATCACTCAATAGAGTCCATGATAATGAATCTCCAAAATTGCTTAAACCAGCAGCTCAGCAACATCCTCAGGAGCTCATATTTCTTTTATCATTTGCTTTGCCATCATCAGCGTAAGGCCAGCACCCCTGACAGATATTAAATGGCTTTACCAGCTTCCAACTCTCTGACAACTTTTCAAACCTACACAGAACTAAAGGCTGATATAGATTATTCCTTCTATTACTAAGACTTGTCAGTTGACCTTATTTTTGATATCTTTGTCATAAAAGTTATTTTATTCTAACTTTATTAAATATATCAAGCTTAATCTCTGCATATTGAAGAGCGTTACAATTCCTAATATTAAATAGTTTTCTGAGTTAGTCTCTGGAAGATAAGTAGATAAGAACATTTGCAAAAGTCTAAGAGTATAACTCAAAAGAAATGAGCTCATTCTCTCTTAAAACAACTGCCCCAGTGCCTTTGTGAAAATCTGGACCATATTACTGGAATCATCTCAGCAATCAACAAGTATACCTCTTAATGTGCCTGTTTTTAAGAGGGACAGTGTGTGGCAGAGATCAAAGTAACCATAGTAGAAAATGCAGTTTTAAAACTATTAAAGTTATTCCAGTTTGTTTTCAAGAATAAAGTGTTTGGAAATAAGAATACCTCTTTGTACTGACTAAGACTCCAAGATTCCAGGATAATTTTAGTGGAGAAATGAGACTGAAAGATTTTGGATATTTAAACAACTGCATTTGAGTGTTTAAACAAGTGATTTAAATTTCAAAATGAGATGTGACCTCATTTATATAACAAGCAGTGACATGAGACATACTGGTTAGAAAGGTACACTTTCATGAATAAATCAGAAGAGAAAGAAAAGAATCCTTTTCAATGGATATCAGGAAAAAGATGACTATGATAGCAATGAATGAAATAGCAAGAATTTTAGTCATAGACGCATGTCTGAATAGTACTTTCTGAATGGTTAAAATTCTCCGACTTATAATTTAACCTCTCAAACATTTTTTGAATTGTTTTGAATGGGTACCATGGCATTCAATTCACAGATATGTCTATCCAATGCCACATGTTGGCAGACTTCTACCAAACAACTCTATTTAAGCCCAGTAATGAGTAATTTGTAGTAGTCTAAAATTGAAAAGGGGGATAAATTATCTCTAATCAATCACAAAAGGACACTGGAAAATGTCTCCTGTAAAGTTTGAAAGCTATTAAAGTATAAAGGAGAGGTAATTAAAAGAACAATTAACTAGATAGCCACTACCTATAGACAAAATCTTGGACTCTTTAAATATTTTATAGAATAAGTAAATTCTTATGAAAATATTTCAGTGAGTTGTCATTTGACATTTCCTCTGAAGTATGACAGCATTGAGTCATGTCTAGTAAATGTTCTATGGACAGTTAAAATAAAGATATAGCCTCTCTTAAAGTGCTTAATTTTATTTCTATGAGATATTAGACATATATACTTAATATTATACTCAAAAATTTGTAAATTTATATCTGTCATATATTGTATTATTCAATAACATACATAAATTTAATTATACCATTCAAATTCTAAGCCATTGATTATATTTTAATGTCCTTAAACTCTAATAGACTGATACTGCTATATTAAAATATTTTTCCTCCCCAAATTCTTTATTCCAAATGCATTCCAAACATATGCTGTCTTATTAAATAAAAAAGTATTTATGATTATTATACTTTTGGTTAACTTTATAAATATAAACTAACTCTTTATTTTTTGTTAATTATTTTTATATTGAATTTTATTTTGTCTCTTAGTGTTATTCTTTTTGTTTAGGTTAGCCTTGGGTAATCTCTGTTTTCATCTTTTCTATTCATTTTGTTTTACATACAAATCTTGTGACTGGAGGCAGCTTTAACATCAAACTAATAATGTGTATTTTCTTTTAGACTGTAGAAACCTTCCAAAGCTGAATGACAGATTGTACTTATAATGGTGTACTCATTTTCTTAAAGAGAGCCACAAATGTTCATAAACTTCGAATCTCATCAAACATGGATTTTATCATTTATTAGTAACACATAGTCAGATTTTTAAAACCTAATCTAAAAGTCTCTTTTAACAGAATATTCAATGTATTCATTATAGTTGATACACTTGATCTTATTTCTGTCATATTTTTTTTTAAGATTTACAGTGTCCTTTTGATATAGCCTCATGCTTTTGTTTTTGAACACTTGCTTTCTGGTTTATCCCATTCTTAAACCAAGTCATCTGTCCTCTTATATCATATTGTAAGAGTTCTTCATATACCCTGCATATAAGTTCTTTGTTAGATCCATGAATGCAAATATTATTCAATTCATGTCTTGACTTTTCATTTATTTAAAATTGTATCTTACGAAAGGTAAACATTTTAAAACTTGATAAAATAAAATTTAACTTTTTTTTATGATTCATGCTTTTGCGTCTTATTCAAAAAATCTTTGCCTAAACTATGGTCACAAATGTTTTCTCTTATGTTTTCTTCTATAAGTTTTATACTTTTAGCTTTTATAGTTAAGTCAATAATCCATATCAATGATTTCCTGTCATTTTTTATATATTATAAGGCAGAAATCGAGGCTCATTTATTTTTGTGATCTTTAGCAAATAGAAAGACTTCATAATATAGGCAGCAGGAAAACTCTTGAGAATATTGCCTTAGTAGTAGGGCTAAAATCATTCAACTAAAGTCTATTCTGAACTTATTCTAAGGAAAGCTATAAAACAAACCTCGAAAGGATCAAACCGATTCCAAGTAACAGTCAGGTAAGAACACAAACTATACCAAGTCTTCTGTAAGCCATGGGAATTCTTTGCCATTCTGCTTTCTAGTGATTCTTTCCCGGGCCTCAAATAGTTCCCTTTATTGCATACCCAGATTTGTACTCAACCAAAGTCTTGAGGAAATTCCTCTTCTGATCTCAGAAACTGAAAATTACTCTCCCTTTGAAGGTCTCTTTTCTCTGGTATTCTATTCTGCTTTGCAAATTCTAGCCTCTTGAACTCTCTCATGAGACCTCCGGAATCTGTTTCCCCACAACTACAGTTGCCTGAAAACTGCCTCCAGGCAGTAAACTGGTGTAATAATAGTCAGGGTTCATTCTTGTTTATTTCCTTTTTCTCAGGGATACATGTTTTCTGTTTGCTGTCCAAGATCTGAAAACCGATATTTCTTATATAACGTCTGTTTTTCTATTTTATAAAGTAGGAGGTAAATTGTCCCTATTGTTCCATAATGCCTGGAACCCAAATACATGTGAATAATGCCTTTTAGGAATAAAACTCTTTTCAATGTTTATGCTATAAATGACTACTAAGGAACAGGTTTCCAAAATGACAACATATTTTCAAAACAAGATCATACATGGTTCATGCAAATATCTAGTTGATTGTGCAACAGTGGAAATGACCCTATAGGGTGATTTTTCTCTCTCACTTTAAAAGACATATTGTGTGTGTATACTACTGACTTGATATAGATAAAAGAAATTTAGAATAAAGGAATAATGCCCAGGGATGTGAGGGCGATCTGGCTGCGACATCTGTCACCTCATTGATCGCCAGGGTTGATTTGGCTGATCTGGCTGGCTAGGCGGGTGTTCCCTTCCTTCCTCACTGCTCCATGTGTGTCCTTCCGACTAGCTGCACGCTAGTTCGAAGAGGACGACCTTCCCAGATAAAGGAGAGGACCATTCTTCCGTCAAGGGTATACGAATAGCTGCGCTCTCCTGCTAGAACCTCCAAACAAGCTATCAGAGAATAATGCCTAAAATACATGTATGTTTAATACAGAGAAACCGATTTTGTATTTTCTTTTAGACTGTAGAAAAAAATCAAAAAGTAGATGGCTTGAGGGCCATATCTCTCATAGTAATAATAGTTTCCACTGAATTCTTCATCATTTTTTCCTATTTAGTTCAGATAATCATCTGAATTTGTGAGACATATAACCAGAGATAAAGATAAATTCTATTTGTTGTAACTTTGTTTCTCTTTAGGTAAAATCAGTTGGGCCATAGCACCATCTTCTTACTAACACGTATCTTCCATTTGTGTATGCATTATTATTGATGCTCTTTCTAAATTGGAGTTGAAATAATTTACTAAGATGCATATGTACAACATTATAAAAAACAAACAAGTAAAAGATGAGAGAGAAATAAATATACAGACAATAAAAATAATATAAACTCAGAAGGAAAGGTAGCGTCTCAACCACATGTCACATGTTTTCCAATACACTTTGGAAATTTTCAGAGTAAATAGACCACAACAGGCATGACTTAGTAAAATACGTTTTATTATTACAATTACTTTTACACGATACATATAAAAATTTTCTGTTAAAAAATCGGAAGTTCAACAAATTCTATTTTATAGTGTAAAAAGCCTTTTACATCATGGTATTCATCTTTTTTTAAGTAACATCTTTACTGTTCTCTCATGTACAATATGGTCTGGTAACCCAGAATGTCTCTTCATTTTCCTCCATGTCATGTTCTTGCACATCTAGTCCTTCTACATATAGAGCTAATCTCAGTCTCTTTTTTTTGGAGTAATTGCATGCAATTGTTAAGATAATTCTTCATGTTTCTTTTTCTCTGAAGACATCCTCAGCACCACAGAATAAGTTAGTCACCCTATTTTCTGTGGATTATGAGTATATTAAACCAATCTCCAGCACTTCTCAAAAACCTGTGTAATAATTTCTCACAAGTATTAGCTGCAAATACTGAGGGGATGGAAACTATATCTTGTTAAATTCTGCATTCTCAACTGTGAGCCCCTTTTAAATGGATACTCTTTGAGTGCCAGATGCACAATGAATTATATTCTCCATTATATAGCTTAATGATAGAACTAACAGTAGAAGTGTGTGAGAATTCAGTGATGAAAAGGGTTAAATAGGACAAAGATTCATGTGAAAACTGATTGCCAAAAAACCTCAAAGGAAATCATGATTTTAAAAACATAACCTTATAAAAATATTTTATTAATTCATCTGTATTAATCTCTCAACTAACATTCATTTTAAAAATGCATAGGAATATAGACAAATTTTTGAAATGCTTAATATTTTTGAAATGCTGTCTTACCAGTATAACTCATATAAATTTCACCTGTAAGTTATATTTATTAAAGGAAGTCACCTCTCTTAGTTTGCACACTGAAAGTAGTTTTATTTTATTATATATGGCCTTTCTTTGTATTTGTGATGAACTATCATAGTCCAATTTTCTTTCAATTGTACAGTACAAAGAATTTCTCCTAGGAGCTGCTTTTGAAGATTAAAGCATAGCAATAATTTGATTAATGCAATTTTATTTTATATAACAGCACACTTTGGCAAGCCTAAATTCTTCATGAATATCAGAATTATCTTTATAAAATTTAGTTTACCAGTGGTACAATGTGAAAGTGCCCTGGTTACCTGTTCACAACATGAATAGGTATCCTAACAGTTACTGCTTATCGTAAATCATCAAAATTTCATCAAAAACTGAAAAACTAGCAGTACTGGGTTCATTAGCACCCTTTCATTGTGTCCATTTTTTATTCTACAAAGTGCTTGCACATATATTTTAGCCTTACTGCAATTCTATGACCAAAGAATTGTTTGACAATTTATTTTACACAAGTGAGAAAAAGAAACTCAGAGAACTGAAAGTGGCTTTCCAGAGTCATGAGACAGAAGAAGGCAGATTTGGGGCTATAAATGAGTCTGTGTGACCTCCGGCTCAGCAATGTTTCCCTTCTTGAATAATTTTCTCTTTAATTCAGCTTTGGAATGATTCATAAGAAATTACGGTGTCAGATTCAGAACTATGGAATAAAAGAAAGTAGACAAAGAAGGAGCTAGAAAAAAGTCAAAAGTCACTCAGATAATATTCACTTATGCATTGATCCTTGCAAGAAATATCAAACATCTGTTATGAGCCTTTCACTCTGCTAAGTATGGGGAATTTAGCATTGAACATACATATTTTAAATATCCTATTTTCTATTAAAATTATTAGACATACAAAAAACAGGGATGTATGGCCCATGTACAGGAAGAAAAGCAGCACATAAAAACTGTCCCTAAGGTAGCCCATACATTGGGTTTACTAACAAAGACTTTAAATCAACTATTATAAATATGTACAAAGTACTAAAGAAAATAATATCTAAAGAAATAAAGAAAAACATGAAAATGGTGTCTCACCAAATAGAGAATATTAATAAGAGATATAAATTATGTTTTTTAAAATAAGAAGCAAATAGAAATTATGGAGTTTAACAGTACAATACCTGAAACAGAAAATTCATTAGAGGAGCTCAATATAAAATTTGAGCTGATATAAGAAAGCATCAGAGAACTTAAGATAGGTCAATTGATGTTTTACAGTTCGAGGAAGAGAAAAAGAAAAGAATGAGGAGAAATGAAAGGTACCTCAAAGACCTATTGAACACCATTAAACAAACTTACTCATAATGAAGAAGGGCAGGAAGAGAGGGAATGGAGTCCTCTTTAGTGTATTTGAAGAAAGAAGAAAAGTACCGATCTACACTAAACAAATTCAACAAACTCCAAGAAGAAAAAACTCATAAATCCATACTAGACACATCAAAATCAAACTCTGGAAAGACAAAGAGAATCTTCAAAGCAGCAAGAGAAAAGTGACTCATCAAAAGTGATTCACAATAAGATTAACGGCTGATTGATCATCAAAAAACATGAGATCATATAGCAGTGGAATTACATATTTAAAATGCTAAGAGATTAATACTGCAATCAAGAATTTTATATCCAGCAAACCATCCTTCAAAAATAAAGGAGAAATTAATATATACCCCGATAAACAAAGATGAGTGAATTCGTCTCTAGCACACTTGCCTTACATTAAATACTAAATGGAGTTTTTCAAGATGACATCAAGGACCACTAAATATTAATTTGATTCTAGACAAAGAAATAAACAACACTAGTGAAGGTAACTACATAGGTTAATATCAGAGTAATTCTTTCTATTCTTAAATTATTAAAAAAAAATAACGCACTCCATTAAGCAATAGTTGTAATACTGTGTTGATGGGTTTATAATGTGCAAAGTTGCAATTTGTATGATAATAACAGAATAAAAGATTGAGAGAAAAAGGGAGTTATGTAAGCCAAAAAGTGTTGTATGCTCTTCTAAGTATGGTTATATTAATCTGAAGTAGATTGTTATAAATTGAGAAATTAATTGTAATTCCCAGGGAAACCACTGAGAAATTAACTCAAAAAGAATATACATAATATACAACATAAATAGACAGCAAACATTTTCCCAAATGACAAGATATATTTAAATTTTAAATGTGCTTTTAGTGTAATTGACAGCAGTGATTAAAAGTGAATATTTACAATTATGAAGTAATTAAGGCTGATTTGAAAAAGATTCTCTTCTCTTTTTGAATAGGATTGCACTTACTCCTTTGAGTCAGGCAGCCATGCATCTTGTTTTGACCAATCATCTGTAACAAAAATGACATGCTTCAGTACCTAAGTATAATTTTATAAGCCAGTGTATAGTCTGCCGTGCCTTTTTTTCTGTCTTAGCATTAGTGGAAGCATGAGTAGAGACCAATTCCTAGTGTTGTGTCTCTGAGTGGCCATAATGTTCACAGACCTTAACTAATATACTTGAGACATATATTGTTAGTGGAAATAAATTTTTGTTGTGTTAAGCCATTGAGGTTTGGGGGTCTTTGTTATTGCAACATAATTAGTCTATCATGACAGATAACAGTAAAAAATGAAATTTATTGCAAGACCTTTTTCTAGAATTAGTCACTTTATGAATATAATTGTGCAAAGATAATTTAGGGAAAACAATGATTTTACATGATCTTTTTTCGGTGGCCTCTTTTGACATCCAAATTTATTATCAAATTTGTTATGCTCTCCAAGAAACTTTTGCTCTAATTAGGTAGCTTTTTTCTTATTATCTCATAAGGAAGCATGTGCATTCTTGCCTCCATGCTTTAGTTCATTTTCCTCCTTCCATTTCAAGTACCTCTTCTTTAATTATCCAACTCAGATTACTTTTTAAAATCTTATCAAAGCTTTAATGACAAATTCAAGTCATAATTTAATATCAGAATTTCTCTTTTTATTCTGCTTCACATGGACAATAAAAGAATCAGGTAGCATATGTGTAGTAAAAAGAATGTGCAAAGCTCTATGTTAGTTGCTTTGCATAGATTATGCTATTTACTCTTTTCAACGAGGTATCAGAAGAAATTTATGCTGAGAAAGCATCAGATCTGAGCCATGTACCTCGTACATCACTAATCTCTATTTATAGTATTTTTTAAAACTGCAATTCTATACTTCAATTTATTTCTTTTCTGTGCTCCTACTGTACTGATTCAGCTCACTTAACAACCCAGTCATTCATTTTTCCTTAATTCTATCATGTATTTTAGTTCTGTTCTCTAGGTGAATTGTAAACTCAGGTCTCATACTGATTTGGTATCTCATCCTCCACAGAAGTGGCTATTCTTCCAAATACCCCAGTTTAACAATTAGGATTCAAGAATTTGAAATAATAATAAATAAGATATACGTGAGTCATAAAACCTGAAATGGACCCTTAAAGCTTAAAACACTAGTTTTATCTGAAAAAACACGTTCAGTGACTAAGAAGAGAAAGGGAGGTTACAACAATTGTATTATATGAGATACAGATTGTTTATTTGTAAAAACGCAACAATACATAGACATTGATGATGATTTTTTTCAGTTATTCCAGTTGTTCAGATACAGATATAGCTGCTAAACTTGTGGTTTATTTAGGTTTCAACAGGGGGAAAAGAGAGGTAACTAATGCATCTTAAACACCTCTGTGGAAGAAAATAGGAAAAAAGCTGAGGTTATTGAATATTTTTAGGCTTATCGAAAGTATCAGAAATGCCATTTTAAAGTCCTAGACCGTTATAGGTTCATTGAAATCAATGACTCTTTCTGAAGGTTTTGTAATTAGTAACAGAGCCAAAATTCAAACCCCAGTGTGTCTATCTCCAAAATCTCTGCATTTCCTCTCATACCACCCAGTTTTTAAATTATCTGCAAGTGATAATTACAGTCCCCATTAAATTGATTGTGTTTAAATATGATTCTTCCATGCTGTTGAGGCTTCTACTCGTCCACTGCACTGGGTATGATGAGCAGTTAACAATCTGGTTTCTCTTGTCACTACTTTGCCAAAGATAAAACCATTCACATTCACCTTTGTATGTGGCAGATGGTGTTTTCAAAGGAATATGCACAATAGTAAGAAAGCGAAGCTGCAGTTTTTCCGCTGTGCGTATTGGTTTAGAGTCTATTGGGACAATCATTTAATCATTTCTCTTATATTTGCCAAAGTTGTGCTTTAGTGCTAATACCTTAGCACATTTTTCTCTCTATCATACTCTCCTTCCCTCTCTCTTCTGTTGAACTATGATCAGAATCCAAGAAGTTACGCGTGTTATTTTAGTTTGTTTTGATTTTCAAAATAAGCTCTAAATTCTTATTCCTGAATTTGACTGTGAAAGTCAATTATATCAATATTTACTTTACTCTTTACTTTATACATATAAGAACAGAAAAGTGACTTTTTAAATTACATATTTTTCCCTTAAACTAAATATACAATGTACATTCTCCCTGGTATTTTCAAGTCATAGTCATATCTTCTTAGTTTCTTCTCAAAATAAAATTTTCATTTCTTTAAACATCACTGAGGCAATATTATGATGAATTCTGAGGATTCTATTCTAGTTCTTATTTCAAAAAGGCATCACTGATAATGATATAAAAGAGAAAATATCACACCATGATTTCTAGATTCCCAGTAGAGATATAACTGGAACATGAAAACATGATCTCTTAAATTGATGGAAGTCATATGGGAGCCAGGAAAAGAGAATAACTATGAAGTACACACTACTTTTCTTTGGTAGGTCCCTTTAGATTAGAATTACAGTATTGGTTTTGATATCATAGTTTTTTGGCACTGATGGTTTCAAGCTGTGCAATTATTTTTTTTGAAATTTTCAAAACTATTGAATTTCTATAGTAGAATGAAGATTAAGAATCCAAAAAGCTCTGAAAGGTGAAAGCTATACTAGGGCAATGAGCACAACTCTGAATGAAGATTCAGAGCTCCAGTTTCTAGGAATGGGAATCAATCCATGGCTGATACAGTGGTGACAAGAAGATAAATAATGTGACCCAAGACAGAATTCTTTTTAAAGGCTTGCATCATTGATGCTCAATCAGAAATTAATGAAAAACTTTGGAGTTTTTTTTGAAAGTATGATAAAAGTTAGTTGCTAAATGTTAACTGTAGTGATTATAATAAGTAATATAAAATCTGAGCATTTTAAGCAAAAAAAAAAAAGACTGTGTGACTTGGACTGAATAATAATTACCTCAAGTGCTCTATTTTACCTTTTCATTTTGATCTAGCATAGATAATTGTGGGATTCTTTCCCTTCCTTCTCTTCCCTCCCCTCCTTCATTCCCTTCACACCCTCTCTTTCTTGTTAACTCTCTTCTTTCTTCCCTTTCTTCTCTATCATTACATTTCTTTTCTTTTATTCATATGGGGAAAAAATAAAATTTCAAAAAGAGTTCTAAATCTTATCTAAATTTGGCCTGTTGACATCAAAACTTTGAGGTGTTTTTAATGACATTCTTAAGCAGAACTACTTTAGGAAGTTAAATTTACCTTTTAAGTTTTATTAATACAATAAAAACAAAGAACTTTTACAGAGAAATTGGTGCAGGTCTTCAACTCATGAAAATTTCTTTCTTTTCTTTTTCTTTTCTTTCTTTCTTTCTTTTCTTTTCTTTTTTTTCTTTTTTTTTCTTTTTTTTTGAAAATACCATAGTGAGTTAAAGCTAAATTAAATATGATTGGATGGACTTCTTCTAAAGGGATAAAATAAATCGAATTGAGAAGAGACTAAATCTAATTGTACTGCATCTTTATAATCAAGCAGCGAGATTTCTTAGTCTGCCTACAGCTCTTTGCTTTGGTAGGTAGAAAGCCACACTTTGTTATTGTGGCTTATATTCTGCATTTTTTCTAAAGGGAATATGAAATAAAATATTTAAAAAATGTACACTTAAAGATTTCTCATTTCGTTAGTGTTATGTGTTCATATTTCTGAGATAAAAGTGTTGTAAAATTTGCTAATTATATATAATCATATACTTTGCATGATTTTCTTGGTAAATGGGTCCCTTTATATTTTAGACATTTATTCAACAAGTATTCATTAAGCAATATATGCTATATATTGGGTACAAAGAATAATTTGCTTTCAGGTTGGTCGTCAGCCTACTTGGGCAGACCTATAAACTAGTAAAAATAGGTAAATAGAGTGATAGATAATTGGGCGGAGAATAGTAAATGCTCTTTAGCAAAGCTTCATAGAAAATGATTTGAAACACAAAAGAAAAAGTGATGGATTTTAAAGGGGAAATTCAGGAAAATTTCATACGGAAAATGATATTTACATTGATATTTTTGAAATTTAATCGTGAATGAGAAAGTGAATCTAAGAAAAAATACTAGCTAATATTTATTGAGCACCTAATATACGTTTTACATATGTGGAGAAATTGAGGACTAGAGAGACAAGTAATATGTCCAGATCATACAGCTGGCAAGTGGAGGAGTTGGAATTAGAGCTCAGACAAATAGACTTTACAATCTACATTCTTAATCTAGATGACAACACTACAAATGAATAGTAACATGAAATCTGATAGATTGTTCCAGATTATAAAATCTAAGGATTTGGGGAACCTATGGTGATGAGGCTAGAAATGTTACTTATGGTTTATTAGAAAAGCCTTAACATGTTTTGCCAAAGAATTTTGATTTAATTTATTAAAAAGCATCCAAAGCTATTAAGCAAAAATGTCATAAGTTTTGAGAAGAGTTGTTGTTTACATAAAAATTATAAACCTAGAATTTAAAGATAAAAGAGAGAAAGGACAGTTACTTAAAAGGACAGCATAGCTGCATTGCAGAAAGTAAGGATGGCAATGCACCCCAGTTAGAAGCCGGGATAAGCACATCACAGCTCCTTCAATTGATGTTGTCGTTAACTTAGTGTCGCTGTGAGGGAAGGAGAGCCTGAAGCTTCCTAGCCTGCCATCTTGATGAAATCTAGCAACTAACTTTCTAAACCTCAGATAATCAATTTTAATATAATATTTACCTAAAAGTTTCAATTCAACATTACCTAAATTAAAGCCTATACATAAAAATATTTTAAAGGCTCCTCTTGCCTTTTGGATATAATTCATTCTTAAGCACAGATGATAAGGCTCATCATGATCTGGCCTCTGCATAGAATTTCAGATTCATTTCTTCCCTGAACTTGAGCTCAACAATACAGCCAAGACTAAATTTTTAGTCAACATACTCTCTGCAGTTTGTAAATAACTTTTCATTTTTTGAGGATATTTTGTTTCTGCTATCCTGTCTTACTCTGCCATAACAAAAATCCCATAGACTGGATGGCTTAAACAATAAAAATTTCTCTCACATTTTGGGAAGCTGGGAAATCCAGGATCAAGGTATCAACTGATCAGTGCTTGGTAGGGTCACTCTCCTTGATTTGCAGAGGGTCCGTTTCTCACTATATCTTCACATGGCCCTTTTTCAGTGTGCACACATGGAGAGAAAGAAAGGGAAAGAGGTCACACTTTTGTTAAGTCACTAATCCCATCATGAGGGTCCCAGCCTTAGAATGCAATCTAATCTTAATTGTCTCCAAAAGGTCCCACCTTCAAATAGCATCACATTAGGGGTTAGGGCCTCAATATCTGAATTTTAGAGAGGGCAAACATTTATAACACATCTCAACCCCAGATTTACCTTTCCTTTGCCTAGCTAATCTCTCCTCAATTATTTTTCAATATGTCCTTGCTACTAATTCCTAATATTTCTTTCCATAACTTTAATTCAATTTAATTTAGATCTTTTCATTTTATTGTCTATACCTCTTAATGTCATTCGTAATTTATTTCTTTATGTTACAGTCGATAACTGCTTCAGATTTCTCTATAAATTTAATTTTCTTTTCTAGTATGCATCACATACTGTATAATTTTTTCATTAAATTTTCAGTTTCGGTGATTATAACTTGTCCTCATTTTAGAAATTTCATGTTTTAACTGTGTTTTTAAAAGGATTTTGATTCTTTGATATATATTCTTTCAACTGACTTTTTTTCTCTTAAATATTTTACATATTGTCTATGACCTTGGGCTTTATGACACACCAGTTTATATATGTCTGATCATTATCTCTTGTGTGGTGGCTTATTTTCTTGTGTGTTTTTACTTTTTAATTTAAAGCTTATATTTTAAGCCTAATCTTAATCAAAGAAAACATTAAGGATCTTTGTTGATGATGAGTCTCCCCAGAGAGGATTATTTTTGTTCGTGCCAAGTGCCCAAGAATTTACTATCTCAGAGTATCTTTAGTTAATTTTACTAGCTTTCGGTTTTCTGAGATGTTCTGGTAATGCAAATTTAAGCCCCAAAGCTATATTAGTACAGAGACTAAATTATAAACTCTCTAGGAATTTTTTTTTTTTTTCCTATCCAGTGCTATGGCTGAAACAGACAAAGTTACTATTTTCATATTCTTGTATCTCAGATTTTTTTTTTCTGATTTATATTTTCCCTTGAGAGTCGAGGGTAAATATGAGAGTCTGATTTCTACCTTTTACCTTATATAGGCTTAAGACACTGTCACCTTTCATAAATAGCTCTTAAAACCTAAGACTCTTGGTTTCTAGCTTTCGGCAAACATCAACAGACAAGCCCAGAACACACGCTTGTCTATTACTCAGATTTTATTTCTTCAATTATGTTCCCAAAAAGAGAGAGAGAGAGAGAGAGAAAGACAGAGAGAGAGAGAGAGAGAGAGAGTGTGTGTGTGTGTGTGTGTGTGTGTGTGTGTGTGTGTGTGTGTGTGTGTGTGTGTTTCTGCCTTTATATTTGAAGTTAGCTTTCACATGTAATCAGCCTTCAACACTGACTGGTAAGAAGAATGTCCCCCCACCCGCTGCCCGCTCACTAAAATAACTATTTCTCCTTTCTGGTGGTGGGAGGAGGTATTTCTTATTAGTTAGATCTCAGCTTAAATGCCATCTTCTTCACTCACTAGACCTCTTCACCACAGATTCAGTTAGGTACCCATCTTTGCCAGTTATCCATTTATTGCCTCAGCTCCAAATTTACTCTTTTTTCTTGCTCTGTGAATATGGGTGTGGGCTCTTTAAATATTTTTTCTGAACTTTGAACTTTGTCAATAGACAGTGTGTAGAGAAATATCAGGAGAAAAGGGTTTATCGCCCCGCTTCCGGTGAGCTCTATTCAGTCAGTGCTTGTAGAGTATGTGGCTTCTCCAGTGCCCAGTATTTGTAGTGCACTTTCCTCTTTGGGCACTTTTGTAGCAGAGTGTCTCTGATGAAACACCTCCTCATGAACAGTTTTCTCCAACCCCAAGAGGGCTTATTTCTGGAAAGTTCTAGAGGACAGTTTTCCAGCAAATTCTACTGATGCAACACTATAGTGACTTAGATGCCAACCAATGAGCCACGACAGGTGCTCGCCAACAGCGTTTGGATGTCAGCCATGGAAGAAGGACATAGGCTCTTTCTTGAAGGTTCTATCTCAGAGTCAGTGGTAGTGGCTATTCCTTGTATTTGCTCTTCCTGTATTCTTTAGAGTTCTTTATTTTGTATTAACCAATCCCTCTTTATTTATATCCTCTGTTATAGTTGCTAATTCTTTACATTAAACTTTTAAATTACAGTACCATTTTCCACTCCTAATCGGACTCAGATTGATTCACCATCTAACACCTCCTCATAAGACATTTTTTGCCCTCTCAATTTGCTCGTCACTTTGTATTGTAAGCAACTTTCAAGGCCAGTCTTCCCCACATAACTTTAGCTAGTTCGTAGTAAGGGCCTAATAAATATTGAAGAAAAGAAAGGCTAAAAAGCAAAGCATTACCCAATATTTGCCTGCATTATGTACAATTTAAAATCTTAACTCCCTAAAATGTCTAAGTTTGTATATATATATACTCCAGTTCAAATATGTTAATTTTCTCTCCATGTTTTAAAAAAATTTAATCCAAATTAACTGAATAATATAAAAGATAAACATAATAGGAAAAAGATTGAATACAAAGGTGCAAAGACTTATCGTATATGTTCTGTCAATAGAACTAGTCATACTAATTGAACCAAGCCAGGATTTTATAAGAATGTCCAAATGGATTAAAAGCCAAAACTTAGTGTATTTATACAACCTCTTGCTTCCCACTGGAACGAACTTTAAATATTGAGATCTTTTACAAAAATTCTCTTTGTAAAGAATGTAGCACGATGTCATAGTTATGGTGTACCTGACTTTATTTAAAGAGCTTCTGCTTCAGCTCTCTGGCAAAGGAAAATGGCAATAGTAACAAGGGAAAGAAATAAAATTTAGTAAGATCATCTGCAAGAGGGCAATACTTAGAAAGACAATCACTATATTTTTTTCCTTAGTTGTCTATGTCCATTTTTTTCTTCCCCTCATAATTCAGACAGGTAGGAAATTTCTCATATTTATCTCAAGAGGAGAGTAATAGAGCAGAGCACAAAAATGCAATACTTTATATTTTTAAACTTCTGTTTCAGGTGTAAAATACTAGATTATGAAGAAGGTGTAATTTTTTAGAATCAGTATTCCTCATTAAATCTATGTCAAATCTGCAACACTAGTTGGAACTTTCCTGTATTGGCAAAGGGAGAAAGAGTTATACAGGGAAAGAGGAAAACTTAGCGGCTCTTGATAAGAGTCTGTGCCATGTTCTTCCTCTGCCAAATACCAATGACTGGAAACACTAGAAAACTCATAATTCAAGCTGAGACGATTAGAATAGATATGAGGCTTTATCTAGGAACATAACCAACAAGATTTTAGAATAATGACGAGCCAGTGACTACTGTATGACTCCTACTTTTCCCTTTAATGGAAGAGTTTATTGTAATTATCTCATCCTTGTCCTACTACTATGTATTTTTTGTTGGAGGAGGGAAGGATGGAGAAGGAGCAAATGATCTCCCATCCTATTTCATAAATTCCAGATTGGGAGAAGCCATATTGTTCCAGATGTAGAAATTATTACAAAATCCTGAGTCTTTTGTAAATCTTCCTAGTGGAGGAGTAAATATATTCTGTGCTTTGAAGGGAAAGTGACAATTTGTAACCAAAGGTTAGGCTATAAAAAATTGTATTATTTCCAATTATGTGTTGCCCTACCTGTAATAGGAGTATACATCTTTACCCAATGTCACATTACTGGTACTATCTCTCTGAAAGAGGAATATTTTCCCCTGTGCCATTGTTATAATTTTCAGTCATGTGACTTGCTTCGATCAGTGCAATAGAAGAGGTGACATAGGGTATTCTGAATAGAAGCTTTAAGATCCATTCTAGTTATCTTGTATTTCACAGTGACCAAATAGAATGATTCTAGAATACAAAAGATACCACTGAATGTTGGCTAATGAAATATAGTTGGCATAATGATTAGTCCAGAGTCTGAAAAAAATATTAGAAAGTCTTTATCCTTACACACTAATAAACTGAAGAAATCTAATAATTTTAACTCTACATAGTGCCATTCAGCCCTCATATCTGTCTTAATCCATGAGTTTTTATTGAGCTTTAAATATTTTCAGATTATAAGCTTCGGTAGGGGACCATCAATATTCTTCAGGGGATCATCAATGTTCAATAATATTTCTTATATTTTCTTGAGTAGTACATGGCAGGATATCCAGATTAATAAATGTCTGGTAAGGTTTCTCTGAAGTGCTTGAAGGTTTAGGACAAAGCTAAGACATCGAATACATAATCTTAGAGTTAATGATTTCCTATTCAACACTCAAAGGAAGACTAAAATATCAGAATGGGACTAATTTTCTAAAAGGATTGAGGAAAAGTAATCAAGCATAGTATTCTAAGAGGCAACAATGCCATTTTTAAAGTAAATTGCGAATTGTTAAGATGAGTTCTAAGTAAGCAAAGTCAATAGACATTGGTAACATGCTGAGATACTGTATAAATGGCACTGAGTCAGTGAGAATTTTGTGAATAAAGCCTGCTGATTTAGGTTGACATTGAGAAATTACTGAAAAAACAATAGAGATGATAATCTTTAAAATCTTTGTTCTTCTACTTCATGAGAACTGATCATCCTAGATATATAGTTGTGGGGGAAAGGAGCTCAAAGATTAGTGCTTGAATTTTCATCATACTTTTACAAAACTGGTAACAGGAAATGTGTATTTTAAATCAGTATAGAAATTGAATTATATGTATGATAATTATTTCCCAAAAGCTAATAATTTATTAAGAATTGGTAATTCTCAACATGTAGAAACACCTATTTTTTTAAAATCTATCTTTCTTCCAATAGGACTCTGAACACTGACAGGCCAGGTTCTGTGTATTTTCCTCCCTCCCCTCCCTCCTCTCTCTCCTCCTCCTCTCCCTCGCTCCCTCCTCCCTCCCCCTCTCCCTCTCCTCCTCCTCCTTTTCCTTCCTTCTTTTCCTTCCTTCCTTCCTTCCTTCCTTCCTTCCTTCCTTCCTTCCTTCTTCCTTCCTTCCTTCCTTCCTTCTTCCTTCTTTCTTTCTTTTTCTTTCTTTCTTTCTTTCTTTCTTTCTTTCTTTCTTTCTTTCTTTCTTTCTTTCTTCTTTCTTTTTCATAAGCAAAACTATAGCACTCTGCCTAGAACAGAAGGGATACTTACATATATTAAATGCTGAATGACAGATTTGATGAATTTAATACTCAATTATCTTGCCTCCAACCATTCTCCTATGAGAAACATACACATACTATACATACGGAATTATCTTTTTCGTTCTTTATTTAAGTTATTGAAGCACTGAGCTTTATAGTAGTGAGTGAATGTTGAGGTATTGGGTTATTTATTTTGTTTCTATGAACAAGTTTTATGGGTGCTCGAATAGTGAAATTATGGTCACTCTCGACATGTATACAGTAGAAAAGTGGGAGGATTATGATTTACTTCTTGCAAAATATTTATGAAAAATTTGAATCCCAAGAACATAATAATAGTAATTTAGTGCATGACACTTTTTCAAGGTAGCACAAAAGTGGATTCCACTACCCTATTTACTATTTATTTCCAGGATAACATATTTATTGACTGCAAAAAAGGAAAAAAACACTTGTGGAAATTATAATTTTTAATTTAAAAGATAAACAAGATACCTTGCTATTTCTTCTATAAATTCTCAAAAAGTTCCAGATGTTGAAATATGTTTACAAAGCATGTCATAGGCAGAAGCACAGCAAATGTTATGATGGTAAGCAACAAAGGTATCAGGTGTTGCAAGGAAGAATTAGAAAACTTTTCTATGAAACTATGATGTACCACATTGTGACTGCTAGTGTTTAATTAGGAAACCAAATTCTCTGCCTGTGCCAATATTTACATTTTTCTTGTAAGGAATCTCTTACATATTACTTGCCCTATCTATTACAAGTTAGAAATAGTTTTGATGAGAGAGATACTGTAGAATAATGGAAAAACCCAGGATTGAGAATAAAGAATTAAGTATAGGAAGAAGGAACAGGAACTAGCATTTGCTTAACAACTGACCACATGTCAAGTGCTATTATAAATGTTATCTGATTCTGTTTAATCCCCCCAATAACCTAGAGGAATAATGGTATCTTTTATTATGTTGATGAGGTAACTTTTACAAAGTACCTAAGGATGGGGACTGGTTTCTAGAGGAGCTAACCATGTGATTTGAGGATTACAATACTCAGCTCCACCTCCTGACCTCCTGGGAAGCAGAAGGAACTAGAGGTTGATTGGCCAGTGAATTAATCAGTTGTGCCTATGTAATGAAGTCTCCACAAAAACCCAAAAGGACAGAGTTCAGAGACTCCTGAGTTGGTGAACATGTGGACATGTGAGGAGGGTGGAGAGAGCATGGAAGTTCCCTGAACCTTCCCTAATACCTTGCCCTATGCATTTCTTCCACCTGACTGCTCCTTTTGAAATAAATCAGTAACACAAAAGTAAAATGTTTCTCTGATTCTGTGAGATGCTCTAGCAAATTAAGTAAACTCAAGGAGGAAGTCTGAAAACCTCCAAGCTGTAGCCTGGGCTCACAAACAGGTAATAATCTGGGTTGCAACTGGCTTCTGAAGTGGGGATTTGGTGGTAGTCTTGTGGGAATGAGCCCTTAACCTGTGGAATCTCCAGGTAGATAGTGTGAGAACTGAGTTGAGTTGAAAGACATCCAATTGGTGTCCAGAGCATTGCTTGTTGGTGATGGGAAAAACCTCCCCCACGTTGGACTTGGTGCCAGAATTCCTTTTAGATATATATCCTGAAGTGAATAGCATACATATAATAAGTACCAAGTCTCAGAAAATTTTTGGCACAATCCCTTTTAACATTCTCCTGATGTTACAATCTCTAATGATGAGTGGATTTGAAGGCCCAGGTTAGGCGATTCTTAAATGACAATCACAGAATTTCAGACTTTTAGATTTTTAGGGACCTATAAATTATAAAGATTCTATAGCCTATTAACATGTCAAAATTTAATGGTTTGCCCAGTCCCTTTGGAATATCCCCCTGATCTCTGAATCAGTTTTACCATTACGTATATATTTTTCAATAAATTAGTTAAAAATGAATAAATAAATATATGCATACATAATTAAAATTTTGTTATAAAATTTATAATAAAATATTAATTCATTTTCAGATAAATTAGTATTAAAATAAAATTTATATATATATATGTATACACATATACATATAAATACAAATTGCCTAAATCGTCTCTTTTATAGCAGTAGTATATACATACTGCAAACAATGATCTTCTTGAAAACCACTAATTGTGTTTATCTCGCTATGCTCCATAACAGAACATCTCTGAGAACGAATTTGATCAAATATCTGTACCCCTGTAGTATTTGCTCACTGAACATAGTTCTATCCTTCTGAGTTCACACAGAAGAGGTTAAATGTTTCTTCCAGGTAATAAGCTTTTAAAATCCACTTAAATAGAGTTTTAGAATTTATCAGATTATTTAAAACAAATAAGAGAAGACATGGGTAAGCTGTTAAAAGATATACTTAATAAAAGTGAGCATATAAGAATTGTTTCCAGCCATGGGGTCTCAAAGATCAAACTGAGTGGTGAAAGAATTGGTCACACATTGTTACAGCTTTTGGCATGAATGGCTAATTAGTTTGCTACAATACTCAGTGGGAAAACCTTCTTGATAACTTACAGCTTTATGTAAAAAGACTATTGGTTTTTTCTTTTGTTTTGTTTTGTTTTGCAGAATATTACTCAAAAAACTAGATTTATAAACAAAACAATTGTCCTTCTCAGAGATCTTTTTCTCCTCACTTTGAAATATTTTTTTAAAAAGAAATAGCACATAGAACAATGATTCCTACTACATTCTATTCATTCCAGATAGACAGACTTTCAGCATGTGCACATTAACTTTTTTCTTAAGCTTACAATGAAGATGGCTACTGAAGAGCTAGTGAATGAGCTTGAAACAAGATGAGTCTTGGATGAGAGAATCTACAAACCCTTACCTTTATACCTACAATCTTGACAGCTCTCTCTCATAACACTTTCATACATGTTCACTATTCTTAAAAATTTTTTCATCCTCTAAGCCCATCAAATATATGTGTACATATACCCATTAGGTTGAATATAGATATAAAATAATTTTTTCTAAATTTCATAAAAAACAACTTTTCTTAGAATCTTTACTCATAAAGAATCAGAATAAAAGTACCTCTAAATTACCTAATGTCAGTGACAAATGCTTAGTAAAGGTTTCATATGTCTCCACTTATCCTTGTTCATTGTTAAGAATCTCATTCTGATCCATAGTTGTATTCTTATGTGAACATTCACACACACACACGCACATGCACACACACACACACACACACACATATGCACACACAACAAATACAGCATAATGGCAATGAATGCATGCCTGGTATACATAAACCACAAAATTGTCATGGTTGTTTGGCAACTACTGGCAGGTACTGTATATTGAAGAATAAGGGCATACAAAGCAATGAATGAAAGTCTTATCAACTGCATCGCTTTCAGGTGGAGAGAAACTGTCTTCAATGTAAAAATGACTCCTTTGGGTGATGAAAGACAAACACAAAATAAAAGTTTATTTGCCTATTTTTTCAAATAAAGTTAAATCAACAGTTGTGTTGTGAGAACAGTAAGTCATTTCATGAAAATGTAGCTGATTAATGGTAAGAAGAAGAGATGGATATACCTAACAAATTAGCTCTTGAGTATACTCCTATTATGGTAAGGTGAACTACTGGTATTGCTTTGAACATGTAGCTTTTTCCCTGTTATTTACAGATCGAAAACATCTTATTAGACTTGAATTTTTAGTATGTATTTTTTTATGTTGGTCCAAAGTAAAAACTATTTTGCTACTTTAAAGCATCACATTTTTCTCTCCACAATATATATCATATAATTGGCTAATTTCTAAACATAGACTCACACAAAAATGATTTAACTGAGCACAGCTTCAGTCATTACTCTTAGTAAATCTTTTTTGTTCTGACCACTTTGGGTCACAAAATTTCATCTGTCTTACTGAAATGTCTATTTTCTATAATATGCAACAGATATATCTACTTATACTTTTGTACCTTTTAGTTTCAGAACATTTGTTTCCTTTCAAATAGTTACTTTTGTTCTCTAGGTCAAGTAGTCAAACACATCTTCACTCAGATATCTATACATTTTTTTCTGTCTTTTTTGTCAGATTTGGCAGCGATATAAAACATGGTATCTGTGGAAAACTCATACTTAACATTTTCAGACTGTACTTACATATCCAAAGCTAAAATGTTTATAAATTTGAAAATTTTAGCCCTGCTGTTGATACTTTAGACTACCATCTTCTTAATTCCTTCGGTTGTGAAAAATACCATGAATTACATTAAAAAAAAAAAAGATTAAGTAAAGCAAACAACAAATCACACTCTACACTTGCTTCCAGGAGTCTGGGAGAAGAGGTTAAACTGATGAGAGAAATACTTTGTCTTTTCTTATTCTCCAACTTTTGTTAGCTCTCCTATGATAAGCAGATGAGAGAAAACAGATGATTTTAAAAATATTTTTTATTTAACAAATATTAATTGAGTGCTTCCTACATCCCAGTACTAACCTCCTTTAATGGATAAGAAAGCAGTGCCACAGAGAGGTTAAATAACTTGACCACTAAGACATGTTAGTTAGTGACAGAGCACAAGCAAAACCAGGTCTGTCAATATGAAACCTAAACTCTTAACCCCTGAATTTCATTGCCTCTTGGGATCTCTTAGCTCATCCAAGTGTCCAAATAAAGGAGTTACTGTCTTTCTCTGTAATACCAACTACTTGATCATAATACACTACAGGAAACTGAAATTATTAATCCGTACATTCATAGGACGCTTCTAGGAAATCATCTGCATTTATAACCCAAATCTGTGAGTTTATCTGCAGTGTGTCAAGCTGGTTTTATCTATTTAAACTTTCCACTTCTACTACTATTTGGTTTTATTTCTATGTTCCATTGGAAAGGCTTGTCTTTAACTTTCACCATTGGACAACTTAACCTGGAAGAATTTGATCCCATAGTCATCCAATCTCTATTCAGATTTCCTTGAGCATTTCATAATGAAACCCAGTATAAATTTAAGAAACTTTAAAAGTATAAATTTTAGAAACTTTAGTCCTCTAAAGAAATGTTAAACATCTCAGCAATCTACTTGTTTTCATTACTTTGTAGAAAACATGGTTGTGGATGATTAGGAGGGATTGCTTTTAGAAGTTGAGTTTATATGCTTTCAGTTGGTTGTGCTTGATATAGGCTATTGAGAGTTGCTTAAAGGAGACTGAAATTTCTAGTTCAAAGTTTTCCTATCACAAATTTATGTTATTTAAATTAAACAGAGTAAATTGTTCCCAGAACAGTATGACCTATTTTACTTTGGAAATTTAAAAACACTAATGCTTTAATATAGAGGGAAAAAAACAAATAACTAGTTCCATTTAAGACTAGGTATTTTGTTTTTTGGCTTCTAATCATAATCAGAATTCCATATAATTTTCTGGAAAATGTTAGTTAAGAGAAAATTCTCTCTACTATTAAAAATTATAAAGGAAACTACTTTGAATAAACACAGAATATTAATAGAGGTCTTTAGTTCTGCCATATTTGAAACAGCAGTGATTGGTGTTTCTTGATATACGATATAAAATTAATAAAAAAATAATTTGTTTATATCATAGGTAATGATAACATGTAATAATATCCCCAAGTAAACAGACATTAAGGAACACATGTTTTCAACTACAAAAACTTTATCTAGATCATGTCTTAAATATTAAGATGTATTTATTAAAATAATCAGAATAAATATTAGCATATCTTCATCTATCTATAAATGCATCTTAAGAGAATAAATGTAGCATCGATATAAGATTTGGGATAACTTTTTTCTATTGATTTTCAAATAAGTAAAATAAGAGCTACATATAAGTAAAAACAAAGTGTAAAAGAGGGCAGAAATTCATCTAAAAGTTAAAAAATTGAAATTCCATTTATTATAAGAAATAAAAATAACATATAAACATTAGTTTTATATTACACTCCTTTACTAGAGTAATACTTAAGTAGTTCTCTTTAAATACTGAGATATAAGACTATGTGAGTGAGCGAAGACTGATGTTCTCATGGAGTTTTCTGTCTGTAGTAGGCACACAGTTCACAGAGCAAAGTCTTCTAGATAATATTTAGTGTGGATGTTTTCAGTTATCTATAGGTCACATATGAAAATTCCTTTGGAGAACCAACCACAGAGGCTGATGTGTCTATTAGACTAAAAAATATTTGGAATTTTTGGCCATCTATAGGCTGCTCTTGCTTGTTATTTTCTTATCTGAAGGACTGTATCATTCTACCCAAGCTGCAGCTTGATTACTGGGAACTCACCATTTATATACAGACCACCCACATGACCAATACTTGTCAGCTGTGATCTCTGATTCCCCTGATTAATTTCTTATACAAGATCCCAGGTATAATAGTTTGCTTACATGTAGAAACATGCTGCTTCACATCTTGGACTATGGCTTCAACCATGATGTGTTGCTTTCTAGACTGCATGGGCACCAGGCCTCTCCCACTTTGCAGAACTATTCTATGGAGCAGATCCACTCCACGTATCTTTTCTTTTCTTGTTAAGAATCTTTTCCTTCCCTGATAACATATATTGTTGTGGATTAAACAAAAGTTCTAACTAGCCTTCAAGTTCTGAGGTATGGAAAATTATGCATCTCTATTATCATCATTGTATTAATTTGTCATTAATAATTATATTTGTCATTAAGTGCACTAGGTGCTTTTCATACACATACACACATGCATTTAAACTATACAACCACTATTTAAGGTCAATGCAAATATTCCTGTTATCAAATGAGGACACCTGGGCACAGAGAGTATGAATATTCCTTGAGCTCTCATAGCAAGAAATTGACAGAGTTAGGATTCAAATCTAGGCAATTTGACTTTTAAATCTAAGTTCTTAACCACTACATTTCACTTGCTTTTCAAAGTGACTTCTTAACAGGGTTATCGATCTAGAATGGTTACCAATTTTGAGAATGTGATAGTGTTGTATATCTAGAATTCAATAAAGCATTTGATGAGATGTGTCATGGAAATATATTTATCCATTTTTGAGATGGAGAAGCATATTCTTACTAATTATTTAATCAGATAGATTTGTAAACTGGTCTCAGGATTAAAGCATCCATGATAATCTGGAGGGAAATGTGTTATTAGGCCACAAAACACATCTCGATCTCAACAATTAAGTATATTTATTAATTACTTGTGTTTACATATGCAAAACACAATAATTAGATTTACAGATGAGATGACACTGCAGGAGAGAGTAAATGCTTTGAATGCCTGAACCAAAAATCTCTTGATAATGTGAGTGAGGAAGAAATATCCTCTACCCTTCTAGGTTCTTTCAGCTAGTCTAATAATCAAATGAATATGAGACAGATTACAAGAAAAAATGACCAAATTTAATTATATATGCACATACAGAAACCCCACATACACAAGAGAGTCAGAGACCCTCTGTCCTACACATGAGAAGTTTAGAGACAGAAAGGGAAAATAAGGTAATAAGACATTCTGAGCTAAGAATGAGTTAAGGCACTTTAGGGGTTTCCAAGGGGAGGAAGATCATTCACAGGATGAAAAGAAGAACAAATGTTCAGTAATTAGAAGATTGTCCTGCCGTATATATAGGTCATGAAAATTATTTCTGGTGATAACTGCTATTATGGGTAAGACCCTTAATTAAAATGCTAAAGGAAAAAGTAAAAGTTACTTGTGAGTTCACAAGGTCTTGATTGCCTTCATCTCGAAATAATTCACATGCCAAAGTGAAACATTTTGGGGAAGCCTGTTCTGAACTCCTTCAACAGTTTGCAGGAAAGGGCTAAATATCAAAACATGACATAAAAAAAGAATGCTAAGATTTTGTATTCTTTAGCTTTTCAAAACAAGAATAAAAGTCTACATATTGGAGATGTGGACAAGCAGCAGCATCCAAGGGAATGGGTTAGAAACATTACATCAATGACCAGGTTTGTGTAACATAATATAAACGAAGTCACTTCAAAATCAAGTCAGAGTTGCCATCCCAGTAGAACTGCCTTGCATGTCTTACTCCCCAAACCTTTGGAATGTCAAAACTGGGCAAACTACCCTTTGGACTGTGCCTAAGGCAACATTGTATTTCAAACAATGGTTTCAAAGCTAACAGAAAAGCAGATATTTTGGCTATGGGATTGAAAATTAAAGACATTCTTTAAAATTCTCATCACTATGTTAGCTTATTTCTATCTATAGAAATTCCTTTCTTAGCTTGTTAACAATAATAGAAATGCCTTCCTTCTATTCATGTAGTTATTTCTCTCTTTCTCATAAATAACCCTTTTATTCACCTCCTGATCTGAACACTATTGGGTTTCTGCCTGAGTCTGTGCTTTCAGATTAGCTATTCTTTTGCATCTCAAATGAATACTTGTTGCTCTCACTTTGGTTTTTTATTTGTAAGTTAACAGATTCATGTAAATCACCACTTTGCTATGGCCATCAAAAAGATGATCTCAGCACAGGTGGCATAGAAATAATAGGACAGTATCTACAATGAAGGAAAGGATACTTTCACTCTATTCTGTTCTAGTCAAACCACAGTTTTTAATATTTACCCAAAATTGCATTTGAAAGACAATATAAACACCATAGGCCTATTGTCAGGGAAGTGCAAACAGTTTAGTGAAGGATGCCATATGACATGAGAATGCTTAATGAAGGTGCAGATGTTTAGCTTGAAATGAGATAGAAACATGTTTGAATTTAAGTATCTAAAAGACTTTTCTTGAAAAGAGTAATTAGACAGTTGTTCAGTTCTCCCAAGAGTAAACCTAGGGGAAAAGGGTAGAAACCACAGTAAGACAAGTTTTCAATCAACATAAGGAAAGGCTTTGAAATATCCAGAGCTGCCAAGTCAGGAAGTAATGAATTCCCAAGCATAAGATTGAGAGCTCTCTTGCTATACAGTTATGGAGAGGTTTCAAGGACAACTGGGGTGTTAGAGTATATGCTAATGAAGATTTCCTCCAAAACTATAGAAACTTAGGTTTTTTTCCTTGTCACCAGTTTATTTGTCTCTTTCTGAAAATTGAAGTCAAAAGGGATGTGATAGAGAGAAAGAATAACTATTAATAAGTCCATAGCAATTTGACACCACGAAAATCAGAGGCTTGCTAAGCAGACCTGGCCTCCTTGGGGAATATTAGCCTTTGCCTACATAGAACTTTATATTTGAATTTTTCGTCTGTTCTCTGCCTCCCATCCACTAGTCTTAGTTCAAATTTTAAAGACACACACACACACACACACACACACACACACACGTAAAGCTGTGGATCTCTTTAACTTCTATGATAACAACAAGTACTTCATTATTCATCTCTATGACATTCCATTCCCTAAATAGTATTGTCCTGCTGATACAAAGATGCCTAAAGTATTTAGTGAGTAGGGAGTGATCACCTTAATGGCTAATCTGGAGGCTTTTAATGACTCCAAAAAGAACATTTTAAATGCAAGATCTGCCCTGTTTCTGGAGCAGAGAGCTACATACTTAGAGTTACACCTCAGAGAAGATGTGCCCTGGCTTGAGCTGCCTTGTATCTTTCAACAGAAACTTATCTTTATTCTCTGAAAACAGGTAGAAAGGTAGAGATAAAAAAAAAGGAATTAAGTTCCTACCCTAAATAACCGAGTTCTAAACACCGAGTTCCTCTTTCACATTGACTGTTGCATTTCGTCATACCAAATTAGGAAAATAGGTACAGCCAATCTTGATTTCACAAATAAAGAAACTGAATTCCAGCTGTGGGGAGACTCTTGCTTCAAAGCAGAGTACTGGCTGGTGTTAGATCTGGAGTCCATAATTACATTCTCCGATTTTCATCCCACTGAGGAGGCTGGAAATACAAATAGACATGGAATGAATGAGCTTTCAAAAATCTAGTCTTTAATTGCTACAAATCTACTGCCTATAAAGACATGCCATTTATAGGCACAAGAATACAAACAACCCCAAAACAATTAGCAGCAGACCACAGGGACTCTGGGAAAGCAGAACGATAGGCAGAGAAAGTAATTCTCCAGGCTTTTTTCAGTTCTCCATGGTAAGAATTGTAACAATACAAGTTTTCAAAGTTTCTGACACAATCACATAAATTTTTATTTCAGTTTTGCCAGTACTTAAATTCCTCATGATGCCTGAAAAGAAGAAATCTGGTGAAATCACAGAAAATATATACCTGTTTTTTTAAGCTTTGACCACTAAATCCTTGGAATACAGTCTTATCTATTTATGATATGACCTCTATTTGTAGACAGTGGGCTGAAATGAAATTATATTCTGACTGAATTTAATTCTTAACTAATATGTGAGACTGAAAAAATATATAAGAAAAATATATTGTTTTAACGATAATACATCTGCATGAAAATGATAAAGAATTTTGAAATACCAATTTAAAAAAAAAATTCCTACCTTGTAGCTCAAGTTACTTTCTGCTCTATTACTTTGGAATAGATAATTAGAAATACATACTTAAATGAAAGCATTAATATGTCCAATGTTGTTGCATAAAATCCCATTTTGATGCAGGACAGGGCGAATTTCCCCGAGGTGATTGGGGGAGACCAAGCCCTATACTGAGAGAAGAGGGTAACTCTTTTTTGGTGGAGAATGTAGAAAGAATTCAACACAAGCCAAAGTTAGAATCAAAAGGAAAGTTTATTAGAAAAGGTGTGCACCCCACAGAGTGTAGGCCCCTCTCAGAGTCAGAGTGAGAGGGACAATGAGAGGGACAGTGAGAGGGACCTTGAGAGTTTGAGGAATTCAATTTATGTATCATTCTTGAGTTCCTGTGAGTTATAGTTAAAAAGACTGTTAATTGATTTCCTTTGATATGGACATACAATGAGGAAGGGGAAGAGTATGTAGTGAGAAAAGGTAAGAATATGTAGAGTGAAAGGCCTGCTAGCAGTTCCCAGCCTTTAATCCAAAGGTTGCCATGGTTTTAGTCATAGGAAATGACTCTGTTGGTTCCTGGTTCCCCTTCATAGGTGTGGGGAATGGATTGTTAGTAATGAAAGTGTCCTCCTGGCCTAGCTGCAGGGCTGATTAGCACATTGAAGTCTCTGAATCTAGCTTGATTAACATTTTAAATTCTCTTGCCTCCTCCTTACATTAATTTGACTTGATTCTGCTTTTTTTCTGAAGAACCACATGTTTCTTTGCTCCCCAAGTTCATTTTAAATAAGCTATAGCTTTAACAGACAGATAGCTGGACAAATACCAGAAAATTGCTATATTCTGTATAAGTTATAGCTTCATAGCCCATGTATGTAAAAAACATTGACTATAATTGCAGATCTTCTGAGTAAAGAGGAAATCAACAACAATCGCATGCTATGACTACTGACCATACTGGGCAAATAACTAGGATCCTCTGCTCCTGAGTAAAATGAAGGAGCTGGAACAGCTCTTGCCAGGTATTTATCAGCTCTAACATTTTATGTGACCTCATGTCTTCTGGAACAGTACTTTTTGTGCAATCATCCAGGAGATAAGATACAAGGAAACTCCCAAACATAATTAGTGTCAAACACCATCTTTCCTTTCCATTTTAAGAAATAGAATATATTTTCCTTAGTTTATAAAAGTACTTTGGAGAATGTTATTTTACATAACAGATCTTAAAACAGCTCTTCACATAAGAAAAGCTTAGTGAATATTTCTTGAACAACAACAACAAAATGAATGAGTAAATTTATGATAGTAGTTTATTTTAGACCTGAAATTCATATTAGCATTTAACTACCAAACTATTGTTTTCTGAGTTCACCCTTTATCATTGTCATTACTAAAGTTTCTTTAATAATACTTGTTGTCTAATAATGTTTTATGAGGGTTTCCTTGAATTACAGTTTAAAGTTTCAATGAGGGTTATCATGTAACACCCCTCCCCCACCCCGGGTACTAGATGTGGGGATGGGAAAGAGATAGTATCTGTCCTCCAAGGTTTTGCAGTCTAGTCAGATGGGTAGCAGTGCACAGATCTAAAGGGCTTTAACAAAGAAGACTACCCTGGGTGTTCATGCAGGAAGATAATGTATTCGTTTGAAGGAATCAGAAAACTTCTGAAGAAAACGTTAAAGATAGGTCTTAAGATCAGCTGAAGTTTTAACTAAGACTGGTGGAAAGAAGGCTCTAATTTTTTTCTGCACTAACTGGGAAGGTGCTTGATCCACTTTGGACTGAGTCTGTGATTCTTTTATAGTATTAAAAATAACAATAATGACCTGAGTGCCTTTTGTGGTCTTTAAAATTTATAAAGCTATTTGATGAACTTTGTACTATCGAGTTCTCATATCCACCCCACATGTCAAGCAGAATAGAAATTAAGCCTATTTTTCAGGTAATGAAACGAAGCTCAAAGATTCCCAATGTCACATAAATTATAGATGATTAAATGGTTAAAAATACCTTTTACCTTGAAAAATCAATGTTGTTAATGCTGCTATACTACTAGGTCATCTCATCTGTGGAGAACTGTCACTCTGAGAGCAAGGCCTGCTTTTCAGGAGAGTAGAGTCATTCGTATTGTGTGTTTTAATCAATACTGTTTATCTAAGAATTTCTTAATTATCATCATCCACCCTGTGATGTTGTCAATGAAAAAATATCCAGCCTAAGAAAAAGTCTTGTAAGAGTTTGTTCGAGCAAAAATCTTAATGAATTAAGAAAATGCCCCAGATAATGACAGTTTCACAGTTTATTCTATACAATAGAATCAAAGGATGAGATGTGAGGACAGTTACATGAAATTCATTGGTGCTGGATTAGGCAGGTGGGAGAAACCAAAATGAGGAAATCTCTGAGACTGGATAAAAAGCAAAATGGAGAGACACATACTTCTTTTACACTGATGGGTACAAGATAGTTACCATTTTAAGTACATAGAGATGGTATGTGGGCAACAATATAACAATGTGGTCTCATGCTCTGGTGCTGGTGGTTGTGGCTTTGAGGGGTCTGGAAAAGAATATTACTCCGACATTTCAAAGGTATGTTTTCTAAGGTGCACAAAGATAATAGACAATTTCAAAGATAGATTTGACATTTATTAATGTGACTGCCATCATGACCTGCTTTTGGTTAGAAATTTTTACATTCAGACCACCCTGTGTGGTTACTTTCAGTCTCTTAGTTTGTATGGATCACCATGCAGGCCTCACCCGATCTTGTCAAGTTTAGTATATGGCCCCTTTTTTGTACATGATATTATGTTGTAAATGAAAACAGCACATACGTATAACCAATAACTAGATTATCTGGAAGATTCATAGAAAGGAGAAATTCCGAAATCTCGAATGAGAAATGCCAGAAGAATAACAGGGGTCATGTCACACAGTTATCTTGGAAAGACGCTTCAATTGCTACAGGTATATCTCAGCCAACTGAAAGGACATTATAAGCAGGGTGCTGATGCAAAATATTGTTAGATACTTAGAGTAGGCAAATGTATACTCAAATTTAGAGCTGTGGATTACTTCCCCCAGTGGAAAGCCAGTTTCTAAATAGGATGGGATGGAATGGGTGGGATGGTTCCTAGATTCCTGAGCTGAAAGCTGTATGTCCTGAGAAGAGATTGAAAATTTAAAGGAGAATAGAAGGAGTATACTAGGGGAAGCATAGCTGAGAGGAAACCCAGGTCAGGTAGCAGAGTTTAAATGTCAAGATCATTTCCCCATGTATTGGCTTTAAGCGATTATTGCACTACTGACTTAGTATTGACTTTGTTACAAACTTGGAGGCTAAGAAGTAAAGGGAAGAAAGGATTGTAGATTTCTCTTTGGCCTGTACTATCAGATTTATCTGAACTGAGCAAAGAGTTTAAAAAATTATACAAAACTACTGAAAAGTAGATATATTATATTAAAAATAACTCGTGTTAATTTGCAATGCCCCTGATATTCCTGATACCACACAGGATTCTAATCATTAAATCCAAATATTTCCAGAAAAAAAACTCATCCCTTACACTCTAATAATAAATCTCCCATCTGTCTTTCCTTATAGAAATTATATTTTGACTCCTTGAAGGCACTGTAAGCCTTTGTTTCTTTTCTGTCTGGAAAATAACATACAGTGTGGCCCTGACTGTTATCTTGTTTTTCAGCCGCTAATGTGATTCTGCCAATAAGTAGCAACCAATGGTGACTATTGCAATTCAAATTAAAAGGAGGAGAGGGGAATGATGTGCAGACAAAGCTCAGATGTGGGTTTGTTGATATTTGTAGCAGGAGGTTAATTAGTATTAACAGAAGTATCAGCAGTCGCTTGGACTTACTCATAAGGTACTGACTGCTCTCAGCAGCATAGTACAGAGGAAAACAAGTCAAAATAGTTTCCTTTTTTCCTCTTACAGAAAACCATTTACAAAAACAAACATAAAGTAATTGGATTCTTTTTTGTTTGCTTTCTGTTTCTCCTTTCCAGCTAAGTGTTTGATTTAGCTGCTTCTTTTGCTGCTTCCAAGTCCTACATGGTTTGAGTAGTAATAGAGTTAGTTGTACTTTCTTCTTTCCTTTTTCATTTATTTCCCCGCAATGCTCTCCCCATCCTTTGTTGTTGTTTTCCCTTTAGGCAACAACTTTATGTGTAAGCTCTTCTATTTTCAATCAATGATGGGTGTATTTTTATGGGTGGTTTATAAGTTTGCAGTTATATAGATGCAAGGCACACATCTATCCCTCCAATCACTCTTGACCCATCTAAACCTTTGAAGCTACCTCCTTTGCAATGGTCAGAATAGTTGTTATATCTGATGTTTCAGCCTTAAACAAAGCCAAGAAAAGTGTTTTATTTGTTTGAATTTTTATAGTTTTTTTAATCTGCTCCCCAATAAAGAGGAACCATGTATTTTTTTAAAAAATATTTTTAATGACATTTTCTTTTATCCCAATGCAGGAAAGCTCAGGATCATTTGAAAAATGATTCCAGGTAATTTAGTAGCTGTAGAATTATTTAATATATACCTGTTCTTATATTATTTTGTCATTTTTGATATTTTATAAAAGTTTACTATTTTTATCTACTGAGAAATATTAATTAATAATGAAAGATCAATGAATAATACCATTATGTGAATTAAAATATCTCCTGCGGTGTAGACTACAGCTATTAGATTTTTATGAAGATTTTTAAATTAATTTCTTTGTTCTTTTATGGAGGAGACTGGAAATCATTCTGAAAGAAAATTAAGGACATATATATATTTATCTATATACTTATAGATAGATTTTTTTAAAAAATTCTAATCACAGATCAAATAAAGGTTTAAAACTCTTTGAGGAAACTTTACCCCGATGTGATAAGAATTCCGGGATTGGGTATGCCATCATTGTTTTGTACAAAAACATATAAGGAAGTTAATAGTAACATAATTTCCACTTAGACTTGCCAAATCAGATGGACTTTATAGATATATAAATATCTATACCTGTATATCTATTTACCTATCAAAACATTACCTGCAGATTATTCATAAAACTGTCATTGTGCATAATTTACAGAAATATGAGTATTTCTAAGTATCATAGGTTATTGGATAGACAAGATGGATGGATAAATCCCTCAAGAAATAATTTATCCACACCTATCATACATAAGAGGATACTGAGGTCTACAAATGTTAAATGAAAACCCCAAAGCAGTAGCTACTTAGGGGCTGGATTGGGGCTAAAATCTAAGTCTCTGACCTTTTATTCAGCAGCCATTCCTTAAACCAATAATGTCATACAAGTACTATCTTGAAAATTAGGGTAAAGAAATCTTTGATTTTAATTTATCTTCTACCTTCTCTCTATAAAAATGCACTGTAAGGAAACATAGTCTGTAACTTATGAGCTGGAGAATTGGACATGTGTCTCAAAAAAAAAGAGAGATTTTAGGATTTTATTCAAGGCTATGGGCTTTTGGGAAATGAGCCCCTCTGCTGAAATAATCTCACTTATGAGACTAAGAGAAGATCTCTTAGGTCTTTCTCTTTCTTCTCTCTCTCTCTCTTTTTTTTTCTCTCTCTCTCTCTCATCCTTATTCATCCGCACTCATCAGGGTACATAAAGCCAGAAAATATCTCGTTGAACCTCTGATAGTTGGCTTATTTTTCCACAGAGAACTACCTCAGCATGTTTCTTCAGTATCTTTTGCACTTTCATTGAATTAATAGACTTCTCTTTGGAAGAGAGATTAGAAATTTTATTTATCATGAAACAACTTTATGCCAAGGACTTTATCCTTATTATTCACAGCAATACTGTATTTTATACAAATGGAAATTGAGAATCATAAAGAAGATATAATTTGCTCAAAGTCACATGTCTACTATAGAGAACTGAATCAAGGTTTCTCTGACAGCAGTGGTTATACTACTTTGAAATTGCAAGAAAAAAATAATTATTGCACTTTCTAAGCAAATTCACTAAGAAATAGATGATGGGACCCTTGCTTTTTCACTTCAAAGGCTCTTAAAATGATGTTGCTTGGCTGATAGGCTCTCCTAAATTGGCTTATCCTGTGGGAACAATTAAGCAATAATCACTTATAAACGGCTTCAGGGAAATGCTGAAGCTGGACTCTTGTTAGTCTACAACTTCTAAACAAAATAACTGCAAACATGCCATGGTTAAAATAGCTTTTTCTTTTCACAGAATACATAACAATATATAAAATAAATTAAAGCACATTTGTATGTGTAAGAGCATAATATATATTTGATTCAAAATTGATATTTGGAATAAGATTACACCATTTTTGCCCTGATAGAAAGATAATGATGCCTGAAAATAAGAAGCAATATAAGTATCATCAGAATCAAGCATGTGTTTGCCAAGTCCAGTAATTTCTAACGCCAAAATGGGTTGTTTTAATAAATATATTTTTCTATGAAAATGAATGTGGTACTTTCTTATCATTTGAACAAAGGATTTGTTCTTTCTTCTTTATGAAAACTAAGCTATAGTTTTAATTTTAAAAAATAAAGTAACATCATCAATCATGAAATTAGGTAGATAGGATTAATGTGTTGGATATACTGTTATAAAAATCATAACAAAAGAACTTTATAAATCTTGACTTTCAAGGGCTGTAAACAAACAAGGAATGTTACATCCAATTAAAAATTAGGTTATCTTGGTACCTAAAAATATAAACAAGAATTCAAGCTTAAAAATGAGTCATGGACTTGCACTTTCGGCCATGATGGACTAACTGAGACCATGCTGACACTTCTGCCATTAACAAACAAACAAACAAACAAAAACAAACAAAACAAATAAAAAGCACCATAGACAATTGTGTTAAATATATTAAAAAATCTCTTTTTATTCATCAGACAAAAGAGCATATATGATTGTGATTTCTAAAGGAAAAAAAAAAAACAAAGGAGGCGATTCCTGTGATTATGCTGGCTGTCTGTCTGGATACATCTTCCAGATCTTGACAAATTGGAGCGAGAACCCGACCAAAGCAGGGCAGTTTCACTAAGAGGAAGAGATAGACGTCAGAGGTCAAGTAATCCGATAGAGCTAGAATTTGCTGGGGATAGTACTAGATAAGATGGAACTACACAAGTGCTCCATTGAATCTTTGCCTAAATACTAAACTGTGCATGAGTAGAGTAAGGTACCACAAATCTGCACAAAGAAGAGCTTCCAAAGAAAGAATAATGACAAGGAATTATAAACAGTACACCTAACAGAGCTCATACAGATTCTGGAAATGTTTGAATTCCAGGCAGCTGAATTGAAAAGACAACACTGAACAATCTAGGTCTCTGAGAGGCCATGCCTTACAGCTTGATTAAATTGATTCTAGAATTAAAGCTACTTTTAATTTGTTCTAACAAACATTAAAAGAAATTTAAAAAGAAATGTTGATCTGTAAATTAACTACCTGACTAAATTAATCTAGAACAAAGCACAACGCTAGAAAGCAATATGTTCTAGACACTCGATAATGTATCGGCAAAAAGTTAAGCATCTAATAAGAAAGATTACTAGATATGAATAAAAGCAGGAAAACATGTTGTAGTAAAATGTCAGGTGTTAGAAATAGAACAAAAAATGATACAGATGATGACAAGAACATAAAAGTTTATTATAATATGACCAATATGTCCAAGCATTTGAAGAAACAGATGAAAACAAATAAGGAGAGGAATTAAAGTTATAAAAACAATAAAATGGAACTTCTATCGTTTAAATAATTTAATAGCTGAATTTTTTTTAAAAATCACTACATGGGCTTCATAGCAGTTTAGACAATGAAGAAGAAAAGAAAACGTTGAAAGTATAACGATGAAAAACTATCCAAACTGAAACGGAGATTAAAAAAACTGGAAAAAAAAAAATCCCATCATCTCAATGACTGTGCTCAAACTGTCTAAAATAAATGCCTTCAGAGTCCTCAAAGGAAAGAACAGATGAGAAAAAGAGGAGATCAAAAAATTAAATAGTGATTGAGCCCTTTAAAATGAATAATCCTGGCATTAATACTACTAAAGTTAAAAAAAAAAGAGAGAAAGATAAATAAGTGCCATTTACATTTCAAATGTTTTGAGTAGCATTTTGTATAATTATAGTTAATTATAACTATAGTATATATATATATATATATATATATATATATATAGTTTTCAGACTACAAATTGTATGGATAATTCTTGTTGGAACTTACTTTCTTCACAGTATTCAACTATCTACAGTTCTCCTTTAATGGTTTATTTAATTATTATCATTTTGTTCATTATTCTATCTCCAGTACCAAGAAAGTTTCGATATATAGGGTATATTCAATATATATTTATTCTATGCTACTCCTTTGCACTTGCACTCATTTTCTTTCCATCCTTCTTTCAATGCTGGCCCTAAACACTTTTTCCTACTCTTGTTTTCATCAGTATATCTAAACCTCATACTAAGTGTAGTCCATAGAGTTTTCAAAGTTAGTTACACTAATTACTTCTATCTCCTTGACTCATTCATTGATTAAATTGTATATGTGTTATATATGCACAAATATCATTTTTCAATGTCCAAGTCATCATTCATTCAGTCAAACTGCTTGACTTTTATGATATTTTGGTAAATATTGCTCAATTTAAATTAGTCAACAAAAGAACATTATTATTATCTTTTCACTTCTATTCTTTATTACTCTAAGTTCTCACATTTGATTTTTCATCATCCAATAATTTGCTTGGTGACTAATTTTGAGTTCTACCCACTTTATAAAATTGGGTGCCTTTTGTTGTTAATTTTTTTCCCCATAAAATGGCAGAAGATTTTAAATAGACCGCTCTACACTAGGAACACATTATGGATATCACATAAAAGTTCTTTTGGCGTTGACTTTTATATGTTACATCAACTAACTGATTAATGTATAGATGGGATGCACATCACGGGAATACAAATACTGACCCCATTGTACTAACCCAATTTCATAACATAGTTAAAAGAAAAAAAACATGCTCTGTTAGGAGACAGGCAACATGGTTCTAGTCTTGGCTTTGTCACTTGATGGCAAAGTTTTACATCATTTGTAATATGACTAGGTTGATATAATTTTCAAACATTCTTAGATTCCATTCTTAGTGGAATCAATTTCCCAAAGAAATGCTTCAATAGGACCCATTAGATTAAACAGTTAGTTTATGGCACTAGTTAAAGCTGAAAAAGGAGTGCTGGGGACCTGGAGGCTTCCAAAGAATTATGACCATCTACTCCTCTCAGCTCCTATTTTTCCACTTCAGGTAGACTCCAAATCAACTCCATGTAACACAGTTTAGACTAGATGTTCTTTAAAGTTTCTTCTAGCTTTAACATTTTGTGATGACTTGTAATGACTACATGTATCACAAAGATTGAGCTTTTTGTTGTTATTTTATTACCGTTGTTTGTTTTTATTTCTTTTAGGGTACAGTGCAATTACTCATTAGGAGAAGAAAAGATATCTCTTTTTCTCTAATCAAATATATGACAGGAAGGGAAGAGGTGTCAATTCATTGCCTGGAGTCCACTGGGACACTATGACTGTCAGCTACAATTCCTGACTTGTGAATTCCACTACCATAAAATAGTAACCAATTTTTTTTTGTTATGTAAATATTGTAGAGACAAATTCAAAGGCAGAATTAGTTCTGAGCATTTCTTTTTTTGAGGGGTGAGCGGTGCAGAGGAACAAGAGTGAATGTTTATTTCTTTAAATTAGTAGCAACCGATAAAATTTCAGATCCCTTTGAAATACAGAAAATGTTCAATCTCTAGACCAACTGCAGCAAATTTACAGCAAACGCTCCTGCATCCTTGGAAACGGTTTTATGCTACAAACTAGGAATCTCTCCAAACTTACAATTACATGATTCAAAACAGGTAATTTTCACCCCAATCTCGTGTTTTCATTTCAGGTCTTAGTTAATACTCTCTTGATGGTTGCTGTTTGATGAATCAGCTTTCCTGTTAACTAGAGGTTCAGGGCCATCATCTAATGAAAACACTCTGTGTTTTATGACTCCCCAGGCTACAGTTCTGCATATTAAAATGGAATTTCAATCTCACTCTTAGAAATAAAATCAAAACTAGCATCTGTGATTTGAACAGAACTGAAAAAAAATGCTGCTCATTTAATGTTAACAATATTTTTCATGCTAGACAGTATAAAAAGGAGGCTCTGGTTATAAATTTTAAATGTCTATAAATTAGAAATAAATTGGTAGAAATCAGCACAATAGTTCAGTGCATGGGTTAGTTCATTATATCTACAAATTTGAAAGCTACAGTTTTTCATTCTAGTTAGAAGTTTGCCAAAATATTGACAAATTAAGGTTTCTTGCTGTTCCTCAAGTAACATTGGTAGCATATCACTTCCATTCCCCCTCTTGCAAATCTTGAGTCCCTCTGATCACTCTTTGAAAGTTCCTATCTCGGAATAGTTACACATTCATATTCAGGAGGAAGACAAAGGAGAAATCATTCTGTAGCTCAGAATTAAAGTCATGACAACAGATTAGTAAAAGAATTGGAGCTTTTTAGGTGATTTTCACCAATCATATTTACACAAAAACACTGTAAGATAACATAAAAACAAAATAGCCAACTTCCCAATAAGGAGTTAATCAATAATCAATAAAGCATTATGGAATATTGTTCAGTGTTTGGCCATCTAACTCTTTCACCCTTATCCTTTCTCCCTTTCTTTCACACACACAGACATACACTCGCAGTCCACTTTAACTAATTATGCAAGAGTTTGTAAAACTTTGTTAGGAAATTTTTTTTTCAAAAGAATGTAATACTGTACGAAAGATGTAAATGCAATAACCAGTATTTATAAAACACATATCATATCTCAAGTATCAGGCTAATCTTGTGCCCAGTCTTCATCTAGTTTTATCTTCCAACAACCCACAAATTAAATGTTATTTATATCCTCCTTTTAAAAAAATTTGGTAACTATACAAAAGATCAATAAAACCAAGAGTTGATTTTTTGAAAAGATAAACAAATTGATAAAACTTTAACCAGACTCATCCAAAAGAGATAAACAGAGAAGGAGAAAGAGAGAACCCAAATAAATAAAATTAGAAATAAAACAGAAGCGACAACTGACATCATAGAAATACAAAGGATTATAAGAAAATATTATGAACACTTATATGCCAACAAATTAGACAATCTAGAAGAAATGAATAAATTTCTAGAAACATACAATTTTCTAAGACTGAATGAGAAGAAACAAAAAATCTGAACAGACTGCTTGTGGGTCCCAGGCCTGGCTGGTCCCAGATCTGGCTGTGATCCAGGCTTACAGCTATAAATAGGACCCCAGATCTAGAATGTTACAATAGTGTAGTAGGACACCTGCACCTAAATTATGTAAGCATAATTCAACTTATAGTATCACGCATGTGTGGCTGAATGCCACTATTGTACTCTGATATATGTGGAGCCAAGCAGTCCCCTGGGGAGCGGAAGTGGAGCACAAGAAGGCAAACAGAAGCAGAAATGTGCTCCTCACAAAAGAACTGCACTCCCTGCCAGAGAACTGCACTCCTCACAATAAAGTTGGTGCCTGCCATTTCATTCTCATGTTGGTCCCTTGTGCATTCTTCCAACTGGGCATCTCACCATCAAAACCTTCCCTTCTCAATCAGTCCAGTGCTAACACTGCTTAATACTACAAAATCAAATGAGTAATCAAAAAACTTCCAATGAGCAAAAGTCCTGGACTGAATGGCTTCACAGTGAATTTTACCAGACTTTCAAAGAAGAATTAATATCTATTCGTATCAAAGTATTCCAAAAAATTTAAGATCAGGGAAGGCTCCCAAGCTTATTTTATAAGGCTACTATTACTCTGATTCCAAAATCAAACAAAGACATAACAACAACAACAACAAAAAAATCGTAGGCCAATATCTCTGATGAACATAGATACAAAAATCCTCAACAAAATATTAGCAAACTGAATTCAGCAATACATTAAAAAGCTCATACATCATATTCAAATAGGATATATTCCTGGGATGCAAGATAGGTTCAATATCTGCAAGTTAATTAAAATGATACACCACATAAACGAAATGAAGTGTAAAAATCGTAAGATTATATCAATAGTTAAAAGTTTTTGACAAAATCCAGCATCTATTTATTATAAAAACTCTCAGCAAAATGGAAATAGAGGGAATATACCTTAATGTAATAAAAGCCATATATACCAAACCCACAGTTAATATCATACTCATTGGAGAAAAGCCAAAAGTGTTTCCCTTAAGATCAGGAACAAGACAAGGATGTCCACTTTCACCACTTTCATTCAACATAGCGTCAATTTTATTTCTTCATCTCATCCACAGCAATCGGATGAGATGAAGAAATAAAATTCATACAAATTGGAAAGGAAGAAGTAAATGGTCATTATTTGCAGATGACATGATACTGTATATGGAGAACTCTAAAGATTCCACCAAAAAACTATTTGAACTAAACGAATTTAGTAAAGTAGCAGGATACAAAATTAATATTCAGAAATTGGTTGTATTTTTATACACCAATAACGAACTATCAAAAAGAAAAATTAAGAAAACAATCCTATTTATAATTGCATCAAAAAATAACTAAGAATAAATTAATCGAGGACATAACAGACCTATACTTGGAAAATTATAAGACATTGAAGAAAGAAATTGAAGAAGACATAAATAAATGGAAGCATATATTGTACTCATGGATAAGAATTAATATCATTAAAATGTCTGTACTACCTAAAGCAATCCATAAATTCAATGTAATTCCTTTCAAAATACCAATAATGTTTTTCATAGAACTAGATCAAATAATCCTAAAATTTATATGGAACCATGAAAGACCCAAAATAGCCATAGCAATCTTAAGAAAGAAAAACAAAGTTGAAAATATCACACTACCTGATATTAAACTATACAATAAGGCTATAGTAATCAAACAGCATGGTACTGGCATAAAAACACATGCATAGATCAATGGAACACAATGGAGAGCCCATAAATAAACCAATACCTATATAGTCATTTAACTTTTGACAAAGGTGGCAAGAATATACAATGGCGTAAAGACTGTCTATCCAATAAATAGTGTTAGGTAAACTAGACAGATACATGCAAAAAATAAAACTGGACTACCTGTTTATACCATATACAAGAATAAAACAAAATGAATTAAGGACTTAAATGTAAGACTGAAAACTATTAAATTCCTAAAAGAAAACATGGGCAATAAATTCTCTGACACTGCTCTTAGTGATATTTTTTTTCTGATATATATCCTTGAGCAAGGGAAACAAACAAAAATAAGCAAATGTGACTACATCAAACTAAAAAGTTTTTGCACAGCAAAGGAAACCAACAACAAAATGAGAAGACCTCCTACCAATTGGGAGAAAATATTCCCCAATGATAAATTCAATAAAGGGTAAATATCCAAAATTTATAAAGAACTAATACAACTTAACACTAAAAAACCACAAACAATCCAATTAAAAAATGAGCAGAAGACCTGAATAGACATTTCTTCAAAGAAGACGAATAGATGGCCAAAGACATATGTAAAGATGCTCAATGTCACTAATCATCAGAGAAATGCAAATTAAAACCACAATGAGATATCACCTCCTACCTGTCAGAATGGCTATCATGAATAAATCAACAAACGAGTGTTGGCGAGGATGTGGAGAAAAGTGAACTTTTGTGCACTGTTGGTAGGATTGAAAATTGGTATAGACATTTTGAAAAACATTTTGGAGTTTCCTGGAAAATTTTTTAAAAAAGAATTACCTATGACCCAGCAATTCTACTTCTAGGTATTTATCTGAAGAAATTCAAAGCATTAATTCAAAAAGATATACTCACCCCTGTGTTCACCGCAGCATTATTTATAATAGCCAACATATGGAAGCAGCCCAAGTGCCCATCAATAAACAATTGAATAAAGAGGTGGTACATACATACAATGAAATATTAGTCAGTCATAAAAAAAGAATAAAATCCTACCATTTATAACAACATGAATAGATCTAAAGGGTATTATTATACTAAGTGAAATAAGTTAGATAGAGAAAGACAAATAGCATATGATTTCATATATATGTGGAATCTAAATAACAAAATACATGAACATATAAAACAGAAACAGACTCACAGATATGGAGAACAAACTGATGGTTACCAGAGGGGAAGAGGATTGGGAGCTGGGTGAAAAAGGGAAGGGCTCGTAAAGTACAGCATAGAGAATATAGTCCAAAAAAAAAAAAATGTGGTAACTAAAATTCAGAGTTATCAAGTCATGTATGCCAGGTCATAAAACTGACAAATTTTTAAATAAGGATTTAAACTGCTGATTTTGCAATACCAAAGCCCATGAGCTTAAATTTAAAATTTTGCTACTTTATATCTAGTCTTGTGGATATGTATGACTGTATGATACAGATGGCATTTGGATCTCTGTAGTAAGTGGTCTTATAATTGAAAAATCCTTTGAACTGAGGTAAGAAAGAATTGAGATAAAGTTCCATGCTTGTTCTCATTTTATTTTTACTTCTATTCCCCCTCTGATTTCTCCTCTTCTGTTCATCTTACTTTTCATTTGCTTCATATTTTCTTCATCATTGGAGCCCTCTTCATCACTGGCAGAGTCATCTTCCTTCTAGTTAACTTTTACAAAGTTACTTAGAAAAAACATTTTACACATATTGTAAAAATCCTCAAAAATTTATGTAATGTGGACATCTCATTTTATAGACAAGGAAGATGAATAGTAAAGAAGGTAAATGATACTCTTCTTGTAAAAACACACACATAAGATTATTAGACTGCTTAAAATGAATAAAACTGTGAAGTAAAAGATAAATGTTAGCTGGTTGCAAGAATAAAGGACAGTAAGGAATTTTATGACATTTCAGCTCAACTCATCTCTTATGAATCAAATAACAAACCTGAGAGCCTTCCAACCAATCAGCATCAAACAACATTTTAAAATCCAATGCATCCGTCATTCGGTTCTGAAGTTTCATCCGGAGATTTAGATAGTTTATGGTATTAAATTCAGCCTTCAAAAAACTCTTATAATTTGATCAGACACTTTCAGATGCTGTATTCCTCACATCAAAAACCACCACCATGTACATACCCCGATCCATTTGATTGTCACCAATCTTGCAGGATTCCTCACTTTTTACTCCTAGAATATTACCAGAAGTCCTGCAGTATTGAGTACATGCAGTGTTCAGGTTTGGACTTCACTTGGCTATTCTATTTCCTACCAAGCACAGATGTGAAACAAACTAATTCACTAAAAGTTTTAGAATTTTAATGTATAGAAGTTAGTATTTTTTGGAAAAAAAGTGATTGCTGTTCATGTAAATGCTCATGAAAGCCAAACAACATATTGATTCTTAAAAATTTACTGTGAAAAAAGAACACATGCACCATGCACTAAGCTGTAAGGTGAACTCATACATTTATTCAGTGATATCAGTTCTTATAAGGCCTCAAGAGATCTATCTTCAAAATTTGAAGGAAGGAAGCATCACTGTAATACTTCTCTAGTTTCCAACAATAAGGTCATTGGCAAACTATTGTTTCTTTATTGACAAAATAAAGATAATAACAGTACATATGTAATTAGGATGTTGTGATTATGAAATGCCTTAATACATGTACGCCACCTAGAAGAGTGTTTAACATATTTAAAGAGCCCAGTAAATGTACTTATAGCTATTTTTTATCATTCATTATAGGACTGTGATACTGAACAAGAAAGTTAAGGATAGAAACAAATGTCAAAATTGACCCTACAGTTTCTTTTCTGGGATATTGAGAGGGAAAGAATATCATTATTTAAGATTATTTAGGGAGAGGTATTTTTCTTTATAAAGGAATTTATAAGAAAATTTCTAAAAACGAGTGTTTCTATCGTAAACTATGCCTTTAACCTTCCACTGAAAAAAATTGCCTTAAGCACCTAGCAAACAAGGAGCTATATGTTGCACATATAAAGATAAAAGACATAGTTCCTCTTGAGTGTCACAGTCATGTGTCCTTGGACCATGCTGCAACTGAGCATCTTAAATCACCAGTCTGGAATAGATTCCTGTCCTGAATGATGGATTTTGCTCACTTAATAATGCCAGAGTTTCCTTGTTATTGGGGTGTTCAAGTGCCCGGGCTACAAAGTTGCCAGATTGTAGTTCAAATGTTTAGTGTGTCATTACTAATTTTTTGAGCATGGACAACTTAAATTGCCTCATTTATCTCATGTATAAAGTAGATATAAAGTAGATATAACAATATCTTTCCTATAGTACCATTGTAATGATTAAATATGTGTAAAGAGTCCACTGTAGCATAGAAAAGATATTTAATAAATATTAGTTCTCTTTCCGAAATCTATGTTTCATTTTTTTTTTCTCTCTCCCTCCAACACCTGTGACTTTCTGGTTGCTTATGTCAGCCCAATCTTTTGACTATGGGATACCCATTGGTGATAGAAGGAGCAAACTCTCATTAATGGTTTCTACTGATTTTTCTACACTGACACTCATATTGAATGGGGCCAACAGAGTTGAACATACGCCTAAAATATAATAACAAAATTTTGTAATTATTTTGTATCCAGGCCTGATACTATGTGGCAGGGTTAGTTCCTTTTCAAGACACTGAGGGAAAAATCTGTTTCTTCACCTTTTTCTGCACCTAGTAATCTGCCTGTATTTCTTGGCTTATGGGCCCCTCCTCTATCTTCAAAGTACATGACTCCAGTTTCGCTTTCATCATCACAATGCCTTATCCTCTAAATCTGACTCCTCTTAAATATTTCTTATATGTGTGGTTGTAATTCCACTGAGCCTACCTAGATAATCCAGAGTCCTCTCCCGATTTCCAACTCCTTAATTTAATCACATGTGCAAAGTTCCTTTTGCAATGTAAGGTTAACATTTACAAGCTTTGAGGATTAGAATGTGGGTACATTTGGAGGGCCATTATTCAGCCTGTCACATACATTTTCACTTATATTCAGATTAACTCCCAAAAATTAGATAAAAAAAATTACTTTTAGAAAGTTATAATGGGATTAAATATGGTCTTCTAAACCACTGTTATATTGTTGGAACCATAATAGGAATACTGTCATTTGCTTTCATCTACCAAATGGAAAAAATATCTCCCAAAGTATTGAGTGATAGAAAAACACTAAATTAATAAAGCAGGATTGTGTAAAACATAGCATTTCTCTGTATATAGAACCACAGATTTTCCCCCCAAGAAATACTTGTTAATGGAACAGATGTATTAAAAGAATAGCATTTTCATGCGACAAAGTTATCTGTTACTTAGACTGTGTCTGTATTTACTTTCTTCTATTTCTACTCAAATATAGTGCATTATTTTCATATTCAGTTGAATTAGCCACAGCTCCCAATGTACTTTTTTATCTGATGTAAGGTTAATGTGGTATCAAGAAATTTTATGAATTAGAATTTCTTGTTATTGCACAAGAGTTATAATAACACCATCAAAAGCATTGTATTGGATGTAATACAAAAAAGAAAAATAATTAAACTAATATAAACTAGAGGAGAATATTCTGATAATGACTTTCTTACATGGCATTTCTTATTGTGCAGATTATGAACTGGCTTAGCATGTCAGAAAACTGTATCTTTAATTGGTCTTTGTAACCATCTTTCTAACCTCTGAAAGATATTAGCTAATAAAGGAGAACATTGCTTGCATTATTTAGGGCCTGAATAATTAGCAAGTCAGTCTCCAGACAAAGCTGATATTCTTTATTATTGAAAACATCTAGGCTACCATATTAACTACATCTTTGCTCTCTGAGAGATACCCATCAAGATGGTAGTCAGAGATTTGCTGCAAGAAATTCTTTGATCCAAATTGTTTTAATTTTACAGAAAACTTGTTTTCCTTTAATTTGAATTTAAATAATGATCTCTACCAACTGGTTGAGAAACATTAATGTCTTAAGTATCCTTTGGGATAAAAGAAACCGGTTTACTTATCAGAGACCACATCAAATTCTTAGTCTCTCATTTAGTCAATAGCAGCATTTGCTATTACATGCACTGAAATTGAAAAGTGCTGACCAAGGGAAACAAGTAAATGAAAAGGAAATTAACTACTCTCTAACAGATGGACAGAGTCAATGAGTTATAAACTTCAGTGAGATAAAAATGTAATCTGTAGTGGTTCAGGATTTCGTTTGTGTGTATTATGTGAGTGTGTGTATGCATGCATATGCACATCTATATTTGAAACTCAGAAAATTCTCAAGCCTCCTTGGAATGTTGGCATGGAATAGACAATAGGCTTAGAATGTAGTAAAAGTTATTTCAACTAAACTCATGTTTAGTAGAGGTAGAAAGAGGTGTATCACTTTGATCATAAGGACAAATTTTCAGTGATTCTTTAGATTTTAATTCAATTTGCCTCAAGAATTATGTTACTAGTATATGTAAAACTCTTAACTTAGTCCTAACTAAACAAATAGCTTAGAAGAAATATTTCAAAATAAATATCTTAGAGTTTGGGGCAAATGTTAAATTTGCACTAATTTTTCATTATATGCACTTTAAACTTTCTGTCATGTGATATTTTGGGGAGGCTGAAGTTAGAAAAAATGGGCTATGAGAAAATACCTAGGTCAGAATTACACTTTGAAAACCAGAGACATTGAAAGCCTCGCTCCCCGGGGTTCTCAGCATCAAGATATCAAAATAATATGTTCTGTTTTATATGAGTTGAACTGTCTTTCAAATGATCTCATTGACTCAAAGGCTTCTGGTTATAAAAAAGTGATTTTTTAACACTGTGAACAGGGAAAGAATATAAATATCATCAGAGAGATGCATACTAGGGAGTTACTGAGATTCAGAACAATAATTTCCAGCTTGGGAGAAGAGTGACAGCTTCTTGGAAGAAGTAGCCTTTGAAATAACTTGTAGAAGGCTTGTGATTTTGACACATAGAGCTGAGGGTAAAAAGGGTTATTACCAAATGCAGGATGAATTAGAAACAAAGGCATTCAGAACCAGGGTGAGCAAGGTTATCTTCTATATATCCATAAATATTGAGTAGTAGACCATGACAAAAATCACTAGATTTTTTTTTCAATATCGACTTTGTTATCTTATAAATGCTCATTTTTAAATTATATATCTATTTTGAGATATAATTTATGGACAATAAATCATGCACATTTATAGTATGCAATCCAATAAGTTTGACATACATTTACTGTTGCTAAATGAACATCACACTCGAGAGTGAATGTATCAGTTATTCTTAAAGGTTTCTTTATGCCCCTTGACATGTGTAGACCCCCACCCCAAGAAACTACTGATCTGTTTTCTGGCACTATCTATTAGTTTACATTTTCTAGAGAATTATATGAATGGAATCCTACAATATGTACCCTTTTATGTCTGTTTTTTTCACTCAGTAAAATTATTTTGAGATTCATTCATAATGGAGAGAGAGAGAGAGAGAGAGAGAGAGAGAGTTAGTTCAGTTTTTTAATTGCTGAGTAGTATTCCATTATATAAATATTCCATAGTTCGTTCATCCATTTGTTTGTTGATGGACATTTGATTGTTTCTACCTTTAACTATTTCAGATAAAGGTGCTATGGATATTCATGTATAAATTGTCTATCGGCATGTGCTTTATTTTCCTTTGGTAAATATTTAAGAGTGTAATGGTTGGATCATTTGGTAGGTAGGTGTATGATTAAATTTTATAAAATTGTCAATTCCACCCCCCCCCCAAAAAAGTGAGTGTATCATTTTAAATTCCTACCAATAGTGCATGAGAATTTTAATTGTTTCAGATTCTCACTAACATTTGGTAAAAATTTTACATTTTATCCATTCTAAAAAAGTGTGTAGTGATATTGTATTATGTGCTTAATTTTAATTTCTCTAATAACTAATGATGTAGAACATCTTTCATGTACTTATTTTTAATAGGTATACATTCTTTGGGGAAATGACTTCATTTATTTTGTTCAATTTTAAGTAGGTTATTTGGTTATTAATGAGTTTTTAAATATCTAATACTTGTACAATGAAAACGAAAAACTTTTGCCAGATTTACTTTTAAGTGTTTTTTATTACCTTTGTAAATGATATTGCTACTGCAAATGCATACCATATGTTCAAAAACTTAAGTAGAGACAAGAAAGACATAAAAAGACAAATAGAACTTCTAGAGATAAACACTATAATGTCAGTTAAGAAAAATATGTTAGAAGGGATTAATGAGTTTAAACATTGCAAAGAAATTAACACTACATAGTAACAAAATGATATCAACAAGGGTAAATATATAAGGTTTAAAATGTATTAGTATTTAAATCTCTAAAAATAATTGATTACTTAAACAAAAATTTGGTGTCCTGAATATTTTGAATTCCTATAAATCTTCTTGAGCCTTTTTCTAAAACTCAATTAAATTACTTGAAATAGTTTGATCTTTTTGCTCTTGCTTTTAAAATTTGTTAAAATTTTAACAAATGTGCTTGCCTCCTATTAGAATCACATCAAAATTACAACTAAATTGCAGAACAGCCATCATTGGGAGTCACTTGAAGTCTAGCCAAAAGAAGTCCTACAACTAGGGATACACAGAAGAGGCCACTTTGAGATTGGTAGGAGGGGCAGAGATGTGGAACAAGCTGGTCCCACACCTATGTGTGCTGGTTTAAAATTGGGAGTGCTATGGAAATCTCCCTGGAAGAGCAAAGGGTTCCAGCCCTACACCGAGTTCCTCAGCCCAGGGTGCCAGTGCCAGGAAGTGAAATCCTCACAATTTCTGGCTGTGAAAACCAGTGGAATTTGTGGCTGAGCAAGACAAAGGTCTCAGGAAGTTGCAAACATTCCTCTTAAGGGGACTGTGCATGGACTTACTCACTGATGGACTCATTCACTCTGAGATCCAGCACTGAGACAGCAGCTTAAAAGGCGCCAGGGACATATGGGGAGAAACCGAGTTGTTCGGTTTCAGAGTGAGGGTTGGAGAGGCAGCTTTCTCCCAGATAGAAGTGCTGGTGGAGGCTATTGTTCTTTGCTGGACCCTCCCCACTCCCAGCATGCAGACAGAGGCAGATGCCATGTCTGAGTCTCCAACAACCTGGCTAACACCATTAATCCTACCTTGGTGATTCCCTGAGACCCTGCTCCACCAAACTTGTGGGCCCACCCAAGCTGCTTCCAGTGGATTTTCCATACAAATGGCCTATCTTGGCTCATGCTGCAAACTTTCCTAAAATCTGTCAAAGGTTCACAAAACCCAAACAAGCAGCATCTAGGCTCGGCATGCCCGGTACCTCTTGCTGAGCAGCCTCAAGCCCAACACCAGCAGCAGCCTGCCTTGACTTTTGGCTTAGCCTCTTGAGGCACATCCAAGCCTAGTGTGGGTGGTGATCACCTGCAGATTTCTTGGTGGCTCATGCCAGGTGGCCCTGGGAGAGGTTAGTGACTGATGTTGGACTGTGGTGGGGCCCCTTCCAGGAGGCTCTAGACTGTGCACCCAGTGGACGGCTTTGGTCTGAGGTGGTGTACCACTGAGGATTACATCCGAGAATGATGCATCCAAAACACAGACACGGCAGGTACCAGAGCCTGGCCTAAGAGAATCCTGCTCTGTAGGGTCAGCTCCTAGACAATAGTTCCTCCACTGTAGTCACCAGCCACGGTCCTCTCAACTAATCAGCTCTAGGGTCAGTCCCTTCCACTGGCATGCAAACAGTAATCAAGGCTCAACCCATGCCAGGGACACACATGGAGCACCCAGCTCCAGTGACCATGGAGATTATGCCACTGGGCCCCACAGGACACCTACTACATCAGGCCACTCTACTAATATCAGTAGACATGGCAGCCTTACCTAATATATAGAAATAAACACAAAGGCAGACAAAATAGAGAAATAAAGAAACATGTTCCAAATGAAAAAAACAGAACAAATTTCTAGAAAAATAACTAAGCAAAATGGAAACAAGTAATCTATCAAATGCAGACTTCAAAACACTGGTTTTAAGGATGCTCAAAGAACTTACTGGAAAAGTAGATGAACTCAGTGAGAACTTTACCAAAGAGATAGAATAAAACTAAAAGGAGATAGAAAACATAAAAAAGAACCAATCAGAAATGAAGAATATCTTAAGAAGAATTAACAGTACATTAGAGGAAGCGGAGGATCAAATCAGTGATTTAGAAGATAAGGTAGCAGAAAACAACCAATCACAACAGCAAGAAAAAAAAATTTAAAAAAAAAATGAGAATAGTTTAGGGTCCTCCGAGACAACATCAAGTGTACCAACATTCATGTCATAGGGGTACCAGAAAGAGAAAGAACAAGAAATTGAAAACACATTTCAAGAAATAATGATGGAAAACTTCTCTAACCCAGTGAAGGAAATAGACATACAACCCCAGGAAGCTCAGAGAACTCCAAAAACCAAGGATCCAAAGAGGCCCACATCAAGACACATCATCATTAAAATGCCAGAGGTAAAAGACAAAGAAAGAATCTTAAGAGCAGTATGAGAAAGGCAGTTAGTTACCTACAAGAGGGCCACCCATAAGACTCTCAGCTTATTTCTCAACAGAAACTTTGCAGACCAGAAGGGATTGGCATTCAAAGTAATGAAAAGCAAGGACCTATAACCAAGATCATTCTACTGAGCAAAGCTCTCTTTTAGAATTAAAGGACAAAGGGCTTCCCAAACAAGAAGAAGCTAAAGGAGTTCAACTCCATCGAGCCAGTATTACAGGAATTGATGGAGAAAAGTCTTTAAGAAGAAGAAAAAGAAAATTAAAAATTTGAATAATAAAATGGCAATAACTACATATCTATCAACAATTATTTTGAATGTAAGTGGATGTAAATGTTCTAATCAAAAGATAGGGTGGCTGAATGGCTAAAAAAAAAAAGACCTTTACAGGTGCTGCCTACAAGAGACTAACTTTAAATTGAAAGGCACACACAGACCGAAAGTTAAAGGTATGGGAAAAAATGTTTCAAGAAAATGAAAACAAACAAGAAAAAATTGAGGTAGCAATACTTACATCAGACAAAATAGACTTTAAAACAAAGGCTATAACAAGAGACAAAGAAGGACTCAAGAATCCTTCTTCTGAGTATTTATCCAATGAAACACAAAACACTAATTTGAAGGGAAATCTATATGTTCATTGCAGCATTATTTACAATAGTTAACATATGGAGATTACCTGGTGTCCATCATGGATAAAGAGCAGGTGGTACACATATGCAATGGAATGTTATTCAGCCATAAAACAAGAATGAAATCTTGCCATCTGCAACAACATGAATGGACCTAGAGGGCATTGTGCTGAATGGAGTAAGACAAATGCCATATGATTTCACATACAATCAAAATAAAATAAACAAACAAAACAGAAACAGATTCATAGGTACAGACAATATTTTCATGGTTGTCAGATGAGAGGGATGTTGGAAAGGTAGGTGAAAAATGGGAAAGGGATTAAGAAGTACAAAATGGCAGTTACAAAATAGTTATGGAGATGTAAAGTATAGCAAAAGGAATATAATCAATAATATTGTACTAACTATGTACAGTGTCAGTGGGTACTAGATTTATTGGGTTAATCATTTTGTAAGTTATATATCTGTCTAATCAGTATGTTGTACACCTGCAACTAATTTAATAGTGTATTCCAACTGTAATTAAACAATTAAAAAATATTAAAATCCTTAAAAAAATTGTTAGGCATCACCAAAAATAATTAATCCTCATTACTGGCAAGACCCTTCTGAGTATTCTATCAATGCCCAGTGAATAATGAAATCTTCCAGTTTGAATAGGAACAAGCACTACTCCTGGCTCTCAGTCACCTCTGGACAATGTTCCTTCTAACAATTTTAAACATTTTTTCCCGTTGCCTCATATAATTTTCTTGAACACGTGAACAGGTCATTACTCTGTTGAATACTTGATATGTGTCTTAAAATACTTGTCTGTAATCTATAGTTTCTCCATTTTGTGTAGCTTTTGTCTCCCCAGCCTTCTGTCTTCCAAACTCTAGCCACCTTGGTCTCTCACAGCTCAGCTTTACCTCAATTCAGGGTGTCCTTCAAGTTCCACTTGGGTTCCCCATCCCTTTGCAGCAGCCAGTAAACTTTCAAGGCACTAAGCTGAGGCAATCATATAGCTCATTTCATCTGTTTTACACCTTGCCGGTACCCCTGATCTTCATTGTTTGCTGTCCGGTTTCTTTGAAAATCATCGTTTTTCATATTTTGTCTATTTGGTTTTGATTGTTTCAGGAGGGAAAGTATATCCAGCCCCTGTTACTCTATCTTGGTCAGAGGTGCAAGTCTTGAATATTTTAATAAAAGATCTTACACTTTCCTGAATATTGATGAAACAGCAGCTTGGGATATGAAGGACAATTCTAGACTTCTTTTGGGCAAATCTCAGCATATCAGAGAAGTACTGGAAAGCAGAGAAAAATTTCTGGTCGAGGATATGGGTTACATATCTGCATAACTTCTTCCCCTGGCAAATTGTACCCGAAAGGAGAAGCTGGCTAGATAAGAATACAATGATTACCCATGGAATGAAGGACATCAGCAAAGGACAGGGAGGACTATATAGAAGAAATCCATGTTACCATATTCATAATCACATTATTATTATTTATCATTATATTCCCAAGTTGATGTTGAAGTTGACTTCAGGGGTTCTGTAAGGGAACCCCCAGATGCCTGTCACTGTTGATTTCAGATACTATTGCCAGCTAGATTTTCCTAACAGATTCTTTTCTTATAACCTGAGACCAGACACTTGAAAGTGCCAGACAAACTGGGGTAACTTGAAAGACAAGTTGCTTTGGCCTAGAAAAAGGAACACCAGCAATCTAATTTAGGTTCTTTATGTTGTAAATTAGTTTGATTCAAGTATTACATAGGAAAAAAATAATTGTATAACCTACTTAAACTTGATTGGCTAAGGTATACTTTCTACATTAACAATACATATACTAAGTTTCTATGAATATCAAAATGTTTTTTTCTCCCTTCTGTTACTCCTTCCCGCATTGTGTCCATTACTCTGCTGTAGAGCACCTGAAGAAGCTTAACCTGTTCAATACTGTAGACATTTTACATTTCCACTGCCTTTCCCCAAAAATATAAGCCTTGAAATCTATTTTTCCTGTCTGCTTAGGGCAGAAACCATCAAACCTTTTGACTGGTTTTATATTTGACTGAAACCTGTCAAATGTGAGACTTTGAGTGGATCTCTCTGAAATTTATTTTTCTCATTAGTCAGATATAACCCTCCTTGTGTGTGTAAAACTTGGTAAATTTCATTCGCTATATACAAGTTTAATAATTCTGAGATTCTCAATATTATTTTTATTAATAGTGTATTTTAGATATTAAGAACTACTTCTTTGTATGCTAAACACATTTAATGTTGTCCTTTTTGATGAATTCTAAAATAATCAGACATATTCTTTCTTCTAACCAAACCCCAGACTGCTTCTTCTGAAATAACAATGACACAGTTTCACGTGTAACCTCTCACAAACTTTCTATACCTGTATAATCTACATCCATCAGGTTTTTATTTTTTTGTTTGTTTTGTTTTGTTTTTATTTGTTTTTTACACAATTGGTTAAAAGTACAGTATGCATTGTTTTACATCATGCTTTTACTTAATATTTCTTGGAGATCGAATGTGTATTTATTATGGAATTTCTATTAATTTCACTTTATCCCCCTCCAGGAACATATTATATTCTGCTATGTCCTTTATTTCTTTATCAACATTCAGAGAAGCCATTTTCCTACCATCTCTCACTAATTATTTACTATAGATGTCAGGAGGAGTCTTCCATGCCAAAGGAGAAAAGGAAATTTGAAGAATGTCATATTAGTCAGAGTTTTCCAGAGAAACAGTACCAATAGGATATCTATCTAAAGGAAGATTTATTATAAGAATTGTCTCATGAGATTATGGAGGCTGAGCTGTCCCACACTCTGGCATCTATAAGCTAGAGAACTAGGAATGTCGATGTTGAAACTTTGTCTGTGTCCGAAGGCCTGGAGAACCAGGGGACCCAGTATTGTAAGTCCCCAGTATGAAGGACCTTAGATGTCTGATGTCCAAGGACTCTCAACTGATGAATGATGCCTACCCACATATGAGAGGGTGAATTGTCTTTACTCAGTCTACTAATTTAGATGTTAATCTCTTCAGGAAATACCCTCACACATACACACAGAAATGTTTTACCAGCTATCTGGGTGTCCCTTAGCCCATCCAAGTTGACACATAAAATTAAGCATCACAGACGTAATAATAAAACCTATTTTCATGGTTCTTTAACTGACTCATTCTGTATAAGATAATTTTGTTTCAGTTTTTTTTACTCTTTTGTTCAAAAGCCTTTACTTGTTCACAGATACTTATTTAATCATATACACTTATTTTAACAAGTAAGCCTGTGCAATATCTGCAAATCTCTATGTCCTAGCATTCCTCTACACACATTCCATGCTCTGGTCCAAAGTGATCCTACTCCTTAGGGACCCACAATTTCCTACCTCCTGCTTTTGCTTAGGAGTTTAACTCTGCCTGAAATGTCTTCTCTCCTATCTAAAGGCGAAAAGCTACAAGCCTTTTATTGTTTTTCTGTTTTTTCAATACAGCATAACATCACTTTTATCTGAAATCTCAAATCTTTTGTATCTCTTTAAAGACATTTGTGCCATTGCTCATATTAGACTTATATACATACTAACTATCCCTTATAGAATAATTATTAATTACCTTAAAATAATGCCAATGTCTCTTTCTTCTGTGTATGCCATGTTCAGCACAATATCTTAGGTAAGGTAAGTGCTCAGTAAATATTTGCTGAATTGAACTGGTTGAATTTGGTACATTTTTACCATTGTGTGTGAATAAATTTCTGATTTATAAAGGAAATATTTCAACTAGCCTTGCTAGAATGTATCTATTACATTAAGTGGAAAGCAACTGCATGATAACTAAATAGGTACCTTTTATTCCTATGGACTAAGAAAGTTTAAGTTTCATTTAATGATAAAGATCAGAAAACAAAGGAAACGATCAGCACTAATAGTTCCCATTACCATGAGTGAAAATATTCAGCTTTTAATAAGTGACAGACCAGAATGTGATGGCAAAAAAATGATGATAAATAACTGTTATATTTTTCCTAACTCTGGCCAAAGTCAGAAAAAAAGAAAATATTATATAATCATTGCATTATGGCCTACAAGTGGAATTCATTTTTCATTTCATCAGTATCATAACACTCTTCATATTAGTTTCCACAATATCCATTGCAAATCTATCGTATATTACATTTGTACAATATGTTTTAAATGAGTTTTTTTTTTTTAACTTGCCCAGGGGGCAGTAATCAGTATACGCAACTCATGCAACATTTTCATAGAGGAAAAAATAGAATGCCTTCCAAATGAATACATAGAAAAAATGTATTTTGAATTATCAAAGAGGTTTTAGAATGCAAACTATTTATAAATGCGAATGGACTATATTCAGATCTAATACCAATTTAAAGGGAAAAAATTAGTAAAATTTTGTATTCCCACTTTATCAATAGACAAATTAGTTTGAGAAAAAAAAAACTATTAAGGTAGAAAGTGAAAAGAAGGCAATACTAAGTTTAAAAAATGAATGTATTTTAAGAGATTCTGTTTATTTGCTGAATTCAGATTTTAAATTTGTTTATTATTTTGTTTGTGTTATAGCAAGCAAATTAAAAAGAGAAATGCGGTTATTTACAAACTGGTTATGCCCAAAAGATTTTTTAAATAACAAGAAATAGCATAATTTGGAAAATTTTCTCAGTAATAATTTCATAAGCACATTTTATATGATTGTTTCTTATAACAACCCCTCCAACAGTTTCAGTAAAATAATAAAATAGTTAACCACTATTGAATATTTATCACAATCCACATCCAGTGCTCATGCTAAATATTGACTATGTTATTTAATTTTCATAAGAGATATTATTATTGAAATCCACTTTACAAAGAAACTGAGACTTAGAAAGATCGAGCACATTTCTCAACATCACTCAGTTACTGAGAGGCAGCCAGAATTCAAAGCTAAGACTAACAGACTAAAAGATGCATTTAACCATATGTCTCCTGTAAGTATTCTATAAGGAAGAAAATGAGTTAGTCTAATAGTGATAATGATGATGATCATCATCATCATGATAAAGAAGAAGAAGATACTTTTATCGAGCACTTACTATATATGTTGGATGATTTTCTTATCCCTTTATAATAACTCATTTAGACATTATGACAATCTATAAATACCATTATCACCTCTATTAAAAAAAAAAAAGACTATAATTGGACACAGAGAGTTTATCTCTTATCTGCTCAGTGTCACACAGCTGGTAACTCAAAGCTAGGCTTCATATCCTGGACTGTATAGTCATCAGATAATGTATATTTTATATCACTAGAGCAGTAAGAAGCTTCAGGACATATTCTTTTTCAAGAATTTAGAGATTAATTGTAATATTGAAGTTTGGTTGAAATGAGAAGATCCGAGTCAATAAAAACAGGTAAGAGGTTTTTGCAGATGGCCAGGCATGAGGTTATGAATAACTGTCTCATAATAGTCAAAATTGAAAGTAAAATAATTTATTTAAATCACTAAATTTATTTAAATTATTAAAACTCTTAAACATCTAATGAAACAAATTAAAGAATGATCACAATTTACAAACTGAGTTTGAGAAAAGAGTAAAAATGAACACAAGTTTATGAGTTGTGATGTTGGCAATGGCGTCTGGTAAGAGGTAAGTTTTAGAGAAAGTAAACTAAATGGTACTTAATATCTATGTTAATTAGCTGTTATTTTGTTGCTCTATCATCACTTGAGTTGATAGCAAACGTGTTTCAAAATTTTATCTGTTTATATAAAAATAAAGGAAGTTGTTAAAGCAGAATGAGTGTTAGAAGCTGATTCTGGCCCCATATCCTGCTATTCACTAAATATATGACTGAAAAATCACTTACTGTCTATGCACATCAGATGTCTTTTGTAATATACTATCTGCACTTACAGAATGGCTATAATTATCAAAGCAATTCATATGGGATATTACTTTCTAACATATAGAGAAATGAAAAATAGAATATAACTATTTCTATGCCTAAGCCCCTACTCATAGAATGTACACACCCTTGTTATACTATCTCTAAATAATATTCTTGATGGTAGCATGGGTTCATATCTCAGCTCTACCACTTAGCTTATGGTTTGTGATGTTGAACATTACTAGAACATTCTATGCCTTCTCTGTGAAATTGAATACACAGTAGTACCTAACTCATAAGACTGTATCGAGCTTCATGATATAATTAATGGATGTAAAGTGTTTATAAGAGTGCATAAAACACATAGTGAGTCAATAAATGTCATTTTTATTATTAATAGTAACATTATTAATAACAATGATTTTTACTGTTCAGTCATCTAATGAAACTCTTATGGTCTATCATGGACATATGGATTTCTTCAACTTAATATGGACAAAAATTATACAGCAAATGTCATGGGTATTATAATCTTTAAAGATATGTATAATGATCCCCCAAGTGTAATAATTTATAACCTAATAAATGTATTTGTATTGTTTCTAATTGTGCAAATAAAAGAAGTTGATATATTGCTTTACATGTGTATCCAAAATATACTGTACTTGTTTTTGTTGAACAACAATAATTATTTATTATCCAGTCACTTAAAGTGTTTATCTTACTATAGAATAAAGGAAGAGTAGGTCTGGTATATCACAGTTTGATTTAAAGGTACAATACCGTTTTGTATTTTTTCTTTTACCTTCAATGAGTATGTTGAATAATTCGATGAGGAAGGCATTTTCCTTGACAGATATTTATCTTAGAAAAAAATGCTGAGACTATAAAATATTTTAAAATGTTACCATGTGAATACTATTTCAGCACATATATTTCTGTGTAATGGCATTTGCCATCTGGCATTCTTACAAATAAGTCTTCTTTCTTTACACACTGTACATCTTTTTGCTTGTCTTTTTCAGTTTGTGCCTAGTCATAATTAATCTCCAGTTCACATAATAGGCCTCTCTTGCATGTTCTCTTAGCTAAGGAAACAAGTACTCAAGAGCGCAACATCATAGGCAGAGAACAAAGGATTCACATTCAGCTTTCTGTGTTAGAGAGCACTGATGTGAATCTCAGGAGCCAAGCTTCTTAGCAATGAAATGAAGGATTTACAGCCCTCCAGCTTTCTCAGCTACCAAAGCTCTTGAAGGCTTTCAAGAGATGACCTTCGTAGCAAAGGGCTGGATTCTTTTAATGCACTTACTTTCAAAAGGTAGCATACCTGTTTTTCCAGTGTCATGTGGATGCTATTAAAAGGGAGTTTCCATGGATACGACATCAGTGGGAATGAAGCAGGATTGTCCTCTTTTCAGACTTATTATTGCTCCAAATATTCCTAAAACTTATATCATGTCACTCCTTTTATTCATATTTCTTATTACTGGTTATAAAGCACTGTTTGTGGTAAGTAATTAATGTCTCTCTAAATGTAGGTTCAAACACCAAGGTATTTATGAGAGATGTTGTAACGTGCATGGAGAAGAGGTCAGTTAATTATTAATAATTTATTGAGAGTTTTGTTATGAGTCTTTTTTATATGACTTTAGAGAATACACATTAAGAAGAGACACCATTCATTTCTTTTAAGTGATAACAGAATTTATCAAATTTAAAATCTCCCTTAAATAATGTGAATTGGAAGTTGTATCACAACAACACTACAAAGTTCCCCTTCCCCTTTCTTTTTGTATTTTGGGTGATTTAATTCTAAATATATATTATGCCCTTATAATTACACATTTTTGGAATATTATGATTAAAGTGTATCAAATTATTTTTACCAAGAACTAATCAAATGTCAGATATTAACAAATCAATTAATTTGTTGAGCATCTATTATGTGTCAGGCAATATACTTGTCATTGGGACTTCTACAATGAAAAGGATACATACTTTCTCTGGAGAACTCATGAAAGACCCTCACCATCACCTCTTCATAAATATATGAAACCTTGACAGTAAATGTCCCCAAGCTTGAGAACACAGTTATAAACTGTTTGAGCCATTAGTCATAAACTTGTGGGGCAGGAAACCCTTCCTGAAAGAAGAGAATGGAATTCCTGAAATGAGAGCAGACTATGAAAAATAAGCAGTTAGGTGAACTTCTCTATATTCAGTTCAGCAGCATCATTTATTGACTAAACCATCAATACATGAGAGGACAAATAAATCTTTTAAAGATATTGCTAATCAAGTTCATTGAAAATTTAGCTGAGTCCACTGAGTTTTAAAAAAAATTTTAATGTAGTTGATCAGCTTTTATTTTCCTTACATTGGCTTTTGGTAAATAAATATAGAATAAAACATATTTCTTATGATATTGTTTGATTTTAGTTTATTAATAAGCAGAAATCATTCACTTGTAGAAAACTTTAATTTGTAAAATAAGTTTTATTCTTTTATCTACTAATAATTTATTTTCTTTTTCAATGAAATATGTGTCATATCACTTTATTTCATTTGATGTTTAAGAAAAATCATGGAATTAAAATGTCACTAATTTTCCTATAACTATTAATGCTCCCGTATAAAAACTGTGTCCCTAGAAATGCACATCTAACTTCTATGAAGTAAACTAGAAATTGTATGGCATCTCATTGATTTGTGAATTGGGATTTAATTTTAAAAATCAATCATTTTCACAAGAAATTTATGGGTTTTGTTTGTTTGTTTTCTGCTTGGTATTAAAAAAAGCCAAAAAATGCATATTCACATTAAAGAAGACTGATTAGTATTCAGATAACCAAAATTCAGTATTAATTCTCAAATCATAACTTCAAAATAATGGGCAGGTTGAGGGGAAAAAAGTTACTTTTCTTTAAATAAAGATGAGGGGATAATTTAAGAGATTTTGAGATGGCCTTTGAACAATACTAGTCATCCTTCATGGAAAAAAATGCAATTTAATATAAATATTTAATCTTTAAATTGTTTTTTTAATTATAAAAAATAACCTACAAATATTCATTATTAACAAAAGGTCCAGCTTTACTTAACACTTTACTTAAGTGTTCATCAGAAGAAACTACATATAATCTGAAATTGGAAGAAAGTTATCTTCAGATTATTACCTTTGTATATGGAAATTATTGGTAAGAAATCAGTTTCCCAATACTTTAAAAGAAAACTATTTAACATATGCTTTCTTCTCTATTGCTATTTTTCTTCCTTGGAAAAGAGGTGAGAAAAGACATTAATTATTTCCTTTAAATATCTACCTACATTTCAGCCAAATACTTTAATGGATAGGGAAAGTGGAGCAAACTTTCACAGAAATTCGTAAACCCTTCAAGTGCCACAAATAGGTTTTAGGTAGCATGAGCAATTTATTAGATTTATTGCTTGTACTTGTTCACATGAAGGAAGTTATAAGGTATTCCTCAAAAGAAGATAAAATTGAAGGTTGTTGTTATAAACTGTTATTGTTGTAAGCTATCCAAACAAGGAATGTGACCTAGGAATAAAAAGGAAGTTATTTTATCTTTTCTGTCACCTGGATATGTCTCTCTTTTGAGTCATCTCTGAGTATTCCATTGTTTTATTTTTCATCCTTGTTCTGAAAGCACTCTTATTGTTTAGTAAGCAGAATTAGGGTAGCTGAAGTTTATAGTCAATGGCTGACAAACAATAAGGTCAATGTCTGTTTCATCCTGAAAAAATTGAGGTTACAACAGGTGAAATTATCATTCTCTTTTGTTTTTATGGCTCTAATAGAATGCCAGAGAGTCCCTGACCTCTGCTGCCAGTCATGTCTTACTCTAATCGCAACGTATAACCTTTGACACTCAATTAAAACAGGAAATAAAGCAAAGAATGGGTCAATATGCATGTTTAGACAATGCAAGCCTTCAAAGTGAATTCCAAAGGGCTTTCAAATATGCCATAACCTTTATTCATTGGGCACACAGGCATTAAAGTTATGTCAGTAAAGTAAAAGAACATAGAAACAAAAAAATAACCTGTATCATTTATTTTCTTTCTGACCCTAAGACCTGTGTATTAAGTTATCCCGCAACTGAACAATTCACATTGTTTCCTGATCTCAAAAGGCGAGGGTGTTGCTGAACGGGAAAGGATATATGCTTTGAGCATAGAAGGTTGCTAGCTTGAATAGTCAGATCTTTTTATTTAATGTGAATCTATTTTTAATTAGAAGAGAATCAGAGTGTACTTTTTTTTTTCTTTACATAATATAGTAGCATGGTTTTTGAGAAGAGTTAAGTATGACAGTGTCAGTGCTGGTAATAGTTTTGGTGATCAACTGGGGAGGCGTCTTCAGGTGTAGTGTAATTCTGATACATCCTACAAAGTTACAATTTATTAGTGGGTAAATTTTCCAAAATAATCATTTCGATTATTCACTTTTTTTAGATTTGTAGAATTTTCTTGTGGAATATACTATCAAATATAGTATCTTTGATAGTATATTCAAAGATACTATCTCATGTTTTATCATGGAAACAATGAGAAAAAGTGGGATAAAGGACATTCGTGGCAAAAAGCTATGACAGAAATAGCATGGTTTTGGGATCGATTAGATCTATATAGAAATCCCAATTTTATTTCTTGTTAGAAATGAACAAATTAAATAATCTTTGATTTATCATTTTCTATGAGTTAGGAATAATATATACCTCTTTATATTGTATTCCTTCTTATTGTTTTTTACTAAAAGTAGTTCTTATTTAATTATTCAGTGAATAGCATAAGACAGGCATTAAATAAATATTTCGTAGCTTGTTATTAATTTACTATATATGTTTCTCTGTCAAACAAACTGATTTGATCTAATACAATATTAGTAGTTAAAGCTCCAGAAATGCAGCACCAGAGTATAGAATGTCATGTAAACTAGTGATGTGTTTTAATTTCAGGTAAAATGGTTTACACAGGCTCTGGAATACACACAACACACAGAGAGACACACAAACACACACACATACACATTAGAAGAGATTTGGAAATATATGCATAAATATCTATAGCAACAATCCTTGGGTAGTAAGAATGTGGTGTGTTTTTCTTATTTTTCTGTATTGTACATTTACAGCTTTTGTAATAACAATATAAAAAATTATATTGATGTTTGCAAATCATCTACTTAGTTTAAAAATTGTAAATGAGATTATTAATAATCTGTTTTAGCTTCTCACTTAAAAAATATTAGGAATATTATCTTAGTATCATCTCTTGTTTCCAGTATTCACAGGTTCATTAATTTCTGAATGCATATATTAATTAATTGCAAATATGTGTTCCCTACATGCCAGTTGATAACTAAACTCATCATCTCATTTTAAAATAAAACTTTATTGAGTTAATTGCTTTAAAATGATGAATGATATTGCACTAAGCTAGTATTTTCTTAGACTACATTAGATATTGCATTAGACTTTGATATGTGGGAAAATGAGATTGTTCTTTAGTTTCCTTTTTTGTGCAAGATTATGAGATTTATTATAAATACGATACCTATTTTGAATGAAGAATATGGATGCTTTTATGCCATTATATATGCTTAGAACATTTTAGATAACATTTTGATTATTCACTTTTTTTAGATTTGTAGAATTTTCTTGTGGAATCAGCTGGACCTAATGCATTTTGGAAGGATAACTCTTAGTTTTCTTTATCATTTCCGTGTAAAGAAACTTTTTACTTATTCTAGAGTCAGTTTTGATAAATCGTATTTTCTAGAAAAGAATTCATTGAATTTATTGCATTGAGTTTTGTAAAGTACTTAAAGCTTTCACTACTTATTGGTTATGTTCTTCCTTCCTGTCATTAATTATTTTGTGTATTTCTGTGTTCTCCATTGTTTTTATGATTAGGCTATTTCTAGTTCTTTTTTTATTTATCTTTTTCAATGAGCTTGATGTTTATATTATCAATTCTACTGTTTTCAAGCTTATTAAATTCTACTTTTATTTTTAAATAATGAATTAATTTTATTTTTAGGGTACAAATTTTATCATATGTCTGTAAGATCTACTTTATTATATTGTTTAGATCTTCTGTATTTTTGCTTTTTTTTAGACTATTTGATCTATCTTTGTCACAGAAAGTATATTAAAGTCTATTATGTTTGTGGTTTTGCCTATTTGCCTCAGATCTCTGATAGATTCTACTTTATGACAGCTTCTGCTTCAGATTTGATGGATAAATATTTATTACTGTCATGTCATCATTGTAAGTTGTAGTCTTTAGTGTTATGAACTGCTTTCTTTTGTTTGTTTTGCATGTCTGTGAATTAAATTGAATTCTCCCTTAATTGTCTATTAACAATTTTGTATCCTCCTTTTTTTTTCACATACCTACTATGTCCTTGATCTTCCAACTTCCAAAATTACTTTGTTTACATAGGTCTCTCTTATACAACAAGTAACTTGGTTTTGCTTTGTGAGCAATTTGAAGAATTTTTTTCTTTTAATAAGACATTAATTCTTACTTATATCTTTTACATGACAAGTTTTCGTCAGTTCTGTGATTTATTTTATGTTATGTTTACTGCTTTAGTTGTCTTTCATTATGTAGACAGTATTTTCTATTTTGCTTTTAATATTTTGATATTTATGATATTCTATTATTTTTTCTTGTTAAACTTTACATTAATGTTAAAATATGATGGTCTTATCTCCCTCTTTATGTATTTATTTGTTTATTTTTAATTAAAATTATTGGAAAGATATTGGTTAATAAAATCAAGTAGGTTCCAAGTATATAATTTACTTATGTGTCATGTATATATATATATATATATATATATTGCATTGTGTGTTCACAACACAAAGTTAAATTTCCTTCTGCTACCAAATATTCAACCCTCCTTTAACCCTACCTACCTCTCCCACCTTCCTTTCCCTCTGGTAACTACTAATACACGGTCCATGTCCATGAGTCTTTCAGACTTTTTTGTTTGTCATGTTCGTTTGTTATTTTAAGCTTTATATCCCATATATGAGTGAAACTATGTGGTTCTCATCTTTTTCTGTCTGTCTTATTTTGCTTGGCATAATTATCTCAAGATCCATCCATGTTGTCACAAATGGCAGTATTACATCTTTTCTTATGGGTGAATAATATTCCATTGTATATATGTATCACATCTTCTTTATCCAATCATCTATTGAAGGACGCTTCAGTTGTTTCCATGTCTTGGCCACTTGAACAATACCGTTATGAACAGCAAGATGCATATATCTTTACAAATAAATTTTTCAAGTTTTTTGGGTAAATCCCAGAAGAGGGATTATTGGGCCCTATGGTAACTATTCTTAGTTTATTTGAGAGAACTCCATACTGTTTTCCATAGTAGCTGTACCAATTTACATTCCCACTATTAGTGCATTAGGGTTCCTTTTACCCCACAACCTCTCCAACACTTATTATTTGTCCTCTTGATGATAGCCATTCTAACAGATATTTGGTAGTAGCTCATTTTTGATTTGCATTTCCCTAATAGCTTTTGATTTGCATTTCCCTAATAGCTAGTGATGTTGAGCATTGTTTCTTATGTGTGTTAGCCATTTGGGAGAAATATCTGTCCAGGTCCTTCACCTTTTTTAATGGGATTATTTGTTTTTTAATGTTGAGTTGTATGATTTCTTTATATATTTTGGAAATTAAACCCTTATCAGAGACATTGTTTGCCAATACTTTCTCCTACTCAAAAGGTTGTCTCTTTGTTTTATTGATGGTTTCTTTCACTGTGCAGAAGGTTTTTAGTTTAATATAGTCCCATTTATTTATTTTTGTTTTTACTTCCCTTTTCTTTGAAGTCAAATTCACAAAATCTTTTTTTAAATCCAAGGTCCATGAGCTTAGTACCGATGTTTTCATCTATGCAATTTATTCCTTCATGTCTTATATTCAGGTCTATGATCCATTTTGAGTTAATTTTGGTGTATGATAGTAGATAGTAGTGTAGTTCACTCTTTTTCATGTGACTTTCCAATTTTCCCAGCATCATTTATTGAAGAGGCTTTCCCTTCTCCATTGTATGTTTTTGGCTCCTTTATCAAAAAGTATTTGCCCATATATATGGGGTTTTATTTCTGGACTCTCAATTCTGTTCTATTGATCTGCATGTCTGTTTTTCTGCCAATACCATGCTGTTTTGATTATTGTCGCTTTGTAGTATAATTTGAAGTCCAGCAGATTGATGCCTCCAGCCTTTTTCCTCATGATTGCTTTGACTATTCAGGGTCTTTTGTGCTTCCACACAAATCTGATCTATTTTGTTGTTCTCTTTCTTTAAAAGAATGTCATTGGGATTTTAAAGGGAATTGCATTAAATCTGTATAATGCTTTAAGTAATAAGATAATTTTAACTATGTCGATTTTTCTAATCCATGAATTCAGAATATCTTTCCTTTTTTTTATTTCTTTTTCAATTTATTTTAATGTCTTATAGTTTTCAGTATATAGATCAATCACATGCTTCATTTGGTTTATTCCTAGGTATTTTATTCTTTTCGTTGCAATTGATAAAGAAATTGTTTTTTTAATTTCTTTTTCTAAAAATTCATTGTTGGTGTGTAGGGATGCTATGGATATTTGTACATTGACTTTGTATCCTGAAACTTTACTATATTTGTTTATTATTTCTAATAGTTTTTCTGCAGAGTCTTTAGGATTTTCTATATATAGCATTATGTCATCTATAAAAAGTGACAATTTGACTTCTTTATTTCCTATTTGGATGTCTTTTATTTCTTTCTCTTGCCTGATTGCTCTAGCTAAAACTTTCAATACTATTGAAATACTATTGAATAATAGCAGTGATAGAAGACAGCTTTGTCTTGATCCTGATCTTAAAGAGAAGGTTTTTAGTTTCTGTCCATTAAGTATGATGTTAGCTAGGGGTTTGTCATATATGGCCTTTACTATCTTGAGATACTTTCTTTCCATACACATTTTATTAAATGTGTTAATCATAAATGGATGTCATATCTCATCAAAGGCTTTTTCTGCATCTATTGATATGAGCATATGACCTTTATCCTTTATTTTGTTCATGCAGTGTATCACATTGATCGATTGTGTATATTAAACCATTCCTGTGTCCCTTGGATGAAGCTCACTTTACTATGGTATATAATCTTTTGAATGTTTTATTGTATTTGATTTGCTAGTATTTTACTAGAATTTTTGCATCTATGTTTTTTGAGAGATATTGGTCTCTGTAGTTTTCTTTCTTATGTGTTATCTTTACCACATTTTGGTAATAGGGTAATGCTGGCCTCATAAAAAGAGTTAGAAAGTATTCCTCTTCTCCAATATCTTGGAAAAGTTTGAAAATGCATATTAAATCATCTTTGAATATTTGGTAGAATTCACCAGTGAAGCCATCTGGTCCTGGACTTTCACTTTTTGGAAGGTTTTTAATGATTGTTTCAATTTCCATATGTTGATCGGTTTATTTAGATTTTCCAATTCTTCGAGATTCAGCATAGGAAGGTTGTGTATGTCTAAGAACTTGTCCTTTTCTTTTAAATCATTAAATTGGGTGGCATATAATTTTCAGAATATTCATGTATGATCCTTTGTATTTTGGTGGTATCTACCTTAACATCTCCTCTTTCATTTCTGATTTTGTTTATTTGAGTCCTTTTTTTTCTGAGTGAGTCTAGCCAGGGGTTTATCAATTTTATTAATTTTCTGAAAAAACCAGCTCTCTGTTACATTAATTTTTTCTATTGTCTTTTAACTCTTAATTTAATTTAATTATTCTTTAATTTTGATTATTTCCTTCCTTCTCTTGACTTTGAACTCCATTTGTTCTTCTTTTTCTAGTTTTTAAGTTGTAATGTTAGGTTTTTATTTGGAATTTTTCTTGTTTTTTGAGATATGCCTATATGATACGAACTTTCCTCTTATTGCCACTTTTGTCATAACCCAAAAGTTTTGATATGTTGTATTTTCATTCTCACTTGTTACTATTTATCTCTTGATTTCTCCTTTTATTTCCTCTATAACTTAGTCTTTCTTTAGTAACAGATTGTTTAATCTCCACATATTTGTGATTTTTTCCATTTTCTTTTTGCAGTCGATCTACAGTTTCAAAGCATTATGGTCAGAGGAAATGTTTGGTCTGATTTCAATATTTCTAAATTTGTTAAGGCTAGTTTTGTGTCCCAACATATAGTCTATCCTTGAAAATGTTCCATGTGCACTAGAAAAGAATGTATAATCTGATGTTTTGAGATGAAAGGCTCTGCAAATGTCAGTCATGTCCAATAAGTCTAATGTGTCATTTAAGGATAATATTCCTTATCGACTTTCTGTTTGGCAGTGGGGTATTTAGGTCCTCTACTATAATCATGTTTTTGTCAGTTTCTCCCTTTAGTTCTATTAGTAGTTGCTTTACATATTTTGGTGCTCCCTGTTTAGAAGCATAAATATTAATAAATGTTATGTCTTCTTGATGTATTATCTCTTTTATCATTATGAAGTGTCCATCATTGTCTTTTGTTACTTTTTTTATCTTGAAGTCTATCTCATCAGATATAAGTACAGATATACCACTTTTCTCTGTATTCTATTTGCTTAAAATATCATTTTCCACCTTTTTCTTTGAGTTGATATTTGTCTTTGCAACTGAGATGTGACTCTTGAAGGTAGCACATAGTTTGGTTTTGCTTTTTGATCCAATGTGCTACTCTGTGACTTTTTATTGGTGAATTCAGTCAATTTACATTTAGGGTGATTATTGAAATATAAGATTTTCTTATAGCCATTTTTTCTTTTGTTTTGTGGTAGCTTATTGTCTCCATTATTTCTTTGCCCTTGCATTTCTGCCTATTATTTTAATTTGGTGATGTTTTATATATATTTTTTTTCTTTCTGTTCTCTATTGTTTTATGTTATGTGTCTCAGTTCTGGAAATTTTGTGTGTGGTTGCCTTTACGTTTATGTAAAAGAAAATTATATATATCTAGTATTCCTTTTTCTTATCTCCATTCCCCTTTGCAGATTCAGACCTTCATCTCTCCCTTTTTCTGTCTTTGTTGTTTCATATTATCCCTATTTATACTGTATGTTCCTTTTTAAGTTGTAGTAGCTGTTGTCTTCTTTTCTTTTCAAAGTTTTTTTTTTTTTGACCTTTAACCATTATGTAATATTTAAGCTTATAATACCTTGTTCTTAATAAGGGTTGCACTTTTCTGTTTCTGTCTGCCTATTAGTCATCTTACTCATAGTTTTGTACTTTTTTGTCCTTTTGTTTCAGGTAGAATGACCCCATTCAGTATTTCCTGTAATGCAGGCATTTGTGGTGGAAAAATTCCCTCAGCTTTCGTATGTCTGAAAAGATCTTTATTTCTTCTTCATACTTAAAGGAAAGCTTTGCTGAATTTATTATTCTTGACTAGTAATTTCTTTGTTTCAGTAGTTTGAATAGTCTGTTCCACTCTCTCCTGGCTTTTAAGGTTGTGTTGAGAAGTCTAATAATAATCTAATGGGTTTTCCTTTATAGGTTACTGTTTTTTTCTGAAGTGCAATCTTGAATTCTCTGTCATTTAAATTGCATATTTCTATATCTTTAAGTTTATTTTCTGAAGATTATCATTTTCTTTCTTAGCTGCTTTGTCAACTTGGTGGTTCATAGTGTTTGATGGACTTTGTCCACCTGAGCATTAATGGGGATGTAATTAGCTTTTTTAAAAAATAGAATATTTATTATAGGCTGATAAGAGGTGTATTTTTTTTATTTCCAGTAGGTGGCACCCATGCCTCCGGCACTACCCAAGCCTACTGGATCTCTGCTTTGAGGTTAAGAATGCCCTTTTTTCTCTGAAAGGTGTGTATCTCCTCTGTGACTAGGTCATCTTGCGTCCAGGGTTCCACCCCTGTGGGAGAATGTAAAGGGTGATAGATGTTCGAGTCTCTGGAAAGGCCCTGAAGCCCCAGAACAGCTCCAATTAGCAGGTGCAATACTCCGCTGCTTCTTTGCGAAGCAGCCTGACTGCGTGGTAGTGGGGTGAATTGGGAGAGGCCTGCTTTGTGTGTGACTGTTTTCCTTCCATTAATGCTGGCTCAGGCTTTAGCTGCTTTGCGTCTATATCCCTTCCCCTGTTTCTGGGCCCAGCTGCTGTGTATGTTTCAGTTCTGGTTGTGGAGTATTGCCTGTGGCTTGGTGCTCACGCTGGGAGAGTGGATGGCGGGGGGGGGGGAGGCGGGGGAGGGCACATTCTGGGATGGCAGAGGAAGGCGACCAGGCACCCCGGTGACTCAGCCTTCTGCTTGACAAAGGCGGTTTCTAAGACACAGCTGTCACTCTTGTGCTGTCTCCATCCTGCTCTCCACCTTGCTTCCTGGGCTCCACTGCGTGGAATATGCATATCCCTGAGGCGGAACTGTTTGGCCCTTCAAAAACACAAGAAACCATCGTGTATTTCTCTCTTTCCCCTTGACCTGCCTGGAGATCTGGGCTGGAGCTGCTTTCCGCAACGCCTGCTTTGTTATTTTCTTTCCACCTCTGGTCGGTGTGCACGAATGGCCCACCTTCAAATGCTCTGATGCGCAGATCTCTCGGATGTGCTTGTGTACATGTCGATGTTATTTATTGGAATGTAGGTGTTCAGCTCCTTACAGTTTCAAGGGGAGAGATCAGGGGAGATCTCTCGCTCCGCCATGCTTCTGATATCACTCTTATCTCTCTCATTTTTAGACATTATCTTTTGTTTCTCCAAACTGATGAACAATAAAATTAGAATATATTCTTTTCTCACCTTTCTCCTTTCTATAGCTTCTCAGACTCAACTATTGAATAAAATAGAATTATCTTTTGGGGGTACTTTGTTACTATAGTATAACTTAGAAAATCCTAAATAAACGTATTTTTGGCTTGCTGCTAACAGTATTCTATCTTTTTCTTATAGTTCAATAATTTTATCAGGAAATAGCTTTGTATTGATGATTCTAGATCAATTCTTCTTGGGACAGACTTTGTCTTTACTCTATGTAGATTCACATCTTCTTTATTTTAAGTACATCTCCTGAATTATAATTTTAAATATTTCATCTGTACCATTGTTTTGTTTTTCTTTTAAGACTCCTATTATATTTTGTTGTAACATATTTGCCCATCTTCAATACCTATTATTTTGTCCTATGGACCCTTTACATCTTTTATTTCAGTTTTATTTTCTTACCTCTGCATTTGATCTGCTCTGAACTTTACTGTGCTGTTTGTCAATTATTTCTTAGCTCTTTGTAATTTAGTCATTATTTCAGAAATAATTTTATGTTTTACTTCTACCTCTGTTTCTAATTCACATCTAGTAAATGAGCAAGATAGATTTCCTGGTTTCTCAACTCTTCTGATGTTTTAAGACTGTCAATTCCTCTTGTATATGGTACTAACACTTCAATATACATGTTTATTCCATGCACTTTTTTCTCTCTACCTTGATTATTCTTAGATCAATCCAGAACGTCTCCCCACAAAAATATCAAGCACCTGACTACAGTATTTGCTTCTCTAAGAATAAATAATGGAAATGCACCTTAAAAATTATAAGGATTAAAATGGAAATTTAAGAAAATATCTTATTATTTACCGATAATATGATTGCCTCTGTATATATAAATTTTTATTAGAATATAATATTTTAAAAATAGTATTAGCCTGGAAGATAAATTCAAGGAAACTAAAAGAGGTAGAAAAAGAAAAAAGCGAGATGAGACATAAAAACGAAATTCAGATTATTCTGTGGCTTTTATTTAAAGCTTTTAAATACAAAAATTTTAACTAAAAATAAAATATAAATTATTATATTTTAGAAGAATAGCAGAGATAATAGAAGCGTATACAAATATTCTTGTTCTCTTAAGATAAAGGAACTCTCAATTCTTCAGTCCGAAAGAATTTCCCAAGGGCCAATGACTATGAATGAATGAAAAAAAAAGAGACATAGACTTATAACACTTCAATATTTTAAGTGGAAAAAAGTCTTAATAAATATTTTAGGTAAAGTCAGTTGAAGAATGCTGGAAAGCTTTCTTAGAGTAAGAATCATATTGATATTAGACAGTATCCTTGAAACAATAGCATAATAACTTCAAAATTATGAAGATTTTTTTAAAAATTTTGTACCTAAAATTCTATAACAAGCAAAACTAACAGTCAAGAATAAGAGCAAATAAATACATTTTCAAATTAAAAAAACTCAGATATTGACCTTCCATGGCCACTTTCTGAAAGAAGGAAATATATTTATTAACGTACTTTACAAAAAAGAACAGAAATCCAAGAAAGAGGAAGATATAAGTACAAAAAAATATATATTTAATCCAGAAGAACAATGCAAGTAAATGCCTAGTTGTCAGATCTCTCACATCCTTAGAAGACGATACTAAATTAGAAAGGAAAATCAAAGGCTCCACAAAGACTATCTTGAAAAGGGTCACAGATTTCATTCCAAATAAATTATCTAATAAAAAATCTGTGTCATATTAGCAATAGGATGATGATGCATTATTTTATTTAACAAGAAAGCACTAAAATTAGAAACTTCAGAAGATAAAAGTATACATATGAGTCGTGGTTCAAATATGAACCAAATTATTATAACCCATAAAATTTGAGTAGCAAGGACATAGTAAAATGTGGCATGACTCAATAGACTATAACAAGGACATAATCCCAGTACAATGACCAAAATTTAAAGTCATTTTTATAATATTGTTATGAATTTACAGGATCTAGTTAGATTTTGCTTATTGTCCTATGAGTGTTCTTTACACCAAAATAAAATCCTGAATTATGCGGTGCCTTTAGCTTTCATGCCTTCGATTATAATTTTACATTATTTTTTACTGTGTTTAGTTTTGTGATTACCTTAGTTCATTTTGCGCTTTCCCCTTTGAGTCAACTTTTGCTAGTACATGAATATCATGCACAAATATTACACGTACCTAGGTAGTTATGTTTCCTATTTACATTTTGTTTACTATTCCTTTAAATCTAAGGTCATTAGAGAGCTTTTTCTGTAGTCAATAGATTTCTTTAGGTATCTCTCATTTTTTTTTTGGAAGGGTAGGTCAGAATTTTTTTTTTAATTTCTAGACTTTTTAGTTATTGTCCATTAAAGAATCTCATGGTATACAATCATGTTTCTGATCCATTTCAATATTTAAAAACTGTCTTTTTAAAAATCTAATCCACGCCTCTGACTATTGTACAACTTATTCTTTTGGTACCATGTAGATCATAAAATGACATTATTTATTTTCTCTAAAGTTCCCATTATTTTAAGTTAGCAACCAATTCTTCCTTGCCCGAAAGAATTAAATCCATGATAGCTATTTGATTAGTTTTTTTCCTTTCACCTCTGGGAGACTGAATTTTAAAAAGTAAAGTTAAGAATGTGTACATATATTTGAATGAGACTTCCAGTGAATGTCCAGATGGTTAAAGCTTCAAATCACCATTTTAATTTGCATCTTAGCCAGTGTATGCTCTGCCCACACAAAGCTGTTTCTACTTTCTCCACACAGCAGATTAGAGTGTAGGATAATTTTTCATAGTGATATCACTTCTGTTCCATATACTATGCTTGCTGAATTTTCATGGATTTCTGAGGATGTATATATTGTTTTGACTTTAAGAGTTTCTCTGCTTTCTGAAAAAACAGATGTTTCTTTTGAATAAAGCATAATTTTTCTTTAGTGTATTCTTTTCCTATACTACCAAGTTTAAGAGAATGCTAAAAGAGGATAGTCACCATTTTACTTTATAATCTCAGATCTGCACTGTTTTATTACTCATTCTTTACATATTAACATGCTACAGAGATTTCTAAGCTCAGTGCTATGCAAAAATATATTCTTTGTGATATAAGTAGATATATTATTAACAAATGGTTCTAGGGTCATTAATTTGGGAAATACCATTTACTATAACTCTATTTTAAGAATCCTCAAGCTGAACAGTATATAAATGACCCTGAAAATACCATATTTAAAAACCAAGAAATTGTTTAATTTTGTATATCTGAAACATTAAACATGCATCATTCATGATGTAATCAAAGTTCAAATAGGTACTGTTTGACCCCTTAAAATTTATGCAATAAATTAACCTTATCTGGCTCCTAAATGAAAACCTCAGGAAGCCCAAGACTCTTCTCTATTAATTACTATTGAATAATAATTAAATAGCCCTAGAATTACTTTTAGTCTAAAACAGAGTTTAAATACATAATTAGGTTGTCTATTATAAGATATGAATCAAATTGTGAGTTCAATTAAATGAATATCTTTTAACACCCCTAGATCAAGTCCGTTTTAGACTGAAAGAAGATACAGTTATATCCTTTTACTTGTTCTCCTGCCTCCCCTCTGCCCCAGGTTAGGGGTAAATGGAAGAGTGATAATAGCATAGGAAAGGATTTAAAAACAAAACAAATAAACAACAACAACAACAACAACAAAAACATGGCTCATGGTCTTTGAGACTAGAAGTTGACAGCTCTTGGTCTCATAGGCATTTTTTGTTGGTGAGAATCTTTCCAAAAGTTTATTAGACCCACTAAATTATACCTTCTTCTCCAGTTTCTAGATATTCCATAATCGTGTCCATCTTCTTACTCCTGGGTCCCTCTACCTAACTAGGTGGCTCTCTTAGCCAGAACTCAAGACTATTCCATCTTGTTTCTCTATCTTACACAGTCTCATCTACCTACAGGAAGCACTCATACATCCCTCTCCTTGATAATCTCTGAGTATACAAGTCAATCTTAAATATAGTCTCCTCTACTCTGCTGCCACAAGTCACTTTCATTTTCTCACACAAGAGTCAGGAAGCAATCTTCAGAGTCCCCAGACTTCAGGGAGCATATTTTCAACTCTCTGAGAGTTCTATAAAACTTCTCCACTAGACTTGCAGTTAAGAAGGTAGCACACCTTACTGCTCACCATTGGTGAGTATAAGACTGGCAGAGACACTGTGTTTCATAGAAACAGGAAGTAATACAGCATGCAATCTATGAATGACTGAAGGTTAGGAATTAGGGTGTCCTTCACAGAAATTATAGCGCCCATTGAATTGTGCAGCTTGCTTTAATAGGGGGGAGACTGGACACAGCAACAGCTATTGCCACAGTTAGACATTCACTAATCCTCCTTCTTTTTACTAGTTTATATTCTCTCATTGAGTCAGAGGATTCAAAGGTCATTAAACTTGTTCTTGGACATTTCCTATGTAAATTCTGCATGTAGAGATCTGTCTCCTTCTTCCTTCAGGATCTGATATCCATCATGTTTGCACCTTAGTAAATAATAAGGCAGGAAAAAAAACAATTTTAATACTTTTTAATCAAACATCTTTCAAAATTATTTGATTATAAAAACCATTTTCCCCACAGAACATGGATTAATATTTCACGGGTCAATGATGATCTATGTAACAGAGTTTGGGTAACACTAACATGTACTAATCTGAGGTCAAATGTAATAGCCAAGACAACTATAGTTTTTATTTGCCCATAACAGCTTTCCATTCTTTTCTTTCAATTCCCTTGGAAAATTTTACCTGCTTTCTATGTCTCAGTGTCCTCTCTTTTATCAGAAAATAAGAGTGGAGGGGGGTGGGGAAATCAAGCCGATGAATTTTTCCACAGGATATTTTGGATAGAACCAAATTTTAAAAATGGATTTCTTAAGAGGAAAGAATATGAATCTGAAAATAAGAGCATGAAGAGAGACTGTTTGCAGAATAAAATCAATGTTAGAGGGAGTCAGAACCAAGAAAGGATATTTTTTGAGTTCCTGGATATAGCTGAGCCTCACAAGACAAATACATAACCAAACTTGCTAGTAACATGAGAAAATGCATTCTTCTCTCGTATTTTTTCTAATGTAATTTGGATTAGTTCTCTCTCACTTGCAACTAAAAAATATTTTTGTCCTGAACACCTTAAATATACTAGAAGCTCCTTCTCAGTTGTTTTTCTTTGGGAAATAGGTACCTTTTATGGGTGCATGTTGCATTTTTTTTTCCAATAATGAATCCACAGGCACATCACAAGTCAATATTAGCTGGTTTATTATTTTCTCTCAGTCTCTGTCCTATTCTCTATGATCCTCAATACAAAGCCAGGACACTGCCAGATTATTCTGTTCTGCTAATGTAATGAAAAGCCTGACACGAATATATTCTTTACAGGATGAAATAAGGAAATAAAAAGGTAATATTAAATCATTTGGCTTAACTCAAAAGCATAATTTACATTTTGTAATTTATATCAATTTATGATTAATGCTAATGACTTTTGAACCCAAACTTTGTATTTGGAAATGAGCAAGCACATTCAGTTCTAAAGGAATTATACACGGGCAACAGTTCCCATCGGGTCTTTCTTTCTTAAGCTTTGATAGATTTGGCATTTATCCCTTAATATCCTTAGTGAATGATTTATATGCTTACTTAAAATTAGAATATATTTTTAAATACAAAAAAATCTGGACAGTTCACTTTAAGAACCTACTTGATATTAAAGGCTTCCCTGTGTTGGGACAAAATAGGAGCAACCAGAGGACATTATAGTATGAAAATAAGCATAAAACTGAATGAATTTGGAAGCCATATTTTATTAATATCCTACTACTATGAAAGATTATCATAGTTTCCCTTCCTCAAGTGAGCTTACTCTTGAGAAACAAGATACATCATCATAGGCTGTTGGTGTGTATGTGTGTGCACCTGCACTCACATCCAAGAGAATATATAATCTTTTCAAAAATTCATCAAAATGCTTATTTTCAAATGAAGTATTATAGAAGAAAATATGATTATATTTCCTTTACAAAACTTAGCTTCACCTCATCAAGGAATAACTTTATTCACACTAAATTTACTCTTAGTCAATTTAGACAAAAGAGAAAAACAGAAAAAAAGACAAAAGAGAAACAGCAAAAGCATATTATAGTGAAACTAAGTTAAGAATAGTATCCCCTAGAATGATGTAGAATGGAAACTTTAGCCGGTGGAGACTCACAGAGGAGCAACAGTTCTCTCCAAAGAAACATATTCATAAATCTTTGTCATTACACTTCTGTAATCTCTGAGTCAATTTGTACAGAATCTTCTCTTAATCAAATGAGTAGAAGCCTGATCAACTACATTTCATAGTTTTGAATGGCCATACTATTTGGTATAGGGAGATTGGATGGTTATTAAGATCAATACATGAATATGAAGGATAAAATAAATTGGAAAGTACATTTTCATTTTAATTTAAGAGCTCTTTCTGAGGACTGGAATTAGTTCATTCTGAAGGTCTTAATATTGATCTCTTTCTTTCCTGGCAGAACAACAAATGATAGAGGCAAAAGAAAGTAGACAGGGTTTTTCTAAGAGAATTTAACCACACAGTTATTAGTGATGGGGAATTCATGTCTATCTCAAAGACTCATGTATCTATAGAATTTTAGAGCTAAAGTAAATACATTATCACCAAATACTGCTTCCTCAGTTTACAAATGGGAAAATAAAGATCAGAAAGTTGAAGTGATTGTTCAATGTCGTACAAAGAGATATTAATAGATCTGTACCTGAAATCGTGAACTTGCATATCTCTCAATTACTTTAGAGGCATCAAAAATCATACCTGTTAGTTAGCTAGTCAGACATGAGCAACAGGGGAACAAAGGAATAGAGGCCCAGCCTAGAGACTGTCCAAAGAACGCCCTATTGATAGAGAATCTTTCCTGCATCCCCAGAGACAAAGGACAGGAGGACCATAATCTATAGCTGGTTTAATCTGGTCACAGACACCTGTGCAGAAGCTACTAGCCTAATTTTTCCACACTCTAATGCTCATTATACGGTCATTTTAATACACGTTTATGTCTGGAAGTTCATGAATCTAATTATAACAGACTGAATTCTGGGTAAGCATGTGTGCACTAGGCAAAGTGTTATACAGCAGCCAAGTGTCAATCAAAATGACCTCACTTGTCAATCACCTAAGAACACCTTTGAAACCACCCATGGCCCAAATATAATTCAGAGATTCTCACTTCTGGGGTGTGGTTGTTACAGTTCTCTTCGCTAAAACCATGCTCCTCCTTGGAGAGCGATTTTTCTTTCTAAAATATACTTTTAATAAATCTTTTCTAAATCTCTCTAATCTGTGCAATTCTTCACTGAATCGATGAGGAAGAACCAAGGGAAAATGCTAATTACACTGCTGCGCCGTTATTGCCGCCTCCTCCCCCCGACCGCCCCGTATCACTGGGGCAACATTGAAGTTCAAATCACTCCCAACGGTAACGATATCTTTCCATCGTCTCTGAAGTGTGAAAATCAGAATCTTAAGGCTGGCAATGAGCCACATAAGAACAGTTAATCCCATCTAATCAGTGTGCACCATGTGAACATCTGCTCTCACTTCCCCAACAAAATTCTTTAATACAATAATCAAAATAAAACTATTTCTAAAAGTGCATTTGCTTTTGAAAAGTCTGATATCTTGCATACATAGTGTAAAGACTCCCTTTAGATAGATTTTTTTTCTAGCATGCAATAATTTTAGAACAAGAAAATACATTAAGTATCATTTTAAAAGCTGGAAGCAGCCACCAAACTGTTAAAAACCATTACAGAGGAATTTGCATCATACCCACGCTTAGTTTATGCTTATTCAGCTACACACAATCATAAAATAGATTACCTGAGCAATTTAACTACTAAGCTGAACTACATGAAACCACCATTTTTGTGGTTTAAAAATTATCAAATATCAACAGCTTTATATCATTGGACTCATATGCTTCTGAGTGATCACAGAATAGTGGATGGTAATCCTGATTTTCTTGGTCCTTACATAACTTGAGTATTTTGTTAAGCTGAATGTGACTCTAATATTTTAAATTACTCCACCCCTTTATTTTTTACTATAGGAGTCTTAAACACAACCCAGTAGCCTTGTATTTATACAAATTAATGTGCCTTGTACTTTTTGAGAATGCATAATTTAAAGGCATTATTAAATTTATGACTTGAAAATGTAAATCTGTATAAGATATGAATTCATTTATCTATAGGTGTTTGAAGTAATAAAATTTATTTTGATCATTAAACTTTTATACAGTTTACATTTTTTTTTTACAACAAACAGGCTTTTATTTTATTATCTTCTAGATATTAAAGACAACTACCTGAGAAGCTATCTAGTCCACTGCCATATTATATCAAGGATTCTAGACAGTAAAAAAAGCAGTTTACTGAAGGCTACCCAATTCTTATGATGGTATCACTGTCGGAAGCCATATATCTTGAGTTTCAGTCTGCTGTACTTTCTACCACTTGTCACCAGAGTGAGTATTCCTTCACCTCCAATAAATGGATCTTTTATTATTCTTTGATGTTTGGTTTTATCTCTTATGAAGGCTATCCTGCAGCCTGAGGAATGTGCCTGTCAGTAGCTACGCACAAAAATTCTTACTCTTTTTTACCTCAGGTATGGGGCCAACAGAAGCTGAGGTGAGAACCTATAGTGGTGAACACAAAGGATTATGAGAAATCAAATGGTATTATAACCACAGCCATTTGCTACTCAATTTACAACACTCTAATATCATGATGGGTTCTTTGTTCTAAGGTCTGGCATTACTTGAGAGAAAGATCAGGGCAAAGAATCCAACAACAGCAATTGAGGTCAGGAGAGCTGACACAGAACTTTAATGGATTGGGCGTCAAAAATGTCATGGTGAGTGTCTTTCTAAGTATTTAACAGTAGAAGCAATTAGCAATGTCTTTCCAAGTATTTAACAGCAGGGCAACCTAATTTTGAAATTCAAGCAGTTTCTCCTTCCACTCAGGATTCTGACTGCTCAAAAATTAAATCACAATAAAGATAAATGCAATGTGTTAAGCTGTCCCTGAGCTATTGGAATCAGATAAGAGGTGTGCAGCATTGTGGGGAGATCACATAAGATTGTGATAACTCAAATAATCAATTTGTCAAATGGCTCCTTCTGTTGGCACAGAGAACTGAATTTCATGAGCTTGAGATCAAGATCCCAAGCAAGCACTAGAAAAAACTATTTTCTTTGTGGATGAACAAAGATAAATGTGCTCTGAATTATTAGGAGGAAAAACTAAGTGTGATTAAACTTACATATTTCCAAAGTATTTTTATTCAGAAATAAAGCTAACATAAATATTTTATCTGTCCCCAACTCTCATCTCTCATACACTATTTTTGGTCTCTGTAAAAGTAACAATAGCACTTTGCATTTATATAGCACTATTTGTCCCAAAACTCAGTAATGTTATAAATAGAAATTGTTTGATTTATCTTTGCAATGTATCTCATATGAATAAAGGATTTTTTTCTTGTTTTTATTTATTTATTTTTGTTTTAAGGATAGAGTAAGTCAAGATCAGCTTGAGGAAAGTTATACAGACAATAACTGTGATAATTGAAAACTGCCGCCCTATTTCACCATTATATTTCTATCAAGGCCAGGGATTTGCAATTTTTTTGTCTGAAAAATACCATAATAGAAGTTTAAAATACTCTATCTTCCTGCAGTTCAACCATTAACTACCATGTAGTTTTTATTACCAAGCCACTTGGTAATATCCCTCTTTGCATTACAGAGAAATACGAATCTCTGTAAATAATTAATTATATTAAATTTCCAATGTGGTTTAGGTAAGATTTTGAACCAAATGACCCTTGATTCCTAAACTGGAAAAATGTATAGTCAATTATGAAATCATAAACCAAACATAACAGCCTCTTTGTATGAACAGTGGGCTTACATAAAACACTCAAGTATAGTGACAACATTGAAAATAAAATGTCTTTATAAATATACTTTATATAGTCAGAAACACTGTGAACTGGATGAAACAAGTATGTATCAGAATTATCTCCAAAATAGCTGATGAGAGGAAAACGGTTAAAGAATTTAGAATATATATTAGGATCAGTAGGATGATAATCGACGACTCAGAATTAATTTAGCTGGGAGACAGTCATATTTTTGGACAACTCGATAAGTCCTCTGAATATTTTTCAAACAGTGTTTCCTATTGAACTTTCAATGGCATCAGAAGTAACTAGCTTCCCTCTCTCAAAATAGAACTCTTTTATATATTCTTTCCTTTTTCGAGATAGTAATTAGATGTGGACTGGACCTCTTGTGTACATATTACATATTTTCTGACTCAGGAGTCTGTGTTCAGGTTATCTGGCCACATCTTAATTTTCTTCTTATTTCCCTTCTATGGTATTTATTTATGGTTCCTACATTTTCTAATGTAAGGGAAAAGGCCTCAATAGGAATTCTGAAAAACATAGTTTTCTATAATTGAAGAAAGCCCAACCTCAAGACCTTACATAACTCTGATAATGGTCTACATTAGAGAGTTCTGCTTTAAGTGTATTTCAAAAATCTGAAACACGGAGAAAAGGGAGATTCTAAAAATAAATAAGTAAATAAATAAAATGCTACGATTGGTATCATAATAACCTATATTTATGTGCCCTAACAACTATAAAAGGAGTAGTAGTGAACAATGTGTTTTGTGTGTTTTATTGAAAAGTAAATTAAAAGAATGGGCTGAGTGTGTGTGTGTGTGTGTGTGTATACATACCTCGATTTAATTTTCTTTTCCCTCTCAGTTCTTTTCCTTGAGTTCATCTCTATTCCTTTGTATTTTCTCCTAATTTTCCATTTAATTTCTAGTTGTCCTTTCTCTCCGTTACTTGTTGATCTTCCCTTTCCATTTTCTTTTCACCTTTTTACTCCTTTCTCAGAGTTCTTTCGAACAGGAAGTAGATAAGCAGTATATTTTCCACTATCTTCTTAAGTTTTATCCTTCCCACCAGCATTGTAAGACATTTGTCATTTTATATATGATTCATTTGTACTTATAGAAAGGTATTATTCACTATCCCTAGCATTTGTTGGCAAAGGTCTCTCATTAATAATTCCTACTTCAGTTGGTACCAACAGATTTGTAAGCAGTATGCAGTGACATTTCAAACATATTTAGAATTTATAGCAATTGCAGAAATGAAAACAGCTTTTCCTCTGTCCATTATATTTTGTTTTTCCTTAGAACCAAACAAAAACAGAGATGATGAGTCACCAAAAAGTTTGTTTTTTCTTTTAGTGAGCTGGATAATTGAAACAATTCAAGCAAATATCTTTTAGAAAAAGGAATATTTTAAATACTTTAGTGTTTTCATTTTCCAAGCATGTTAATTTTTTGAAAAGATGAAAAACCGATAATCAATATTAAATACAATATCTTATAATTATTTCAAAACATATTCTATAACAAGTCTGACATATTATGATACATACTGAGACGGTATGTATGAGGGCTAAGTGGTTAATTGTCAGGTTTCATGAGACAGATTGTGTCATTATGAATCCCGACTGTGTCACCTACTAGTTATATAACTTTGGAAGGAAAGGGTATAAACTTATTTAAAAATAGAGCAATAATACTATCTTCAAAGACTAGTTGGAAAAATTAAATAACACACATAAAGCACTGAAAACTGTGTTTTGAAAATAAATAGTATTGACTCAATAAAGGTTTATCATTATTGTTGCATAAAACTTTGATATTTTTAGTGTTCCCAGATGATCAAGAAAGAGGGAGATTTCACAGTCTTATCCTTAATATTCCACTCTCTCTCTCTTTTTAATGGATAAGCATCATAAAGGCAAACTAATGAATGGTGCAGTTAATTAAATGAAAGCCAAGTCACTTTGTATGGAATCCCAAGTTCCGATAGGCACAATTTTAAAGATGTAGCATTAAGTAACACCTAAAATAATAAAAATGAAGAATTAATAAAGTGAATGAAAAAAAATGGAATGAAATGTCTCTGTCTCCAAAAATACATTTATTTGTATTTGTATCAATACTTAGAAATATTTCATCATATTCAGTCAAGGTACAGAAAATGAGTATTTTATGTATTTATTACAAATAGATATGCTTCATTTTTAATTGTTAAGAAATATTTAATATACGTTATTAAATTTTAATATACATTTCATAATTTTAAATTTTATGAATAATGTACATTTTAATGCCTGAATTTAAATTACAAATCAATTAAAATGATAATTTATAAATTTCAACTTATAACTATATATGAATAACATCTTGATCAGTGCATCAGAGAAGAATTTTTTAAATGACTTTGCTTATTCTTTATTTAGTCATATCTTATATAAAACATTGTTTGCTATATTATTTTCATGTTTATGTTTTCAGAACAAAAATCAAGATATATTATTTAATAAATCTAATTAAACCTTTTACATATAATTGAAGTATGGACTACAGGATAAGATCAGGACATATGATAATTTGTTTCCAATATTCCCTCTAAAGTCACTTGACAAAATATCTGAGTCCAATTTTTTTGATAAACCGTGGTACATCAACAGGAATACAAGAGGCAGGCAGATATATTAAGACAAAAATTTGTTTCTCAGAGTCTATAGAATCTGATTCAGCATTTTTGTTTCCTCTCTAAGTGGTACCGCCCAATACTTCATGAGCTCAACTAAAAATGATGTCCTCTATCCAATTTTCATCTTCCTACTTGCCCAATTATAGATTGCCAAAGTACAAAGAAGATTTTATGGTTAATTAACAAATTAAGTTAATTTAAAATTTGATTTATTAACTTGGAAATATTTTACCTAATCCTTAAAAAAAAACCAAAAAAACAACAACACCTAAGAATGTGGGTGGACTACATAAGAAAATTGAAATTCATTGGGATTAGGTAGTTTGACTTAAGCTATTAAGTGTTGGTCCTGGAGTTTGAAACCAAGAACCTGATCAATAACCATTCGATTCTCCTGTTCCAGCCTGGAAATGAACTGCTTGACTTTACAAAATTAGCAGGGGTAGGAAAATAAGATTACCAAAGTCTCACACATTCTGTTTTTGAGAATTACCTGACAAGAGTAGGAAGGGATTGGCCTTACCTTCTCAAAACAGCAATTAATTCTGTCATTAAAAAATAAAAGTTTATTTCCAGAAGTAATGCTCTATGGCTGGGTCCTAATGACTGCTTTTAATTTTGACTCATTCCACCTTATAGCCAGCATAATCACTCAACTAGATCCAACTCTGAGTGATTGCCTGTTAAATAGATTTTAATAAAAGTTATGTAAAATGTGAGGATTATGCAATGTCACTAAATGGTCAGTTGCTGCTATTTCTGATCTCATTCTCCAACCTCTTTATCCCTCTTCCTCTCCTCTTCTCCTCCCTTTCCCTCTCTTCCAAAGCCCAACATCTCTTAATCTCCAATACCTTTAATACCTTCCACTCTCAAGAATGACACTTCCCACTCTTGAGATAAAATGTTTTCTCTCCTATCCTCTCCAAACTAATTCTTCCCATCAACTTTTCAGATTTTTAAAATTCTTTACTCAGAAATGTATGCTTTCCAGAACAGTGAGGAGGAGAAAGGAGAGTTGAAGGTTGGACATAGGTACACACGCACACACATACACACACACATACACACGTGAGTGCACTGATATAAATTTATCCTGTCACAGTACTTGATAGTTTCTTTTTTCTTTTACTCTTTAGAGGAGAAAGAAAATCTGCTGGTTAAATATATGTATACTCTCACATTCATAAGTTAGTAAAATCAAAAAGATAAAGAGAAAGAGAAATCAGAAAATAAAAGTTGTGTATTTTTGCCAAAATAATAATAATCTCTTATATGTTTTCAAAATTTCTGTCTTTTGTGGCCTTAGGTTTATAGCTAAGCATTAAAAGAAGTGACTTGGCAAATATCAAAGGAGGAAACTGATGAACTCACAATACATAACACAGAATAAATCATGGAGGAGAGGTGGCAAGGCAAAAAACTAAACACAGGGCTGATGAAAAAGAACTAATTTTTTATAATAATAATCATAATATAATTTCCAAGCAAGCTCATAAGTAAAAATAAAGAAGGTGATGAATATGTTGTAATAATTTGGGACCTTTCTGTTAAGAGTTGCTACTTATTATTTAAAGTATATTATACTCTCAATCACACTTCAATCCCTTTATTTTCTTTCCCTTCTCTCTTCTCAGTATTAGTTTATCTCTTAAATAAAATGTAGATATTTTTATCACCTTTGGTAAGATTCAGTTAATTAAATATTTCATGTAAAATAAAATTTTAAATCCTTATTAATGAAAATGAGTTCTCCTTGGGTCAAGATCAGAAAAGAAATCAGTACAATAGTATACTATAATAAAAAGAATAAGATAGTTCTATATCATTTAGTGAAGAAAAATTAAAACTCCATTTTAAAAATTCTTGTTCTAGTTTGAACTCTGCATATGAAAAAAAGGAAAAGTGGATATTCTACTTTTAATATCTCTTTAGATTATAGAGATAATAGGAGAACAGTAGGAGGATGTATGCTATAATCAAAAAGAATGAGAACAATTTATACATGAAGCATTTTTCTAATTTATACTATTAACTGGAAAAAATAAAGAAGAGTATGTTATTGATTGCCTGTAAAGTGAAAAAAAAGATACATACATATATATCTGCATATTTTTACATAATTTCTAAAAGAGTTAGTAACCCTCTGGAGAGGGTTGCTGAATAGCTGCCAGATATGGACAGCAGGAGGATATAGTCTTTGTTGTATATACTTTTATATTTTTTTATTTTTTTACCAAATTAACACATTTCCTATTGAAAAAAAATTATTGGGAAGATATCAGTCTCTATGCAGAAACTGGTTGGCACTCATTGTTATTGAGACCTAGTGTTCATTTTATTGCTTGTCTAGATTTGGGACAGATCTAAGAGTTTTGCAAACTCTGAAAACATCTTTTATTTGTTGTAAGCACATAAATACATATTTTAAAAAAATACAAGCATTATTAACATTCCTATGTAATACGTAAACTGAATGAGAAGTTGCCTTGATGATGTATTAAGCTATACATCATCAGGGCAAACTGTCATTCTGATGATGTATTGATACCATAAATCTCAAGGTGTGACACATTGAAAAAATATTTCTCAAAAAAGAATGGTCTCCAAGTTAAAAATGGATCCACATAAAATTCAAAGAGAAAGCTATAGAGAAACGATTTATCTGTTGCCAAGAAGTGATATGCAAGAAAAGATATCTTCTCAGAGTATTTCTGTTTTGAGCATTAGACCTTTAGCAGACTCAGGGGAAATCAACTCAATGTGCCTCTTCTTCAGCATCCAAAATTGATCCTGGAGTTAACTGACTAAGAACAAGGAGGTCCAATAAGCATCAGAGTTTTAAAGATGGCATGGGAGGAGAAAAAAATACCCAGGCATGGAAGGCATTTTAGAAGATGATCTGTATATAATTTAAGTGAGAATTTGTTCTGAAGGCTGAAGAAGTGAAAAACAGCAATGGAAATGCAGAGCTCAAGTCAAAAACATAGCAGAGAGCATGAAATGCATTGTCACAGGTCAAATTCAGAAGCAGTTTACGAAATTTTCCCTGGATTAGAAACTGACATAGAAAAGGGAATTTCCTAGGTTAATTAAGAATTTTGCCATTTACAAATCATATGAACTAGGAAATTTTAAAATAAGCTTTTGGCATCCAAATTACAAAAAGAAATTGAAATACCATTATAAGGCATCAAAGAAAGTTTCTGCACCAATTTGTCTTTGGTCGTTTAGGTTTCTTTGCTTGGGAGTCCTTAAGAGAATACAGAATGTGATCTGTCAGATGTCATCACACTTTTGAGCAATGGGAATGCCTCCCAATTAATTAATTATGTCGAAAGTATGGATTATAGAGTACCTAGAGTGCGTCAGGTACTGTGGCCTGAGGGGACTAAAGTGAACAAAACAGACATAATAACTTTTTGTCTATGCTCATACTTTGTCCTCCTTTTTGTATCCCTTGTCCAACAATAATATTCTCTTAACCTTTCAATGTTACATCATGTTGCAAGTGCCTCATGTAATCATCAGTGGCCACATCATCCCAAGATATGATCTCTCTTTTCCAAATTTCATTGAACTTCAGAACTGAATAAGACATTCTAATCTAGTTCAACATTTTCAATACAGAATGAGAAAACTGTGGCCTATACTGATCAAGTGACTTACATGTTCAGGGAATATAGTTATTAAGTTGTATATATGAGTTGAATTGGGTCTTCTAATTTTTTAAAAGAATTTTTCCACTTCATCACACTTACATATTTATATAGCCATGCCACTCATTTGGCATATGACTTAACACTGTCTTGTTTGCTTTTTCTGTTTGTGTGTATACTTTATGCTTTCTCAACTAAAGAGAACTTTTTTGAGTCCAAAGAGCATTTTTAATTTACCTATATATTCTCCCCACTCTGAACCCAGGATCTAACAGTCTTCCTGACATAAGAAAGTGACAAGAAAGTGACTGCAAATGTTACTCTCTTAAACTTTCCTAAATCACCACCTTCTCATAAAGGAGCCATGTCAAGTGGTGCTCTTCATGTGGCTCCAATCGTGTCATCTTCTTTGAATAAATTGTGAACTTCTTCTTCTATCACATTATAAAATGGAATTTTATTTTATATGTAGAATTGTGACAAAAAGCACTTGAAGAGAAGGAACTGAGTTCCAGAGAAAAAATAGTAGATTAGTTCTTAAACTGTCCAGTTCTATTCAAATTAATTTCTTTTGATCTAGGAAAAAGAATTGGATATGATTTGACAAACACATTCAATAGAATAGTCTCTAAAAATCCTAATGCTTAATCTGACTGACAATTTTGATATAGGAAAGTAAGCCAGTTAGCCAGACAGGTCAGTAGTAAAGATAGCTTTTTTTTTTTTTTTAAGATTTAGCTTGAGGAATTCCTGTAATAAGCTCTGGCTGATGAAATTGAGGACATTGCCACCAATTCCTGCAGGATTATTTAAAAGATATAAACTTAATACAAATATTAATTACTTTTACACATAAGAAACACTCTCCACTCCTCCTCCTTTTTCAGGTTTCATTTGAAAATCCAATTATACAGAAATGAAGTTTTAATTATAATATTGATTTTACTTCTTTGCTAGGAGTGGGACTAATTCAATTAGTTCTAATTATGTGCATAGAGTGGCCCGACTAATCTTTCAGGATGTTGGCCCACTAATTTTATACCACTTTTCTTCACATCCAAGTCAGAAAGGAAAATAAGACTTTGAAAGTTCTGAAATTATACAGACTTTTAGTAAAGAAAAACAAGGAAGAAGATAGAATAGTCCGTGAAGAATTTGACCAATTGTCAGTGTTATTTCAGATGCAAAATTGTGCAAATCAGAATTCATTTAGCCTTTTCAATTAACAGCTCTAACAGGATTTAGAGAATTTTTATAAAAAAAATAAAGAAAGAAATAATGTTCAGTGGTAATGACTATTTTTCTATTAAAAATCAAGGTAAGATCATATGATAGTTTTAATAGTTTATATAAAAATGAGCAGAATGTTTTCTGGAAATTAGAGGAGGCGTAATATCAAAGTAATTGTACTAGACTATTAAACAGGCAGAGAAAATTTTTTCAAGGCTATTTTAATAGAAGAGACCAGAATTCTAATTTCAACTCTGCTGCAACAAAAGGCAAAATGGGCAGATTTTAGGCCATCTGTTATGGTTAACTGTCTTTACCTAAAGAAAAAGTAAACTTTCTCATATCTTCATGACAGAAGACAATTTTGATGCAGGACAGGGCAAATTTCCCCAAGTGGCGGGGAAAGCAAGCCCTGTACTGAGAGAAGAGGGTCCTTTGGCAGAGAATGTAGAAAGAATTCAACACGCACACCAAAATTAGAGTCAAAATGAAAGAAAAGGATTTAACACTTCACAGAGTGTGGTCTCCTCTCAGAGGCAGAGAGTAAGAGGGACGGTGAGAGAGACAGAGTAAAGGCACTGAGAGGAACCCTGAGTGTTGAGGGAATTCAATTTATATGTCATTCTTTATGTCCCATTTCCTTTGATATGGACAGACAGGGAGGGGAAGAGGAAGAGTATGTAGTGCTGAAAGCCTGCTGGCTAGCATTTCTCAGCCTTTCATCCTTAGGTGCCCATCGTTTTAGCCACAGGGAATGACTCTTGGTTCCTGTTTCCCCTTCACAGGTGTGGAGAATGTGTTGTAGGCAATCCCAGTAGAAATATTCCTTTGTTCTGGTGTCCTCCTGCCCTGGCTGCAGGGCTGATCTGCATATTTCAGTCTAATTGTGATTTTATTAACATTTTAATTCTCTTGCCTCCTCCTGACTTTAATTTTATAACTTGAAGCTAGGTGCCCACTGAAGTTAGGCTCTTACCCTCCCACAGAGATTGAAAAATAGGAGCCTAATCTTCCTTAAGAGTGACTACTTTGCAAAGAATGTCTCCCAGGTCATCTGAGAAAAGCAGTCCTGGATGTAAAAATTGGCAAGAGGATTTTTTAAAGATTTACATCTCAAAAGGGCAGTGGAAAAAGTTTACAATTACAACTTTCTTAGAGTAAATACTCAAAGAAATGGGAGTCAGGAGCTTAGAATTAGGCAAAGTCTATCTAAAGTTTAGGCAAGCTGAAGGGAACTTGAAGATCATCTTAGTACTTTAAAAGAGGATGAGGTATTTTGTCAAACACAAAAATACAGGATACTTTTACTCTAATTAAAAAAAGAAGAAGAAAGGAAAAAAAAACCCTGAAAATACAAGCAGTGAAGTGCTTATTTGTGCGTATCTTAATCTTTGTTCACATTCACATCTAATCTATACCTTTAGAGAACTGTAGCCATCTCTAATAGGGTTGTTCTGTTTGAAATCCAGGGTATCTGAGTATAAGCTGCATCTCTGCCACCTACTAGCGACGAGATCTCAAAAAATTAAAGTCAGTTTCTGTCTCTGATTTTACAAAATGAAAGCCTTAGAAAGACTCGGCCTTAGCAATAGTCTCAGGTCTCTTCTAGGTTTTATATTCTACAAGTCTATGTGTGCGTTCCTACAGAAATAGTTATAATTATGGTCATCTCATTTTAACTGCAATTTTCAATCTAAAATAATTACCCTTATATATTAGGAGAAACTTTGGGTGATTAAATCCTTTTTAATCAAATGCCAAGTAAAATAAGAACTAGGTGTAGTCTTTTTCCCGTAGTACATTCCTCTCTCCCTCAACAAATACACAAAACAAAACAAAATAAAACAAAACAAAACAAAACCCTATGCCTCAGGTGCCTTCTGCAAACCTATTAACTAAAATTCATTACAATCTGATACCTACTTGATCTTTTCCTTAAGATATTAAAATAGCCTCAGGGCACCTGATCAATCAAAAATCTTCTTATAGTCTCTCAGTGGCTATATAAGACTATGACCTTGAAGGCACAGTCTTTCACTTTCTGTATATACTGAGAAATACACATAACTCGTGGAATGTAATCTTTTTGAAATAACTGCCACATGTCACCCAGATCTTTAGCAATGCTTTGGTCCCAAAGTCACCATGGTTCCTCACATATAATATTGTGACCAGTGGGGTGAGATGAAATCTGTCATCGCCATAGTGGCGTGGGGGAGGAAGAGGTGGATATTGGACAGTGGTGTTGTGTGCTGTTCTTCAATTCTTCCCCACTGACACAGCAAAGAATTACAGGTTGGTGAGATTTAGAAAAAGAGTTATTGAAAGTACGTTTTAGAAGGAGGCAGGTGGCGCTATGGAAGGTGCAGCCCTGTGGAATTTGGGAGGTGAAGAGATAAGACAGAGCACACTAAGGGAGAAGCGGGTTTTCAGCAAAGAGAGCTGTAACCACACAGAACGGGGAAATTCTGTTTATATTTGCACCATGATGGGAGGTCCTAGAAAATCTGTATGTCAGATCACCTTGACTGATAGTTGGCTGCTATATAACACTTTGCCTACTGCACATGTGCTTATCCAGAATTCAGTATGTTATAATTAGATTCATGAACTTCCAGGAACAGTAATGATATTGTAATGATGATATATTGAGGCTGAAGTTATGGGCAGTACTTTTTGCGCATGTGTCTGTAGCTGGTTTAGGCCAGCAGCTTTTATGGCCTTTGTGCTTTAGTATTTGGGGTAATTTATAACCCTAAAAGGGAGGTGTTTCTGGGGGGTACTGAAGGAAGGTTTTTAAGGGAAGTTTATATGGTTACAGAGCTGGCCCTTCGCTCATGTTGTTCATGCCTGACTAACTACCTAATAATATCAGTATGATCATTATATATCCTTACAGGTCACACTACTGATGCACCCAAACTATTAGGGAATTCAAATATGTAAAAGTATTTAGGGAAGGCTTGCATTAGCTTCTATATAGTCATTTAGATTTAACCTGTCTCTATGTTGGTGACAGAAACTGGCCATCGTATATGGTAACCTTTCCAGAAAAGAGAAAAGCTCAATCCAGATAAGCAATATTTCTTTAGAAAGTCTGTGAATTCTAGTTTATAATATGGCTCTGTGTACCACTGCAATTTTATCACATTGGTAACTTCCTAAGCTAATAAATGTTTTATAATTAAAGATGAAAACACAAACAGCTAAAAATTAGCCTCAGTGTCAGAAGAGCCAAATTATTATAAAAACCATAAAAAATAATTATATCAATGATGATTATGGGCACTGTTCTAAACACTTTACTTGTATTGAGTCGTTTAATCCTCATTTTTACCATTTACCTAAGAGAAAACAAGACTAAGAAAGATTAAATAACTTACTCAAAGTCACACACTTATAAATAGCAAAGTAGGTATTCAAAGCTCACTGGTCCTAGACACTGCAAACCTTCTTCTAATTACCACACCAGCTTTCAGGAAAGTCTTACCGATCTTTAATTCCAAAAGGCATGTAGTAAATATCTAATTTTACTCTCAATAACAGTGGAGTTATTATTAAATAATGTAACTTGTCAATTAGTAAAAAGTAGTATATATTACTTGAATATGGATTTAATTAATATTGAGTTTGAGCACTCTAAAACAATTCTCAATTTAATTGCTTTTATTTGCAAGTTGTCTGTGTCCTGACTCATTTTTACCTTTGAAGTTATATATATATATATATATTATTGTATATAACATTTAAATGTATTTATGCATATACATAAAGCATTATGTAAAATTTTTTATTTTGTTTTAGTGTTTGTGTTTTTTCTTTTGAATATATGTCTCTATTGTTGAAAGCACTAAAATAGTCTTTTATGGTTACTCTCTAGAACTAAATACTTTATTCTTAAAAAGGGTTCATTATTCTAAAATGAGATAATTTATTTTGTATTTTCTTAGGTATTATTTTATATTTTATTATTTTTACATTTAAAGTTTCAGTACAGATGGAATCCTCTAATGGTCAAGTAATGCAAATCTCTCGCTCTCTTTCTCTCTTGCTCTTGCTTTCTTAATCTAATTAACCAGTTGTCCTATAGCTATTTATTTAAGTTTTTATGTTTTACACTGACTTGAAATAAGATTTTTATATATATTAGGGTCTTTGTAATTTTGTTTATTTTCTTGGTCCATTTATCTGTTCTCGTACCATTTCCTCCCACACAGCTAAAACAGTGAAAATTTATGTGTTTAGATTTAATTTAATTTAAGAATATTAGTATTATTTTTTAAAACACATTTGGCTATCATTGACTAGGTCTACTTCAGGCTAAACATTATAATTACGTTCAGCTTCAAAAAGAAAGAAAGAAAAAGAAAAATATCATTGATTAGAATTAAATTCAACTTATAAATTAATTTATGGAGAATTTATATGATACTACAATTTAATCTTAGATCCAAAACACAGCATTTATTTCCATTTAATCAAGTCTTCATATTGCTGCTTCATGTTTCTTAATCAATTTAATTCATAGGAACGACTGGCTAGAATGAACATATATAATAGCCATTCTTATTTTGTTTTTGCTTCACTACCAGTAACCTTACTGAACCTATATTTTTAAAAAAGTAGTATTTCAATTGATTCTATTGGATTATTTTCAGTGTAAAGTTGTTTTCTCATTTAATAATAGCTTTGGTCCTTGCTTTTTAGTAAGTAAACATTATTTTTATTATACCGGCTCTTGCTTCCAGTTCAGCATTCAATTATTGTCTTATTCCTGGCTTTGTGAAAATTTGTCTAGAGTATCACCTTTACTCATTATATTGGAGTTTGGTTAGAGACTTATAGTAGAAGTTTACTGTAAAGTTTTTCTTATTATTTTATGGTTTAGGTTTGCTAACGTAAGGAGGGAATCTGAAGTCTCCTTGACTCCTTATCTTGCTCTGAGGAAATTTTCTTCAGAACGGTCCCCAGCAGCTTCAGTTTCTTCCTTTACCAGAGTAAGTGACTAAAACACCAATCTCCAAGATATTGCTCTGAGAAAACTTCTGGGTTCAGCCATCCCTATTGCTAACTTAGCAACTACATAAACTTCTGTCCTTTATAATACTGACTTGGCTTTAAAATACTCAAAGAGTGGCTAGAGGAAAAGTTTTAGACTTTTTCTTTGATTTGGGAAAGAGGGTAAAGGACAGAGAAATAGCCGTTTTGGGCCTTAGAAAGTGTTTCCTTTTAGTAAGGAAGTAGCTTCTGAGGTAAGAATCCAAAGTTATGGTGGCTGAATGGCAATTTCCTACCTTCTTTTCTTGGATGACCATACTTTTTTCTTTAGTAGCTCATTCTCACTTGGAGAAATGGAAATTACTACTCAGATATGGAGAATTACTGACCACTGGAACAGTCTTTGTTATTTTTCCCTGAATAATTCAGCAATTCAGTAAGAAATATGGGACTGCAATGCAATCATTGCTAGCTTTCACTGTTGAAACCAAAATGTTCAACATTGTATATACAGTGTTGTATATACAATGTCAAATTAAAATTAATCTAATTAAAATTCTGTGTTTCTTAAGATTTGAGAGTTCGCTCTTGAAGATAAATTAACATCATCTCTATTTTTCCCCCATTTTTCTCTTATTGTCTAGTTTATAATCTTATGTTTTCCTATTTCACATCAAATATGTACAATTCTTCCTTAGCTGAGTGTATTCAAGATTATTACCAATGCCATCGTGGTTTAAGTCTGCGAGATTGGACGTTTGTACTGTCATTTTTCAAAGTGCTGCTGACTGTGCTGTGTAAGGAATAGTAACTCACAAATTACTTCTGTATCTGAAGAGAAAAAAATCTGAAGTCAATTTCTTGAATTAATTAAGAGATAACATTGATATAGGAATGGGCTAGTGCCACAAATAATTATCACTTGAAATTACACAGTCAAAAAGGCCAATTAAAGAACCAAATATAGCTAATGAGAAAATTTAATTGATAATTTTTCAAGCTACTGGCCTGGTCTTGCATTTTTTCTATAGTTCAGCAACAACAATAACAATAGGGAAAAAAATTAAAAGCAACAGAGGCTCTGATGATTTTAGAAGAGCAAGCTCCTTCTGGATCTCAGTTAAAGTTTATTTTGTTTATAGCTGTATAAATTCACTTCTTTTCCACATCTGTATGGATTTAGTTTATTATTAATTATTTTTCTCAATTAAGCATAGTTTCCTTGACTTTTTAAAAATTCTAAAATTCAAAGTAGAAGAGAAATTTCTATACCTTAAGCCTGCTGGCTTAAAAAAAAAAAACAATTCAAATTCACCTTGGCTGTCTTGTCCTTCATATTATCTTTGGTAGTAGCACTGTGGACTATATCTTTTGATTGACCTTCCTAAAGAAAATATCTAAGAATTCTGGTTAAAATATAAAAAATAATCTTTTGAAAATTAATTGCTTAGCAGGCAATATAGTAAGAATTTTTTGTAGCTGAACCAAAATAAGATCAGGAACCAAGAGAGATAAAAAAAAAAAAAAATTATTCAAGTTGGCTTTTATCTTGAGAGCATTTTCCAATGACCTACAACTTTGAGTTTATTTTCAAAACTCCATGGAGCATGAATAGGAGAAAACCTAGAATTTATCCTATATGAGGTGAAGAGTAAGAGAAACAGGCACAAAATCTCACTGAGAAAGCTGGAAATAATCTTATTCTTTTTACACATGGAGATAGAAGAAGCAGCAAAACAAGGAAGAGGAGAAAAAAGAGGAAAAAGAAAAGGAGAAAAGATAAATTGTACATCTCAAAAAATCTGTTTTTAGAATTCACACTTAAAATCTAGGCCTTCTAATAGTTTTGCTGTTTGAATTTACATTTATTGCTTGAACTAAAATAATTTAAAATGAAAGCTCATGTTAAAGAAGTACTAGGCTGATAGTGCCCATAGGCATCTTGCAGAAGAAAACACAGATCTTCCTTAGCCCATTTTCTATTTGCCCCAAGAATACTTACTGATGGTGCTTACGGCTGCAGCGTTTAACCCAAGATAACTCATGGATTATAGTCCTAATCTTATCCCCCTAATTTGCGACAAAATATCTCTCTTTTATTATTATTTTTGCATCCTTCTAATATACGATAGTATTTGGAAACAAATGGACATCATTCTATGTATAGCATTTTGTTTTTAGTAGTAGTATTTCCATTTACAAAATATAGTAATTCTCGATTGCTGAAAATGTCAAATCCTAGATATTCTGTTTTGTGTTGTTCCATGCTATAAAATTTACCACACGAAAAAAAGTTATTAAATATTAATCATCATATACATTTCTGTAACATTAGAATTAGAGACAAGTACTGTTTAAAATATTTCCAGTAACAGTTTTTGTATTTTATTTTCACACTAAAAAGCAGTCAGATTTGCTTCAGCCTCAAAGAGAGTGTTTATGTGAAATTAAATTAACACTAGCAGCGAGCTGCACCTTTTTTTCTAAACAGAAAACGGGCTAGAGGACTCCACAGCACCCATCTCATACCTCAAAAACGTTCTTTCACAGGATCAACATTATAAATCCAGAAGAAAATGAGGCATGATGAAAGAAAAAGCAGAAACAGAAAACCAGATCAGATCAGCAAAGGTTTCAGGTATTGGAATTACTGGATTCAGATTTTTTAAAATAAATATTCATTTATTTAAAGAAACAAGAATGGAAAATATAATAGAGAAAGAGATCATAAAAATGTTCAGCCAGATTTGAAAAAATGTCTATTTCAGAATAAGAAAAATATATAAAGAAAATTATAAACACAGTGTGATATTGAACATCAAGAACATAAAGAATCTACAAGAGAAGTAATAACCTGAAAGATATATTCGAGATAAACACTAGGAATGCAGCACAGTGGAAGGAAATATGTCAAATATGAAAAGTCATACTACCTTAAAAGTAATGACTGCTAACTTTTAAAAATTTAAAAATGGGAAAATAGTAGCAATCTGTTAGTTACTAGTTATTAGATAGTAACTATCTAACATCTGTTAGATCAACTGTTAATTCAAAATATCATACAGAGCAAAATTGTCTTTCAGTTATTTTTTTAGATAAACAAAAATTGAGAGTTTGCCATATTCCCTCATGAGAGGAATTTCTAAGGGACAATTTCATTAGTGGGAAATAAAATGTAAAATGGAGGTCTAAAATGCAAAACAAGATGAGAAAATTTTACATAAATCTAAGCAAATATTAACTACATTAATCAATAATAAAATCTTGTCTGCTTTTAAAAAATGAATTAATCATCAAGAAAATAGCAAATAGAAAATAGTGAGTGGTTGGATTTAAAGTGGTTTTAATACTTATTAAGGAGGGCAAAGGTATTCATTAAACTTTGATTTATATTAAGAGGCTATGATGTCATTTCTAAGTATCAATAGAAATAATGTATACAACTTTCTGACATGTAAGAATAAATAATGGTATAATAAATAATAACTCAAAAGAAGCTAGGAGAAAGAAAAAGAAAAGACAAACACAATTTAGATGGTGCAATTAAATTTAAATCTATCACTTATTACGATGTATGAATGGGATAAATTCTCCAGTTATAAAAGATATTAGGCAGACAGAACTTTAAAAATCCTGGTATATCATTTGCAACAACATGGGTGACCTAACTGATATTATGCTAAGTGAAATAAATCAAACAGGGGAAAACAAATACTATATGACTTCACTTATATATGGACTCTATAAAACAAAATAAACAAACAAACAAAACAGAAACAAACTCATAGATACAGAGAACTGATAGTTGACAGATGGGAGGAGGGTTAGGGTTAAGTGAAAAAGATGAAAGGGTTAAGAAGTACAAATTGGCAGTTACAGAATAGTCATGAGAATATAAAGTACAGCTTAAGGAATGTAGTCAATAGTATTATAATAACTATATATGGTGTCAGATGGGTGTGAGATTTATAGAGAGGATAAGTTATAAAAATGTACAACCGCTATGCTGTACACCTGAAACTAATATAATATTAAATGTCAACTGTAATTGAAAAATAAATTATTTTAATTAAAAAGAAAATTCAGGAATATGCTCCTTTCAAAAGCCATCTCTAAAATACAAAAAGGTTTTAAATCACCAAGAAGATAAAATAATTTGAAATTTGTATGTACTTAAGAGTATAGATTCAAAACATAAATGGAAAAAAAGTGGCAGAATTACGACGAGAAAATAAGTTAATCATAATAATAAGGGATTTGCATATCTAGTAACTGAAAGATTAGACAGATAAAAACTCACTAAGTATATTATTTAAACAACACAATTAACAGGTGCTCACATACATGGACAACTCTTAGACTACTAATTGAAAAAATAAGATTATTATTTTATTTAAAAAGTAACAAATGTGATAGGGTGATTTTTAAAAGTTATATAATTCTTATTTTTTAGAAGAGTTTTACTAGAATATTAATATCTCTTACTTAGTTCCTCCCAAATAAAGTCTACTGAATGCTCAACTCAAATGGCATTTTCTGTAATAAACTTCCACTGAATTTATTATTCTCTTCAGTTATGTCATTGCCCACATTGTTGGTTAATAACACTCTGTTTCCCGTGTAAAACTGGAGTTCTTAAGATGGAAAGGAGATTGCAGGCTTTGACAGCTGAAGTAGAAGTATCCCTCAGCCCACCAGAGATAAAGTGAGATTGCTTCCTCTTCTACCAAGGCTTATGCAGTTCCTTTGAGAATCCTTCTAATAAATCACCCCTTATTGAGGTTCCAGAACTTAAGCTCACCCATTAAAGAGAATCCCCTCATAAGTCTTTCTATCATCAAGTATGCTAACAATTATGGGAGCCCCCGATGAATTCTTTTTATAATTCTGTAACTATACCATTTCTATTCCAAGAGACACAATTCTAAATCCTTTCCCCCTTTCATTCTTCCCCTTCCACTAATTGATACCACTACCCTTTGGCTTCTGTATAAATGAACCAGCAAGTCTTTTTAATTTTATGTTTAAAAAATATACTAATTTATTCCATTTCTTCACTTTCTAGTCCAAACCATCATGCTTGTCAAAACTTATTTGAACTACTGCTAAAACCTCTCAACTTGCATTTGTGCTTTTCTGTCAACCATTAACCACAAACTCCAGAAGAGATCTTTTCAAAAATAATAGTAATAATAAAGCAGATCATTTTTTTTTTTGTCTGTAAACTTTCATTGTGACTTCTTCACTTAGTATAAAATCCAATCTCTTTACTTTAAGCTGGTGTGGTTTTTAACATTTCTATCTTTACCTGATAGAGCTTTCTTCTCCTTGTTAATTATGATTCAGCAATAATGATCATTTCTTTGTAACACTGAGCTCATATTCCCACATAAAGACCTTTGCTCTTTTTGGTCCCTTTACCTGCCATGCTCTGCCCCTCAGTCCACAAAACTGCTTCTTCACTTTCTCATGTCTCTGTTTAAACATTATCTCCACAGAGATCTTACCTGAACTTTCTCATTTTAATGGCTTTTCCTCCTAATTATTCTATCAGCACCTTAAAAAATTCCTAGAGTTTTGCAGTCTGCATTCCTTTTATTTAAAAAGCATATTTTAAAGTTTATCTTCCTTATCACACTATAAACTCTGAGAGGATAGCAGATCATATTCAGCACATTGCACAAAAATATCTCATATAAATGCCAAATAAATATTTTAAATGAAGGAATTAATGACTGAAACGTGTAAGCACAATGCCTGTCATGTAAAAGTTCTCAATAAATGAATGATAGCATGCATATTCTGTGTACCTATCATTTACATATTGATAGGTACATAGTGCTATTCTTTGGCTTTGATGAACAGTCAAATATGCATTTGATGAATAAAAGGTTGGGCTATGGCAGAGATGACTATGTGTTCCCCAAATCTCATTTCATTTCCTTCCAGACACTTAGCTATGGTCCATTTCTCAGTCCCCCAAATAATCAGAACTTGCCAAGTGATTGGGTTCTGGACCATGAGATGTGTACAGAAGTGAAATATGCCATTTCAGGCCTAGCCCATAAAATTCTCCCATACAGTCCTCCTCTGTTTTCCTCTCTCTATGCCCGAGTAATTAATAATGACACTGAAAATCTAAATTTAAAAAGACCGCTTTCCTGATAACTGCATGAAGCAGTGTCTTCCATACCTCTCTCCCTACCTTGGACTATGATGTGAATGAGAAATAAACTTTTATTATATTAAGCCACTAAAATTTGTGATTGTTTTTAGAGCATTTGACCCACCTTTATTTATATAGCCTCACAAATTATAATCAAGTAGAATTATAATCTAGTGTGTTAGAATTTTATCATATTTTGCCTTTCTTTTAGTTTTAGAGTATTAATATTTTACCATAGAATGCTATACTAGAACTTGTAAACTGAAGTCAAATCACATAACAGAAATTAAATATCATTTTATAAAATGGAAAAGAAAACCACGGAAATGTAGGATCACAGAATAGGATCACAGAGACTGTTTTTGTTTGTTTGTTTTAACTTGTTAAAGCAACCCTTTTCAAGCTATTTCTCTTTTTATGAAAGGGTAATACAAATCTCTTTTATGTCTAAATCTGCTTTATGCTGAAACTTGTCACTTTTTTCCCCTGTCTTTTCCAATTCATTCAGCTATTTAAGAGCTGAAAGTATATCTGATTTGCCATTTCTAGAGACTAATCGGTACTTCCACTAATTGCATGAGGTACAATATCAGGATAATGGCAGTCATCTTGTTTTGGGTCATAAGGCTACTGGTACTCCAGGCTCTATAACAACTCTTTTCATTACTACATAATATCCTTGAACTGGGTTTTAAAATTTTATTTTCAGGTATTAATTGGTGCCCCCCTTGAATCTAATGATTGAAATGTCAAGAGTGACAATAGTTATTTTGTTGAGTGTTCACTTCATACTTCCTTTCACTTTCACCACCTGAATATTCTTATTATCTAATTATTTTACCTGTTGTTAATTTGGCACAATATAAAACTCTTCTCCCTCCTCTCCCAAATTGTTTTTGCAGATTGACCCTAGTACAAGAAATGCATACTAGAGAGCTGATATTCTTAAGGTTTAATGAGAAAATGAAATATTGAAGTCATGGAAGTCAATTATAACTTTTCATTGACTCCAGAATAATTATGAAATTGGAGCCACTGGCATATTCACAACCTTTGGAATTTCACCTATTGGTAATGTTTATGGTTTATCTTGTCTTCTAAATTATTTTAAGATAAATTTGTCCTATATTATAAACTTATTAATGTTTTCAGTCCAAGAAAACAAATAGTATTATTTATTTTGTTTTTCTATACATTTCTGTGGTATCATTTATGTCATTTTTTAAATCATGGGGATAATTTTTACATGGATTTAAATATCTGGTGATATTCCACTTAGCAAAAATTCTGAAATAAAACAAGAATTTTTGCAGTGGCAGCAAAAACGTTTGTTTGATTCTGTTTCTAAATATACAAATCTTAAAGGAAAAAAATATTACTTTCCTTTAAATTTGTCTTAGTGCGTAATGTAACTTTATTCTCGAAACTTGTTTGTTTCCATTAAGAAAGGCTTTCAGGAAAAAAAAAATTTCAAAGATAAATGATTCTAAACTTCTAAATGATTCTAAATGATTCTTAATTCTATTCTAAATTTAAGAATTATGTCAGAATAAAAAACTCATTGAATTAGAAAACTGAAGGCTTAGACTTTGGTTTTGGTTCTTAAATAGGGTGCTGTTAGGCAAGCTATTTGACCTTCCTATTTTTATTCCCTCACCTGTAAAATGGTTCTTTTAACCATTCTGTACATTGCCACATTAACAATTATTATCTTACAGTTGGTTTTTCCAGTTCCTCTAGCTTTCAAAAATATCACTATTAATGTCAGATGTTACACTATATCTTGAAAACAATCTCTCTGAAATCTAAAGCTCTTGGAAAAAAAGATTCCGTGACGCAGGTATAAGTCAGGAGCAGAGCATTTGGGGCAAAGACATAATAAACAGGTCAAGCAAGGCAGGTTTGCAGGAGATCCGGGGATCCTCTAACACTGAGCTGAGGATATCCTCTGAGTACTCCATTTAAACAGGGAACACCAGAGAAACCAGTTTGACATAAGAGGTGAGAATAAGAATCCTGTTCTGTGTTCCCAAGCCTTGGCATTCAGAAAATATTTCAACAGTTGTGTTATAACAAATTGTGTCTTTAAAAACACATTTTTTTAATTGAGATATAATTGACAAGTGTCATGTTAGTTTCAGGTGTATAACATAATAATTTAATATTTTAATATATTGTGAAATGATCACCACAATAAGTCTAGTTAACATCTATCATTATAAATAGTTACAATTTTTTTCCTTATAACAAGAACTTTGAAGATCCACTCTTAGCAACTTTCAAATAGGCAATCAAGTATTAATTATAGTCACCACTCTGAACAGCCCATTCTATGACTTATATATCTTATAATGGGAAGTTTATACCTTTTGACCACCTTCGCCCATTTCACTACCTTCCCAATCTCCTTCCTCTGGCAACTACCAATCTGTTCTCTACTTGTGAGCATTTTTTTTGTTGTTGGTAACCCTGCTCCCCCGCCCCCCCGCCCCGAACTATTTCTTATAAGGGAAAACGTACTGGTATCTTCTGAAACCTATGACTCTATGTGAGAAATGTAAACTTTTGAGTTTGAATAACCATTATCTTTATAATTTTTAAAAACTACCTAATTTCCAATTTTTAAAAAGTCCTTTTCGTTTCTTTGTAGTTTAATATTTTACTCTTTGATCCTATAAAAATAATTTTTAAATGCTTTCTTGTATAATAATGTTAACCTACCAAGTTTTTGTTGGTTTAGTTTTTAAATCAACATATATTACTTTACTTTTATCATTATAAACTTTTAGATATTTGGTTCCACCTGTTTTTATTATATTTCAATCATTTGTACTGAAATTTTCTTAGCTTTTACTTTTAGTTAGTCTTTAGTCTAACTTATTTTGTTGCACTCTGGTTGTAATTTGGCCTGATTTATATCTTTTATTATTTTATTCCACTATTCGCTTTATTTTAATCTTCAAAAGTATGTTTATTTTACTGATGTTTTGCCTTATACTTTTAAATGTATTGTCATTATTTTATCTATACACAGTATTACACCTAAGTTGAAAATGTTTTTATTTTCTTAAGAGAGAGAGAGAGAGAGAGAAAGAGAGAGAGAGAGAGAGAGTGTGTGTGTGTGTGTGCATGTGTGACTAGTAAGGAAACTATTTTAGTTTGCTTGTTATTTGTTTATCTGATTTTTTAGCATAAGGTTATTGGACATTTTTGGAAAATTATTACTTTTTCTTAGATCCAAGGAGTCTCATTATTTTTGGAAATTCACCAGGAAAGGCTATTTAACTACAAAAGCGAATCCCTACTGCCTGTTCCTGCAAATGGACTGGGACGGCACTTGCACTAATGATACAAACAGTTATTAAAGGCTCTATTAAGTCATGTTAAAAAGGCAGCTAGGAGACAGTTTTCTAAAAAAGATGTTAGCTGAAATGTTGACTCCAACCCAAACATATTGCAACAAGGAATTTTTAGGGTAGAACTGTAAATGTTGGGGGGACTGGACTGTGAACTGTTTTGATTGCTGATTCGGCCAATGAGAATATCCCGTTCTGTACTTTTAAGTTCTGGGAGAGAACCTATTTCATTTTTAGTGAACTTTACAGTTAGAATTCCTGAATTTGTCTCAGAGTTTTACTGTTTCAGGTCTCTGTCAAGTCCATAATTCATTTCAAGTTTATTTTTGTGAGTTATGTAAGAAAAGGGTACAGTTTTATTCTTTTGCATATGAATATCCAGTTTTCCCAACAACACTTATTTCAGTGACTATCATTTCCTCAGTGAATATTCTTGTCAAATATTAGTTTACCATATATGAGTGGGTTTATTTCTGGGTACTTAATTCTGTTCCATTGGTCTATGTGTCTGTTTTTATCCCAGTACCATATTGTTTGGATTTCTATAGCTTTATAATATACTTTGAAATTAGGAAATGTGATGCCTCTATCTTTGTTCTTTCTCATGATTACTCTGGCTATTAAAAACTTTTGTGGGTCCATACAAATTTTAGGATTTTATTCTATTTCTGTGAAAAATGCCTTTGTAATTTTGATAAAGAATATATGAATCTATATACGGATTTGGGTAGTATGGACATTTTAACAAAATTAACTCTTCGAATTCGTGAATATGGCATATCTTTTTATTAATTTGTGTCTTCTTCAATTTCTTTCATCATTGATTATAGTTTTTGGTGTGTGGACCTTTCACTTCCTCAGTTAAACTTATTTCTAAATATTTGTTGTAGTAGTAGTAGTGATTTCTTTATTTCTCTTTCAAATAGTTTACTGTTAGTGTATAGAAATGGAATTGATTTTTTTTGCATGTTGATTTTGTATCCTGAAATGTTACTGAATTTGTTTACTAAATGTAATAGTTTTTTTAGTGGAATCTTTAGGATATTCTATATATAATAACATGCCACCAGTAATGGAGACAAATTTATTTCTTCCTTTCTTATTTGAATGATTTATATTTCTTTTTCTTGCCCAATTTCTCTGGCTTAGAATTCCAGTACAGCGATGAATAAAAGCAGTAAGAGTTGATACACTTGTCTTATTCCTAATCTTAAGAGGAAAGCTTTCAACCCTTCACCTTGAGTATGATGTTCAATATGGACTTGTCATATATGGCCTTTATTATGTTGAGGTATGTCCCCTTAGCATTCGTCTTGGCAATGATTTTTTGGATGTGACACTGAAAACACAAGCAACAAAAGTAAAAATCAAAAAGTGGGACTACATCAAACTAAAAAGCTTTTGCACAGCAAAAGAAACAATTTACAAAATACAAAGGCAACATATGGAATGGGAGAAAATATTTGCAAACCACATATCTAATTAAGGGTTAATATCCAAAATATATAGGAACTCATAAAACTCAATAGCAAAAAAAAGAAAGAAAAAATCTGATTAAAAAAATGGTTGGGTTGAAGACTTAAGTAAAATTTCTCCAAAGAAGACATACAACAGGCAGATGAGTACATGAAAAGGTGTTCAAAATCACTCATCATCAGGGAAATGCAAATCAAAACCACAATGAGATATTACCTCACACCTGTTAGAATGGCTAGTATTGAGAGAGAGAGACAGAGAGAGAGAGAGACAGAGAGACAGAGAGACAGAGAGACAGAGAGAGGGAGAGATAAAAAATGCTGGTGAGGTTGTGGGGTAAAAAAGGACACTGATGTACTATAGGTGGAAATGTAATTTTGTGCAACTGCTATGGAAAATAGTGCAAAGGTTTCTCAAAAAATAAAAATAGAATTGTCATTTGATCCTTCAGTCCCACTTCTAGAATTGAAATCATTATCTAAAGAAATTGAAATTATTATCTCAAAAAGATATGTGCACTTCAGTGTTCATCGCAGCATTATTTACACAGTCAGACATGGAAGCAACCTAAAATTCCCATTGATGGCTGAATGAAAAAAGAAAATGTGGTATATGCATACAGTGAAATATTCAGCTTTAAACAAAGGAAATCTTGCTATTTGCAACAAAGTGGATGAACCTGAAAACATTATGCTAGATGGAAAAGCTAAACGGAAGGACAAACACAATATGATAGCTCTTATAAGAGAAATCTAAAATAGTCAAACACATAGATGCAGAGGGTAGTATGTTGGTTGCTAGGGGCTGACGGGTGGGAAAATGGGGAGACATTGGTCTGAGAGTACAAACTTTCAGTTAGAAGATGAACAAGTTTCAGGGATCTAATGTACAGCAAGGTGGCTATATATAGTTAACAATACTGTATAGTATACTTAAATTTTGGTCTGAGAGTAGAGCTTTACTAATCTCACCATAACAAAAACAACAACAAATGGTAATAATGTGAGGTGAAGGTTTTGTTAACTAACCTTATTGTAGTAAGTGTTTCATAATATATAGGTATATTACATAATCACATTGTATACTTTAAACTTAGACAATATTATATGTCAATTATATGTCGATTAAGATGGAAAAAAAATTAAAAATTTAAAAGACAGAATCCTGCATTTAAATTCTGACTACCACTGCTTTTATAGGGGGCTAGTTCTGAGCAAGTAGTATAGCTGCACCTAGAATCTTCAACACAGTGAAGGGCTACTCTGGTCATCAGCAAAGACAGAGCAAGCAGAGAGTGGGCATTTGGTGAGCGCTTCAGTGTAATTTAGGACAATCAGTAAGAGCAGAGGAGAGTTGAGCCTTTGGTTAGAATGCCCAGACTTTTAAATTTCAGAATGTAAGCAATAGTAAATAGGACCACTCATTTAGGACAGAGAAAACAAAACTGCATATCCATAGAACATCTTAAAGAGAACTCTAGCAAAGAATAAACTTGCCCTGATTCAAGATTCTTAAAATGGCATACTCCATCTCTCTTATGTTTTATTTTACTGTATTGTTGCTATTTTCTAACATAATACATAAAGTACTTAATTATTAAATCAACTGTTTATATGTCTTCTCTACAAACTAGAATAAAACCTCTAGGAATGTAAAATTTTTTGTTACTATATTTACTTCCTCAATACACACCATAATGCTTGGTACAATATAGACCAAATACAGTAAAAACTCAGCTGAATGAATATTAAATGATAGATTTGAATAATAAACGTTTTTAAATACAAATCTGATGAAACTAGATATAATGGTTAAGTATGTTTAATGAAAAATGAATTGCTAGGTTTGAGCAAAACAATATATAGTAGACTCTGATGATTTCAAAGATACAAGCTCAGGCTAGACACCCATTAGGGCATCAACACTTTGTGGTTCTGAGTTCTCGGCCCAGATGCCCAGGTGTGTTTCTCTTTCTCTTTCGCTCACTCTCTCGCTCGCTCGCTCTCTGTCTCAATCTCTCTCTCTCTCTCTCAATATCTCTCTCTCTCTCTCTCAATCTCTCTCTCTCCACATTTTTTTTGACGAAGCAACAAATTGCTATCCTGTTTCCATGCTAGAATCTGTATCCAAAAGTCTATTGTTCATTGATTTATTTACTTGTTCAACTCATCTAGAAACAAACTTCAATATAGCAGAAACTACTCTTTCTGTCTTTTTCACCAAATCTTCAGAATCTAGAGCAAAGTAATTTTTTTGAGAAATGTGAAGTCTTCAAATCTTATTTAATATAGGTAATTCAAATGTAAGAATTGCTTTGCCTTACAAACTAGATCTAATCTTGTTTTATTATTATCTTTGAAAATATAAATATGAAACTGGAATATCCTCCAAAATACTTTTCATGAATCCTTATTTAACTTTTGTTTGTTTTGCTTTAAATAATATAATACTAACACCTCCCATTTGGAGAGTACCTACCACATGCCAAACTCATATTAAGTGCTATAAAATCATTATCTTTAAAATTCAATGCAAACCTATAATACAAATATTGTTATTCATATTTTAGAGTTCAGGAAGAGCCTTAAATTCTATTCAAGATATGTTAATATTCTTACTCTGATCAGTCAAAACACATTTTCGATCTCATTTTTTTTTTCTGTGCTTAAAAATTCACATCTACGAGGCTAAGGAATGCAAAATGTATGACTTAAAAACTCAATTCAACTCAGTTGAATTGTTAAAAAAAATAGTATAAGAAAATTCAAAGTAAAAATTAGATTTACATGATGACGACTTTATGTAATTAAGAAGTAAATATACTTATGTGGATTGTATCGAATTGTCAGCAAAGTTTTATTTATATTAGTCCTCAACTCCAAATTAAAAAATTAAATGAAACTTAGCTAAAGCATTATAGAGTGAAAGATTTCTTCCAACCATCATTCAAACATGCATGCAATAAACATTTACAGACCATTAGAAAATGCAACAAATTAAGAGAGCAGAGTACTGTGATACACACAATGAATATAATATAATATGACATGACTCAATGAGATTATCGATTGTAATTATAAAATAAAGGAATTGAGATACCAATAAAAAGGAAGGAAGATAAAATAAATGGAAACATAGAAGCAGCATGTAATTCTACCATGAAAATGTTTAGGAGACAGTCTCTGTACATCTGTGTCTGGAGACTGAATGTCTAATAATTAGGGGACTAATCGACTCAGTTACAAAGCTTCTGCTGTCTTTAAGACCTGATAGGCAGAGCCTATGATATAAAACTCTGTGTTTTGGGGATATGGTTTAGAAAGGCTCCTGGTGCTTAGGGAAGATGTTTTCTTAACAATGCCAAAATAAGTATGTTCATAGATTGCTGAGTGTTGATTTTATGGTTTTGTTTCTCTATGAAAAGTATCCTCGTTAATCTCTGTCCCCTATGCCCGAAACTATTTTCTAGGAGTGTGAGTTAAAATTAATGAGCACTCTATATTGGTGTTCTCTTCAGGGAGCTTCAGGAACACAGAATAAAGAATGACCAAGCTCTCTATTTGCATGAACTAAGCAATTTCTATAATTTCTCTGAGACTCAGTTTCCTTCAAAGTGACTATTCTAACTGACCTCACAAAGTGGTAAGGGAAAAAGAACCACATACAAAATATATGTCAGGCACAGAGTAACTGCAGCATTTACATTTATCTTTAGCATTATATATTTTAATAAGAATTAGGAAAAGGTACCTAATATACATGATACTCTACTGCTTAAAATTCTATCAATGGTTGTTCACTAAGAAGTGTATAATGTGTCAGATCTTCAGCCTAGCATTCAAATCTGTCTATGATTTCACCCATACCCATTTCCTCACCTTTAAATTCCTCATAAAATACACTCTCATGCACATTTTGGAATTCTCCCCCAAGATTCCCCTATTCACATATAAATGCATATATATGTATATATGTCATATATATTTAGTATATATGTCATATATTAAGTATATATAATACTTACATAAGTATATAATACTTATGTAATATATAAGTATATATAAATATATATTTTTAAAAATTTTTTATGCAGAAGACAAATTTATACATCCAGAATCTATTCACTCTCTTTTGGTTAATGAACCTAACATTTCTCTGTATGGATCCACCTTGTTTCTCCTTCTTCAGCACTTGTATTTGAGGCTAGGTTATCTCCATGCCTAGCTCAGATGCGGTGCCTGTGAACCAAGACTCCTCAATCATTTTATTATATACCTCTGCCCAAAATAATTAGTTTAGAGATATAAAGGAGATCACAGTGAGAGTCAATGAGAAACAATGAGATTTTTTTCCCTGTTCTATTTATGGGAAAAATACTGTAGCTATTTCTTCTGGATATGAAAAAGAAAACCTGTAGCCCTGGGATTATGGGGTAAGAACCAGCTCAGACCTCATCAATAAAGAAGAATTGTTAAAAATGGAGAGAGGAAAATGGATTTTGATAGAATGTTTTTTAATTTTTAAATACAGTATTACCTCTGTTAAGATAAACTGAGGCAAATTAAAAATTCTCAGAGTTTATTTGAGCAATAATTGATTCAAATCAATCAGAAGTGATTAGGAGCTCTCTCCCACAGGAGTCAGGGGAAAGACTTTTAAAGAGAAGGTTCAGAAGTAAAGGAAGTTATTGACTGGCCATAACTTAAAGCCTAGTTGGCTGTTCGTGATTGGTTAATTCTAGAAGTTTGATTTTGTAATTTTGGGGGCACTTATAGATGTAGATTTAGATTTGCTTACCATAAGGCGGGGAGGTAGGAAAATAATTTTCCTCTACCCTTCTAGATTCTTAGTTGAGATACCTTTTGTAAGGTGCCGACATTTCTTGTCTTGTCTTTTTTTCTTTTCTTTTCTTTTCTTCCTTTTTTTTCCCTTTCCTGTTTTTTTCTTTGCTTAGGTGAGCTTGGATCTGCTTTCACTCACTTAAAGATTCTTAACTCATATTTCTATGGATCCAAAAACTGGAAATCTTACACATTTATTTCTTTCTCATTGGAAGTATATATCTATTTTGGCATATGAGCTATATGCAAAATAAAAGTGAACTAAAAACAATACAATTTATAGGCTAAAATGAGGAGCTATGGCAACAGTGCAAAAAGGTGTAGGATAAAGATTTGAGTTGGGCTAAAAAGGATAATAAGATTTAAGTTAAAATCATTAAATATTAAAATGTGAGCCAATGGAACTTTAAATCTATCCTCAAACATTTCTAATTTTTGTAACTTTGATTTAAATAACCTGACCTAATTTGTTTCTGCATTGTAGCATTTAACAATTTCAAAGACTATATTCAATCTGGCACTATGAAAATATTTTTTATTAACATTTAAATGTGGTGTTATTTTATATTTAAAATCTGATTTCAGGAGTAATTATCATACCATTTGAAGAAATATTTATGTTTATCATCATGTTTTCAAAGGAATGCTGCCTTTAAAAAATCCATATAGTTAGCCAATCAAGAAGACAAATGGTCTGCAGCTGGGTTTTTTTAAATTCCTATTAACACTCTAGTCTTACCCAACTCTTGCATTTATCCTTCTGTTTTCAAAGGAGCTCTTAATTACTTCCATCCTCATTTCAGTTGTAAATGCTTCTTTATTGCCATTCTTTCATTAGAATAGAATAAAATCCAATCCATTCAAAAACTTGACACTTTACCACTGATTTACAAGTGATTTCATTTTATTAATTAGATGTTTGCCCTGGCTTTGGGGTATCTGTACTAGTAACTGTTGATGAAAGTTCTTCTTTCTTTATTCTCATTTCTTTGAACATATACAGGTATATTTTCAGAATTTCAGGAAGGTTGAAATTAAAAAGAACTAGGGAAATTAGAAAATCTTAAAATTGTCATAAAGAGTCATTATTTTACACTGTTAGCTAATCAGGCTATAGTTGCAATGAGGATTATATGACCTATAAAAATTATGTCTAAAATTTTCAATTAGACATTCTTTCTTCATAGATTTGAAGCTCCTTCTGAATTCACTATCATAGGACCAAAACATAACACCACTGCACACTATTCTAAAGCAAAATTAAACAACACATGAGAAAACACGTTAAACAACTGTGGTGGTTGGTTGATTTTAGTATTCCTCTTCATTCAGAAAACTCCTCTTTAAAATATATTAAGCATTATATATTTAGTATCTCAGTCTTCTTTTATGGTTTGATTATGTAAAATTTTTCAATTTATAGTTATTATTGACTATGGACTAAAGTCCTTGTGATCTTCGACTGTGAAGATCTTTGACTATAAGAATGTAAAGCTTTGTGGTTGCATTGGTAAAATTTTTAAAAATAATATCTTATTAACTAATAATTCTTGTGTTGCAGAAATGTTGCAAAACAAGACTGATGAGAAACTAAGCACCACTCAGAGAGTTGGAGAACTCACGTTTATTATGCCAGCAGTCCCAGGAGAGCTAGCCCTCTGAAGATCTGGGCCCCGAGCTCAGGGGCAACTTTGCTTTTATATCCACGCTGTTACAGTTGGCATTGGCTGGCTGGTTGGTCCTCAGACATTTACAGACTGTGAGAGTTGCCATGGGTTATAGGGCACACAGGAGTTATTATGGGCTATGGGCGGTTACAGAGCATGAGATTTTCGAACAGGAATTTAGGTAATATGTCTGTTATGGAGACAGAACAATCAAAGGGAAGGGTGAGATCACTCTGCCCTTCAGCCTATGCAGCAAGCATGTCCACAGAAGCAGAACAAAGAGCCGATTACAAGGTTAGCTGTTTGAGTGGAAAATTCCTCTCAAAACATTTAACTTCCAAATGTTTTAGTTAAATGCTTTGTATTAAGTGTGGATTATTATATTCTTCATTTGACATTGTATGTTTTCCTTGAATATTTTGTGTTAACAGTTCAGATACCATATTGCATAGAATCCACATTCCTTTCTAATAGTTTCATTTTTTTTTTATTCACAAACTGCTTTAAATAACATTTCAATCTCAGTTCACTTTTGTATAAATGTCTATCCTTGTATAATAGTTTCTTCTTATTTCCTCTTTTTTTTCCAATACTGTATTGGTTTCCTACAGATGCTATAGCAAACTACCACTAGCTTAATAGTCCAGGAGTCTCTAACCCTCCCTCTGGCTGCAGACTGGTATCAGTTGGTGGCCTGTTAGGCAACAGTAGGAGGTGAGTGGCAGGTGAAGAAAGCTTCATCTGTATTTGCAGCCTCTCCCCAGCTCTAGCATCACTGCCTCAGCTCCACCTCAGATCATCAGGCATTTGATTCTTATGATACACCAGTCCCTGGTGCTAAAAAGTTTGGAGACCACTGGTAAGTTTTTTATATTTTTACAATTCTGTAGATCAGAAGTCCAAAATGAAATGATCAAGTTATCTTCCTCTTAGAGGCTATAAGGGAGAATCTGTTTTCTTGACTTTTCCAGTTTCTAGAGTCCATGTCCTCATGGGGCTTATCACCGCTTCCTTAATCTTAAAAGCCAGCTGCATAATGTCATCAAATCTCCATCTCTCTCTGAAATTTAGTTCTGTCATATCTTATTCTCTATCTTGGAACTTCCTATTTTTTCTTATAATGACTCTTGTGATTGGGCCCACCTAGTCTAATTCAGGACACCTAGTCTAATTCAGGATAATCTCCCTTTCTCAAGTTCCTTAAGTTAATCACACCTGCAAAATTCTTTTGCCATGTAAACTAACACATTCACAGGTTCAGGGATCAGGACATAGAAACCTTTGGGAGACCATTACTCTCTTACCACAGTTACACCTCTGCCTTCTCTACATTCATAATCTTTTTTTCTATGACTTTTTGCAAATCTGAGGAAATCTCACCTTTTTTTAAATCTTCCATAAATAAAAATTTCCAATAGTTGCATTCTAACCTGTTGAGTTACAGGGTATAATTTAGTTCTATTTATGCAATTTATCTCACTTTTAAAGTTGCTGAACACTACCAGTTGGAATATTTTGTTTTTTCCTACTTTTAGTAAATAATTTTCTATTGTATAGAGATTAGTTTGATTTTCTATTACTTCACCACTTAATATGAACCAGTCACTTAGTCGCTTAGTATGAACTATTAATAATAGTTCTTTGTAGTGAGGAGGAGCAGTTTGTCACCCTAAAATATGCCTTTTTTGGGATATTGATTATTTTAAGCTTTTTATTTTTAAGAAATGGAAGACTCAAGAGAAATCTTTGACTTTCCCCCTAACTGCCTAGAAAAATTTAGATAGAAGACCTGCTCCATGAAGGAGCTGTCATCATAGATAACTGCAGTTTAATCTGAACAAATGTGTGATAGGTAGGAACTTAGTATGGCCCTTTAATCAAGGTCCTCTTTGTACCCCGTTGTTAAAGATGGACCAGCAAACATTTGTTTATCAAACATTTGCTTTTCCATTTTCATGTGAATTAACTTCCAGTTCTTTGACATCCCAAACACTAACACCTCTTCTCCTCAGCTCAGGGTGGCATTTAAGCCTCAACTGCCTGATTTTTCCTCAGCTCCATTTTTTTATAGAACACCTGTATGTATGTACATAGTAAATGTTGTTGTTTTCTTCTGTTAGTCTGTCTCATGTTAATTTGCTTATTACAACAGCCAAAAGAATTTAGAAGGGTGAAGGGAAATTATTTCTTCTCCCATCCAGTAGTTTGTATCATACACATAAATAGAGCATATGTATTTCCCAAAAATATATCTGTAAAGTTTAGTTTAGGTTTAATTCTAGTTTTCCTGTACATACGAAGTTCATCTTAGGTACAATAGGGACCAAATATGAAGGAATGTTGGTTTAGGAAAATTTTATATAATATTTTTGTCTATAGAAATGTTTCAGTTTCTACATCTATGCCATTTCTACACATCTAAATAGTTTTTTTTTTTTTTCCATAGACTCAATCTAAAACCTTTTACCTATCTGGCTATAGTTTTGCCTATGAAAATTGAGCAACCTAAACTGTTGATCTTGGTAAGATGTGACATTCTTCACTGAGTATGGTTTTATGCTGACAGAGAACTATAGTCAAAATCAAGATTGTAGTCATAATTTGCATGCAAAAATACTCTAACATATCAATTCAGTTAGTTCACCCGGCTCCTCCTCCAAAATATAGCATATTCTGTCCATTTCTTTTAATCTTCATTATAATTTCTCTCACTCAAGTACTACATATTTCACCTGTATCACTGTAATTTAAGTCTCTTCCTCCCCCTTATTATCTCTCTGATTTGTTGTCTTGGGACAATAAAGACAAGCAGAAAGAGTCATTTGAAAGCCCAGGTCATGTAAAATAAAAATTATTAGTATGATCTTCATTCAGGGCCCCGGAAAAATACTTTCTGCTAAGCTCTCCCATTTTACCTCTTATCACTTTCCCATCATGCTTCAGTCACACTGGCTGGCTGTCAGTTATGTGCTGAGCTCTTCTCCACAAAATAGATTAACCATTGTTTTTCTGCTACCTTAAATTCTCTTCTCCAAAATCTTGCCTTTGCTGATTCTTTCTTCTCTTTCAGGTCCCAGCTTAAATGGCACCTTCTTAAAGAAGATGTCTCTGACTACCCTCCCTAAATTGGAACCTCCCTATCATTATCTGTGATTTAATTCTATATTTCCAGACACTTCCCTAAAATGTTAATTCCATATGTCAAGAATTCTTTCTTATTTTTATTGTATCTCTAGGACTTTGCATACTACCTTACGTTTAATAGGCAATCAACTGGTATATAGCAAAAATATGAATTAATAAATGAATAGATTATGAAGGGAGGGAAGTTTACCTTATTTCTCTCATCACCAATTTTTGACTTTCATACCAAATTTATAAATCTTACAGATGCAAAGCAATGTTGGAGAAACATAGGGAAGATATAAAATCAAAGAGAATGTCCCACAAAGTAAAAAAAAGTCATTTCCAAATACTTCACCCACAAGTTGTAACATTGCAACTTGAGAAAACTCCTATGCAAATTCAGTCATGCAAGCTCCATTTAGCTCAGAAAAATGTGTAGAAATTGATTGAATGAGCAGCTGGTGATATTATAGTCAGGCTCTCTGGAAGTTAATTGGGAAGCGTTGTGAAAAATCCTGACATTGTAAAGGTAGCTCTACTGACTTCCATTGTGCCCTAGACACTCATCACACACAGTCGCTCTCCACTATTACAAAATAACTGGATGCCTCTGAGTCTCTGATGACTCCCATCGATAGCCTCCTAAGAAAACAGAGGAAGAGGGAGTGATGAGCTGGAGCTTGAACTTTTATAATTGGAAATAAAAAGCCCCTAATCTTGTGAGTTTTTACTTCCTTCAAGAAATATTTTTATTCTTCTCTAAACAAAGACAAATTATTATTTCTTCCAAGGTCTCTTATTATATTGTTCTCATGAAAAGTCTAGCATTGAATTTAATTACTTTCTTTTTCTGGTGTTTTATTTATGTATCTGTATCAGTTAGTTGTTTTCATAAAACAAACACCCAAATCTCATGCTTAAAACACCAAGTGGCCATGCATTATTACTCACAAGTCTTCATTTCAAGTCAACAATGCTTTTGCTCTGAAGTGGGCTTGCTCATGTGTCCAGGTTAGATGGTGATCTAGGCCTCATCTGGAGCAACATGCCTATTCTCCATGTATTTATCACATCTTTAGTGTGTATTCTATTCTAGGCATTGTGTTCTATACTGAAAATACAAAAGTTAATAAAATTCTTTGAACTTGAAGTGTATAGTCTCAAAGAGGAATAATGATATGAAAACAAATAGTACATTTAAATACCACAGGCACTATGTGAGAAATTTGTGGTGTACAGAAAGGACATCAGAGAGAAAATGCTCAATCCTGAGTTGAATGAGCAGGAGGGATCAGGATGGACTTTATGATATATGTTTTTTAAATGAAGTCTTAAAATTGCCAGATCTCTAAGCTAGGAAACAGAGTTCTAGGCATAAAGGGCAGTTGAGCACAACCACAGACATATGAGACAAGAAATATTTTGGGGGCCTGAAGAGTATGTGTTATGAATGCAATAGTGCTAGATAAGACAGAAGGACTAGACAGGGATCATGGGATGAGTTTGAATTTTGCCTTAGACACTAAAATTAATAATAATAATAATAAAAGTTATTACTAACATTTATCATGTTTTTTGCTATGTACTAGGGCTCTTTTAAATGTTTTGCATGCCTTTTCTCATTTAAATCTTCATACACATCTATAACATGTTATAACTACTATTATCCTCATTTTAAGATAGAGTTATTAAAGAAATTCTAAATAAACATACATTATTAATAAAATAAGTATTAATGTAGGATTTAGTCCCATATCTGTTGGCCTGAATTCTTAACCACTAAGCCATATTGCCTATCAATGAGAAGATAATAAATAGGTTTAAGTAGGGAAAGAATATGATCAGATTTCTATTTTATAAAACATTTGTTTATAGAACTGTAGAGTAGATAAGAGATTGCAGACAGAATAATCATTTGGTGAGATATGGAAATAGTCCTTGTTAGAAATAATGATTTAAAGTCACACATTAGCAGTGAGGACAGAAAAAAAAGATGGATCCAAGATCCTTTAAAAGGATTTGATAACATACTGGATATATAAGTAGAGGTAGAAGGCTAAAATGACTCCAGGGTTTCTGACATAATTGATTAAATAGATGGTGAGAGCAAAGGTGAAGAGTCTAGATTCTGGGGAGGCTTACTTACCTGAGTTTAGACCTTAGCTCTGCCACTTACTTAAGTGGCTAGGTGCTTCAATTTATTTATGTAAAATTGGGGAAATACCTGCTTCAGCAAGTTGTTGCAAAGATGAAATGATTAAATCACTATAAAATGCTTAGCTGTATGTGTCTGATACTTAATTGATATTTAATACTATTCACAATGAAAAGAGGATGAGGGATTTGGGAAAAGTTGGTGAGTAAAGTTTGAAACATGTTTAGGATGAGGTTCTGTTGAATTGATGGATCTCCAGAGTTCAGGAGAAGGATCTATGCTAAAAAGTTATATTTTGTAATCCTTAGCATAAAGACAGTTGAAGTTCTATGTGGTCATGATAATAGGAAAACAGATGGCCACAAGAGAAAAGCAGGATTTAAGTGGTGAAGAGACTAAAATGCTGAGAAACAATACTTAGAGAAAAAAGAGGAGGAGTCAAGAAAAGAAAAGCTTTTGAAGTGGTAAAGTACTAGACACCATCAAATGATACAAAAGGTTAAGTAAGATGTGAATGGTATCTCTAACTTAACATGCCCAAAAGAGGATTTTGTGATTTTTCCAGCCATTTGTCAATCTTTGTAAATGGCACTACTAATTATCCAGGGGGAAGACCTAAATCATGGGCACCATTCTCTATTATTCTTTCTGTTTCATTGTTCCTCCTTCAATCCTGCAGTAATCAAATCCTTCAAATACAAAAATATAGTTTTGCCCTTTTTCATCACCTACACCACTAATCTCTAGTCAATAAAAGAATGCACAAAATAGTTCTATTACTGAGAACATAATAAAAAAATTAAAGTTTCATACATGATGAACTCCCAACTTAAGTTGCTTGCCATGCTTCATATAACAGGGCGCTGAACTAATAATAAGCATACAAAAAATTTTTTACTGAATTTAAATAAGTCATTTTATCATGATGGGGAGATGTGAAATCTGTGTAGGCTAGTTAATTTTGGCAATAAACTATTTTGTACATTCACCATAATGCGAAATGATTCTAAGGGGAAAAAAAAGATTTGACAAACTCAAAATGCTTCTTAAGCATCTTGATTAATTGTTGCATTTGTGTTAACCTTATATTGAGGACATTTTCTTTCATTCAATGCATCCCATTTACATTCTACTATAAAATTATTCATATATTTGTTTCTCCTGAACAGCGGTTATGGTTTATACTTTCTAATAACTTGAGTTAAGCATCTTAATGTATATTTCCCTTTTCATTCTGGCTTTCTGAATGCTTAGAGGAATCACATTACCTGTGTTGACCTATTTTGAAATCTCTTACCTTGTCTCTAGTGTTTTATATTTTACTAATTTATTAAATATGCTTTTTGTTATAAGCTAGCTTAAATTCTCTGCAGAAGAGGTAAGTTATAAGCAAACATATTTGATTGATAAAAGTCCAAGAAAATGGCATGCATGAATCAAACTGAGACACATGACCAACTAAAGAAAGTGACAGCTCTATCATAGTTCTCTCTGTGCTCCAAGCAGGCGGTGATTCTGTAACTAGTGTAGAAAGCTCAAGGACACCTAACAACAACAACAAAAAAAGCCAAAAACACAAAAAAGAATTGTTTAAAGCCCAAGAGTCTCACAAGAAAAGAAACAAAAAAAAACAAACAAAAAAAAACTGTAATACTATAAACAGGCTAAGTTGTATACATATTTGATTTGTTTTGTCTCCCAAAAGAAACCACATTATTGGAAAGGACACTGGGCCTCCCAAAAATGACTCCTGCTAAATTGGGCAGTGAACTTGTGTGGCAGACTAGTCTTAGCAGTCTAGGCTTGGAGGTTCCAGAAACTAGTGGGTTCTAAGTGTGAGGCTACATTTGAAAGCACTTCGACTCAGTCCCCAAAAAGCTCCTAGATGTTCTGGGAAGAAGAGAGGTGTATGATACAACGAAAGATCTGTGTTGTTAGAATCACTAAAACGTCTAATGTGGAACCACCTTTCAAAGAAGCGAAACACTGTAATAGAAAACTATCTCCCTGCAGGCTGGAAAAAGGAGTAAACCCTGAAGAACGGCATGAGATAGTATGGCAGTCCAAGAGGGTTAGAAGTGAGAACTGAGATGTCTCCCTCATCGGGAGTCCAAGAGGGTTAGAAGTGAGAACTGAGATGTCTCCCTCATCGGGAGTCCCCAAGTGAGGCATGTTAGGGGAGTGTCTCTAATGTCTTCCCAGTAGAATAATGAAGAAATCTTGAAATGATCTTGTATAAGTCTCAGAAACAGTTAAAATCTATGGGAATATTCTGGAGATATATAGCAAAATCTTATAAAATCTGAGTGATTTCTTCATTTCCCATATACTCATTACCCCACAGCAACTCAGCATTTTTATATTCTCATGACAATGTATTCAAGCAATGGTCACTAATGATATCTTATTGTCAAATATAATAGATTCTTTTATCATCATATTATGCAATTTATTCAACATATATTTATGAAATGCTTACTAAATTCCAGGATGTATTCTGGGTGCCAGTGACACAATTAATAATATTGTAGTATTCTAGTAGAGTAGAGAGATTAGGGAGGCATACAAGGGAAACTGTTTTCCGGTAGTTTCCCGCGCCCCCCCCCCCCCAGGTTTTTCATTTATAAAGTGTAGGTGAAATATTGAAGCTATTTTGCTAGGGGACCTAAAAACAAGTTAATTCTACTACTACTAAACCCATTCACCCCTGTAGAGTTCCCAAATAAGATAAATATATGTGTAAATTCAAATGAAAAGTGAGAAACAAGTTACTACTTTATTTTTGTCTAGGTTTGTGCTAAATACTTTATTGTAAAGATCTCTAATAAATGCACTAAAACATCTGAATTGACCTCAAAGCCTAAGTAAGACAATCTCTGTTTCTAAGACAAATCTTATCATGAGTCAGATTCCAAAGCCCCAAGCAAAAAGCATTCTCTCAATTTAAGGATAAAAGTCATCAAAACAGAATGCACTACATCTTGCATATGTCGATGGGTGGTTCTTGGTTTGTCCCAGCTCACTTTTGTAGGAGGGTCTCCTCATTAACTTTGGGGATATAAGACACCTCCCAAATCAACTGCTTCACACACTAATACACAGTGTTTTGGCCTATAGTAAGTTTTCCCACATCTTCTGCACAATGGTTTGAACACAGAAGTTATGTTTTAAACAAGATAAAATAACACCAAAATTATGTCCCACAGTCTTACATAAAAGAAAATAAGGAAATCTCTAAGCACATCATTCACAAAGTGATGTCAACTTTCTAAGGCTCTACACAATCAGTAATGCATCATTTATGTGGGAAATGAATTTTTTTACTTCAAAATATGGTATTTTAATATTTTCTAATTTACAATGTTTGTGATAAAAATTTAGAAAATAAAAATCAGTAGTGATAATTACCCAAAAATCTTTACCCAGAAATAATTTCTATTAATATTCTGAAACACATATATTTTTAGCCTTTTTAAAAATATAATTTTTATTTAAATAAAAATAAAGTCACACTTAAAATACTTGTTTCTTAACACACCCTTTTCATATAATACATCCTGAGTATCTTGCTATGGTATTGATGACTTTTTTGCAATATTGCTTTTAAGACAATTCTTTATTCTATTTATAATGTACAGCAATTTACATCACAAATATTCTCTTATTGACCTTCACATTGTTTATACATTATCATTATTATAAAAAATGACATAACATATAGTCTTTAGAAAAAAATCTATTTATATATCCATCATTTGTTCATTAGGACAAATACATGTGAAGTAGAATTATTATGTCAAAAGTACATGCATTTTTAAGTGTTTTGATATAGACTATCAAGATATGTTCACAAAAGTTGGTAAAATGTAAAATTCCCCAAAAAGAATATGAAAGTGTTAATTTCCTACACTTTCTCAAACACTAAACATTGCAACATATTCTTCACAGTTCAACTGTTAATCTACATTTCTATATTTGTTAATGGAATTTAAATTAGTGTTATTGGTTAGACATTAGCATGTTTAGCACAAAGCTCATCACTACTTCAAAGAAAACAAAAGACTTCAAAGATAAAACACCACATACTGCTGTATTTGACTTCAGAGGAAAAGAAAATAGAAGCTCCTTACATAGATATGTTTCTGCAGGCCACTAAATGATCTGTTCTTTAACAAGAGTGTTTTAACAGCAAGTAAGTAAACCCAACCAAAGCTAGCTCAGATGATAGTGAAAAATTATTTATTATGTTTCTTTAAACAACCCTAATGAGCCACAGAAGCACTAGAACTAGATATTCAAGTGCTCTCTCATATGTCATCTCTCACCTCTGCTTCTCTCTGTCCATTAATTTGATTCTGTAGCCTGTAAGCCTGGAGTTAAGAAAAACATTTTCTGATTTCAAATATAGAAATTATTCTGTTTCCAATTTAATGCTTTATTTGGGTCAGATTTTTATTAAGGCAATCTGATGCTATAATTAGTAGCTTTCACTACATTGCTGTAGTAGGGAGATTAAATTATATCAAGGAAAAAATATTAATCCAGTGAAAAGGAAAAAGCTGGTTAGGCAATCACTATGTGATTAGTACCTATTAATCATATCTATTCTCAAAGCCTCTGCTCTGAAAATCTTGGCAAAGAGTACCCTAATGAATCTCTTGTATGTTTTACATCTGGAGGTGAGAGAAGGATGATCACTTGTTTGTACATAATTTTTGTTCATGTTTTGTTTAAGCCTTGTTTAATTGAAATCACTCACCCAACTTATCCTACTAGATACTGGAAATATAATGGCAGAATTTTGCAGGAATTTGGGAAAAAAAAGAATTTCCTTTTGCTTATGTAGTCAAAGGTAGAGATGAGAAATTCAGTAACCAAGTCTATCTGACTCAGAATAATGTGTTCAGTTTCAATGGAAGTATAGAACTCACTGAAACAAAATTTGTGTGTGTGTATGTCAGGTCTGTCCTAAGACCACCACCAGTTGTCAATGAGAACTGGCATCATCACAGTACAGGATCTATATACCTACACCTCTACCTATCCATATAGTACCTAGTTTTCATTTATCAAGGCATAATTAATCTAAAGCTACATTATTCATTTTATATTTTCAAACCTTTAAGTCATTATTAATCCAAAAGTATTGCTAAGTGAACTGTAGCTAATCATTTTCTGTGTGAATGATATTTACTTAGTTGATTTAAGTTACTAAGCATCAAAGATAAAATTGGAGGAATTTTATATGAAAAACAGTTAGTTGCATGAGTTATATACCATAATTACTCAGTAAAAGAACCATTGACTACTCTTGTATAATATGTGTCACATTTTCTTGTGGGCATCATCAGTCTTAAAGTAATTGAATTGCATATAATTCTGCCTTTAAGATTTCAACTGCCCTACAACTATGTTCATATGAATTCCCCATGTCTGCTTACAGATGACTCAAGAGGTAAATACTCTTCTAAAATACAGGAATCATGAATATAGATGTTCAATATACAACTCTTGGTATAAAGGTTACAAGTTCAACTCTAATATAGATTAGTAATGATGCATTATCATTATACTTTAAAGGTCACTGGAACGAAGTCAACAATTTGATGCTAGCTTCCAGGAAAAAATGTTACAAATATCTTTTCTTCATCAATAAAATTTGCTTAATTCACATAGGAAAAAGCTTTTATGGAAAGAGCCCAAAACCTTAGAGAGATCAAATTAGACAAGAGTAGAAAGAAAAAAAAAAATGCTGAAGATCCTACTATTTACTTACACAAAGAACCATAATTTTATTTTAGCTGTTGTCAATCTTCAACCTTAGATGAAAGATACTTCATTTATGCCATATATGCTATTTATTAATAACCATCTACTATTTCAAGTATCTTTAGATGAAAGATATTTCATTTATGCCATATATGCTATTTATTAATAATCATCTACTATTTCAAAGATTAAACTATATCTTAGTTTTAAATAAAAAATACAATATACCATAAAATGTTATTCTTTGGAGATTATCCAGTTGCAAACTCCCTCTATTCTGTCATCTATGGAGATATGAATCATACTAGCAGATTCAGTTACTATAAATTTTACCCAGAGATCAAATTCATAGCTAGATAAACAGTTGAGAAAATTTGAAATTTAAACTTGGAACTATGGAAACTATTTAATTTAGAACAACCAAACTATTATGGAAGAATTTTATAATAATATATCAAATTGCATGCTTTTTGAACTAATTGCAATATATTTAGTATGAATTAATTTCTATTCATTTGCCAACTCCTCCCTATTAAGGATTAGTAAAATACTGGCAAATGTGGCAAAATGCTAATTCAAGTATTCTCCACCTAGCCTCATATGAATCTGTCATCTTTTCCTGTTTGTAGTAATAATTGCAGATGTATACTGAATCGAGCAGCTTTTCAAATTCTGTTGGAATTTATTTAGAATCATTTTCAGACATGGGAGCCATTTTGTCTTTAAAAACACTTGATATTGTTCTTATCTTGTTATTCTTTAATTAATCTTACTTTATTTGTCTACAAGGCTTAATAAATTTACTCATTCAATAAATTTGAGCACCTATTATGTATCAGTCAGTGTGCTAAGAGTCAAGTTTACAAAATTAAATACATATGGACTCTTTCTTTGAGATGCTTAATTCATGATGAGAGAGAGACAGAGAAAAGAGTGTGTGTGTGTGTGTGTGTGTGTGTGTGTGGTATAATGCTATGGAAGGCAAAGAAAAGAATGACTATCCTTGAGAATTGGGGGAATTTAAAAAAAAAGAAGCAAAATAACATTTCCCCTGAGGTTTGAACAGTGAAAATGACTTTCTATAGTATACAAGGGGGATAAAAAAAAGTTAGCCAAGACACGGGGAATGACATTTTCTATCAGAGTCTCTCCTATACACACCACACAACTAGTATTAGTTTTCTCATGAAGTATTTACAGTGAAAAACATAAACCTGGATATTTTTCTTATATCTTATTTTTCAATAGTTTCTCCAGGTTGCTCTCTTGTAGCCATGCTTTCCAAAGCACCTGTCTGAGAGTTCACACTCAGATCCTCACTGGCCATCCACTGGCCATCAGGGGGGCTGGCAAGATAAGGTCTTATCTTGCCAGCCCCCCTGATTCCATGAAACAAGCATAACATTCACCACTCTGTATTCATGGCCAGTGGTATCTCACTTTTACCATCATACCTCACTCAAGTGCTATGCCATACTTATCATTTTTTTTCAGAGCTAATTGTTCTCTTGTATTCTGCTTCTTGGAGTGGCAGTTTAATTGCATTCAATGGCTTTTTGGAAAGGTAAGCATGTAGAAAATTGAAAAATAGGCCATTCCCATTGCAAAGAAGAGTATTTTTATATCTTTATGCTCAGTTATTGTGTCCTTTGTATAATATCCTTTTCTCTTCTCTTACATTTGAAGGAAATTTAGAACAAAGCAATCAAAATTTTTTTTCAATTATAATAATATTCAAACTGATGTTGTTATTTCAGCAGCAAAACTCTATTCAAATCCTTAACTTCTTCATGTTCCACTGTGTGGTCCTTATATAGCACTGACTTGAATGGAAGAAATGGAGGAAAATCAATGTGTATGTTAATAACTTTAAAAGGTTGAAAAATCAGAGAGACCGGTCAAAATGGCATGGATGATAGGGGCTTCGTTCATTTGCTCTTGCAACCACATCAAAGGTATAATGGAAACAGCAAACAGCAAGTGGAGTCTGCTGGAGTCTAGATGAGCAGAAACCCTACAACTAGGGAGAGAAAAAAGAAATTACCTTGTGACAGTAGAAGGCAGGAGGAGGCAAAGACACGAGGCTGCCTGGTCCCCAATGGCTGAGTTGGGCAGAGGCTATGGCAGCTGCAACTGGCAATTGTGGACATTCTTCTTAAAGAGGCTGTGTCCGCAACTGGATTTTCGTGGTGACAGATTCACTCTATCTGAGCACCAGCCCCAGGTTGGCTGCTGGGAGTGTGGGGGGGACCAGGTATTCCTATATAGGTATAATCTTTAATTTCAGTTATTTTTCTTACTTCTAAAAAATGATCTATCAAAGATCATCTTCATGTATTTTAGAAAAATATTTTTAATGATTTATAAATGTAGTTTAAGATTTTAAGCTTGTTCACATGCCAGTTCATTATTTTATTTTTGATACCTAGTAAATACTCATTAAAATATAAAGTCACTATATAAAAAATAGTAAAACAAAATTAATTTGTATAAAACTCCCATCCTCTTCCCACACAAAATGCAGTATTTAATGGGACCAGGTGATATGTGGCTGAATTGTACAAAAATCCTTTCTACATTAGCACAAGTAGCCCTTTAGAAACTAAGTGTTCAATTCCCATACCTCCTTGGTATATTACTTTTTAACACTTGCTATATATTTTAATAAAAATGATTGAAAGTAATATTCACTAAATGTTTTGGAAATTTTCCAATCTATGTTAATACTTAATTGAAATGTGCCTACAGCACTTAACATATATTAGCCTTATACTGATGGTTGTTTGGTTTTGGTTTTGCATACAACTAAGAGAAATTGTAAATAACAGTGATGCCTTTGGGGAAGGAGACTGGAAATTATAAATCTAAGGTTAATGAAAATGACTTTTCCACACAAATGTTAGTCAGAGGTAAAAAAAAAAAAAAAAAAAGAGTTGTTAGTTATGAAAAATAAACAAAAAAAGAATGCTTTCAGATCCCACTCCTACTTTGCAATGTCTTAACCACTTACTTCATATTTTCTGTGGATATATTTTTTGTATCAAATTTTATTCTATCTTGTAGTATTCTACTTTTATCTAATTTCTCTAGTTTTGAGTTCAAAATATTTATCTTGTTAATAACATCATAAAAAGTTTCTTTTTAGGTATGAGTATTATTTGGCTATTTCTATGTTTTTTCTTACAGTCATAAAAATGAGTTGAGATGAATAAATTCTGAATTATGTTTAAATAATAGAGATTTAAGAAAAACAAAGGGATATGTATATGTAGAAGTTTTTTTGGATTCATTAGACAGATATTTAATTTACTGTTGTATTTCACATACAAAATATTGTGCTGCTATGTAGCTAATTAAAAATAAAGAAAAAGAAATAAAAATAATTTAAGCCCACAATAATCTTACAGTTAAATGCAGTAAATATGACATAGGCACACAAGCAATTAGAAAATCAACTAAAATGTATAAAAAAGACAAAAACCAAGTAGTTTAGAGACAAACTTTATTCCTGACTTTTCCTTTATATCTGTGAAAATGTCTTAATCACTCTCTTTAAGTTTAACAAATCATCAAAAATTGTATTAGAGAAATTAAAGCACAAGACTTTTCCTAGTTAATTATCAAAAAGAGTTTCTGTCCAAAGATTAAAAGTCATCAAACTCTATTGTTATTATTGTAGACATGAACTGCTTACTAATTTTAATGGAAGCCATAGGAATTTTTCTCTGAATGATACTAAACACACATTTAATTAGAAATGTTTGGATTCACTTGAGAAATCAGAGCTCTTGTTAGCAAATCTTTTGTGAAAGAAAAACTGTGGTTACAACAGAATATAAAATCATGTACAAGACACTTGAGAAAGTATGTACAAAGATACATGAAATTAAAAAGGAGTACATATGCTCTGGATTTCTCTTTCTGAAATAATCGCAAATGACATGGACAACCACATGATATACAAATAAACAGAAAGATACATACAGGTAATAACTTTGCCAGTCAATAGAGGCTGAGAGTAAGAGTGACTATATTTGCACATAGCTAACATCTACTCCCAGGTTATCTACATTTATTCATTCAAAAAACATTTCTTAATACCCCTACATTTAAGGCTGACCATCTTAAATCCTGTCTCCTCTCATGATTTTGTCTCTGAAAACACTCTTCTAGTTTGTCTACCACTACTCTGATCCTCTACTCACTTGCCTCCCTACTCTGCTCAGTTCTTCAATGTAGGTCATCCCTAAGCCTCTGGAGTCTGTGTCTTATTTCTTGTCATTGTATCTGTAATCCATTGTGTTCTAGTACGGCTTCAATTATCATCTCAGATGGCTCAGAATCCTATATTTCCAAATCTGAGTCCTCTCCCAAACTTTAAATTTGAATTTTTACTTCCATGATACCCTTGGCCCCTGGATATCTCTACCTGGACTTAACACATCTTAGACAAACCTCTTTCCACAAGAGTTTCATACTCCCTACTGTCTCTTCTTATGTCTAAAATGTTACTTGATCTCTATCCTCCTTCCCATCACTCTTGTCTAGAGGCTCAGGTTTGATGCTTCTTTTTCAAATGTCCAGTTCTACTATCCAAGCAGAAGGAAGCCCCCTGCCACTTTCTTCGAACTCCCATAAATAAGACTGCATTATGGCTGTTTGCTTTCAACTAAAATTGCCTTTTGATTTTTAAATTTCTATTTTGGGCAAGTATCTCTAGTCTTTCAAGGTAAGAACTTTGGATTGACTTAATTTTTTTTCCTTATCCTCACAGTTAGTGATTAAAAATTGTAGCTATTCCTCTGCAGAAGCCTCTGGTTTGACGCCTTATTTTAGAATTTAAGATTTCTCTTCTCAAGCAGAAACTGCTCCTTCTTTCCTCTAAGCTCTACCAAACAAAGTGTTTTATTGTTATTCCTGTATAATATTTTATCCTTAACTATCATTATACTGGAGATAACAATGACACCTCCTTCATCTAATTACCTACCACAGCATCAAACATTAATAACTGATAAATTTCTTCATTTACTAATATGTTATTCCTCTTATATTATCTGTACCTGTACTGGTCTATCTGGTATACTAACCTCTTAAAAAGAGATATCATACCTCTTTACTATTCTGTTCAATTCTGCTTCACCTCAAACTTTATAATCTTTATCTTCTTTATAATCATTATCATCACCATCACCTTCATAATCATCATCACTATCATCGTTATCATTATTCTTATAGTGCTTTACATTTATTCATAGATTTTTCATTTTCAAAAAATTTCATATGCTTATTTGTTAAAAAGGATACCGTAACATTTTAAAATCATATTACTAATTTTCCAGAAGATAAAGAATAATCTGAAGCACTTGGAAATATATAATAATAAAAATGTTCCCTGAACTTAAGAAGTGTAAACTTTATAACAAATAAGTAATAAATAATGTATACCTATAAATTTTCAACTAGGATTTGAACACCTATGTCTTAAATTTGAATAATTCTTTACTAGTAGTCCTTGAGGTACATAGAATTTCTTCTGAATTTTTCTTCTTTAACTGAAGTTATGCTAGTGCAGGTGTAATAATATGAGGGAAATACACAACTCCTTATAACATTTTTTTGCTTTCAAATATCCCCACCAAGCCTACGTTAGAAAAAATTTCTTACCTAACAGTATTATATTTAAAGAACATGAGTGCTTTCTGAGATACAGAGAAAAATCAATGGAAAAGATATTCTAATTTTCGAGAGAAAAGTCCATGACTATATGAAAACGTTAACCACTAAGTAGGTCAGTGCTACTAAACAAACCATTAACATGATTTAAGAAAATAATTTTATTTTTTTCTCTTAGTTTAATAGATACATCCTAGAGTTGCCATCCTGAAGATTTATCACATTGGTCTACAAGAATCAGGGACCTCTAATTTTTTTTTTACTCCTTTGAGATACTGTATATTCAAAGCCTCAAACCATTTTTATCCTTTATTTCATCACATTAAATATCAACAACTAACTTTTCACCCTAGGCAACCATAGGGTCTAAACAGAAAGCAACACAATGAAACCTGAAAAACTACCCTTGATTTACCACCCTTAGTTACCCTTTAGTTACTTCTTTTTAGTAACTTAGAAGAGAGAAAGAAAATGCAAAATGAAACAAAAAACAATGAGTATCTATTACTAACAAAACACACGTTAGATAGTTAAACACGTTATCTCTTTTAATCTTTATAATTTAGAGTGATAGGTTTTATTTTCTATTTATATCCAAGAAAATGAAAATCTCGGGGTAAATCTTAAAAAGGTGAAGCTGATATTCAAATCCAAAATTAGTTTTTAATCCATTCTCTAAGTTCTCACTAACCAAAGAAATCTAATTTTAAACAAAACAAAATGAAAGATATCTGAAAAAAAAATTAAAATTCATTCGTGTAATTAAGGTATTACATAAAGAGATCTTAGATTTTTTTTACCTCTTTGTAAAGTTTGGGTTGGTTTGAAATGTAAAATGGGAGGTTTAATTTGATGACCACACATATCCCTTCCAAAATAAAATATGAAGTTATTTCTCAGTGAAAAAGATATACATTGAGTACACAAAATCTACATACTAACAGGTGCTTGGGGTATAGTAGTTAACCATGCGATTTGGCTTAAAAGAGGGTGCCTAAAATATTATGACATGGCATCAATTGAGAAATGCAAATGTCAGTTTAATATATCAGAAATGACACCAATTACAGCCTTGGAGGTGCATAGTATTTCTCGGAGGGATGCAAACTCGTTACTCCAAAGATTCCTCTGTGCTTACAAATTAAAAGAACATTTACTATAGTTACTCTTGCTCCAAATTTATGCCCAACATATAAAATAAAGACTCCTTGACCAATCATAATTCATTGGCCTATGCCTTTAAGTTCAGGCATCATCACATACATTCTCTAAACCAATGAGTTAGCAAAAATATACCTTGAGATCTTGAAGGCTGTGTAGTCCTAGATCTTTGAGGAACTCATGCTGCAACCTATCTTGACTCAGCAAGAAAATTAGCACATGAATATCATGTTGTTTCATGATATTCAGTCTAAATTGCATTTCTACCTTATCAGTAAATTTTGAATATATTTTGAAAGACAAAAAAGTGGTTTATATTTACACATGAAACAATGAAACAATGAGCATCTAGTCTGCTGACCTAATCAAATCACTTCAAGCTATAAGGTCAGGAGGTCTTGACAGAGCTGGAGTCAGAAACCCTTAAGTTAAAAATTTATGCACTCAAATCAAATACCTAATACTTGTTTTGATCCTGAGATAAATAAATAAGGTCAGAAACAATTTTAAAAAATGTAGTAGTGTCATACCATGCTGTCATTTTTAATATGTCTTACACAGAAGCTGAGTCATTAGGTTCTGAAATTTTATTCACTTTATATCAAAATCTACTTATTTAAAATTCATAAGTATCCCTTACTGTCCTTTGTTTCTAAAATTAGTACAAGTCTAAAACTGGAACTCTTAGGTTTGGTTAAGAGCTAAATCTATGTTATTTTAACTTATGCAAAATTACTTAGAGAACTAAGGATAATTATCCAAATAAATAAACCAAAAACAAAGTTTTGCAGCACTCATATGTAATGAATATTGAAAAAGATGTTTTAGGCTCACATTTTTCAGATAATATGTTCAGTTCTTTCTTTTAGAGGTCTAAGACTAGCCACGATCTAATGAGTTTTGGAGTATTGGTAGGCAGAATAATGCCCCTACCAAAGACATGCACATTTTAAATTTTGGAAGCTGTGAAATGGTACGTTATGTGGCAAGGGGGAATTAAGCTGCAGTTAGAATTAGGTTACTAATAAAATAACTTTAAAATGAGAAGATAATCCTAAATAACCAATTGATAACAAGATTTTCTTGGCCCAGTGTAATTGCAAGAGTCCTTATCAGTGAAAGAAGGAAGCAAGAGACTCAGTGTTAGAGTGATGCAACATGATAAAGAATCCACTGGTCATTGAACCCTTACTGGCTTTTAAGGTAGAAGGACACCCTGAATCCAGGAACTGGGGTGCCTCAGAATGCTAGGAAAGTCAAGGAAGTAGACTCTCCCCAGGAGCCTCCCCAAGAAACACATCCCTTCTACCACCTTGTTTTTAGCCAATTGAGGTGTTTTATACTTCTAACATCCAGAACTCTAAGATAATAAATTTGTGTCACTTTAAGCCACCAAGTCTGTGGTAATTTGTTATAGCAACAATGAGAAACTAGTACAACAACATTTCAAAAATATATTACTAGTAGCTCTTGGATGGTTTGTTGATAGCAACATTTCTAATACGTAACACTGTGCCTGGTACATTGATGAAGTATATTTGACTGATTCTCAGATTAAACTTCATAATAGAAAAACAGAAACAGACAGAAACAGTTTATTGAGTTCACACTTTACAATCCCTGAGACAAGCTACATGTATAATTTGTTTTTCGAAGGACTTTGGAAAAAGAGGGTAAGAATTTATCCTTAATTTATAATTTTTTTTATAGAGACAAGAAAATTTCCATGGGAATAAAATAAAAATAATACAATAGTGTAAACATGTATAAGAAATGCAGAAGCAACAATACGAAAATACCACCAAAATATTGAAAGTCAGTGTAATTTATGGAAATATAAATCAGAACATTATTTCAGAAAACCTCTCTTAGAATTATAAAAGCATAAATGGAGTTCAGAATCTTCATTTTTAGCAGAAGTCAACTAAAATTGATAATAATTCCTACTAAAATATCTGTATTGTTGTCTATATTTATATAATAATAAAAATATTTTAATGACCATTAATTGTAAAGCAAATTCTTTCTTCTTGTCAAAAAAGTATGTGTCCTCCTGTATTATCATCAATACTACTACAAAAATATATGATTGATGAATGATAAGAAAATTTATATTTATTAGATAGTTCTATTTTGCTATTCTCCAAATATTACTAATGAAAGAAAATGCAGAGGAGGAAAGAGTAAAAAATAATTCATTAAATACACATAGGCTACTCTTCTCTGATATTAATGCTGTGGGTTCATATAAGAGAATACCATCTGTCACCCTTTTTTTCAACAAAGCACAACTGAAAATAATATATTAAATGTGGAGGAAAGGAAAGAGGGAGCAAACATAATACTTGTAATGGGATAAAGATATGATTAGAAATACCAGGAGGTATCTTTACTGTTCTGTTTGCCTGACATTAGAAAAAAATGACACTACAAAAGATAGATATATAAACCTCTTACCCTTCTATAATTTATGGAAAAGTGTTGTTTGCTTGTTGGTTTTCCTTAAATTTACACAAAACTGGGTCAGAACATGCCTATTTTGATCCCACAATATAAGTCAAATTGTGTTTTTCTCTGGAGTTCCTCAATGTCATGTGGGTCATAAATCATATTTGCTAGAATTCCCCAAATAAATGAGAAAACTTTGGCTTTGTCTATTCTAGATTTCTTCTTTACACACAAAATTTTCTTGGGGAAAATCGAAATCCATTATAATAGATTAAATTGATGAAATTGAGGGAGTATTTAATGCACTCCGAAGCTCTGATAAATATTAACTGGTTGAATTAGGAGAGCAGCTTAAGTAGAATATAAAGGGAACATGAAAAGGAGAAAGTATATTTTAATATGTAATGATAAATTCCATTTAAGCAATAGAAGACTATATACCATCTCACTCATGAAAATAGATGCAAAAGTCATAAACAAGATTTTAAAGAGCTGCATTCAGCATTGCATGAAAAAGATAGTATATCATGATCAAATCAAGTTAATTCAGTAATACAAGAATGTTTTAACATTTATTTGTCTTTAGCTTCTTAGCCAATTAAAAGAGAATATTGTATGATCATCGCAATCTTTATGGAAAAGTGATAAAATTTAATATCAAATCATATAAAACTCTTTACAAGATTAAAATGTGGAATGGGAGTGGGTAAAAACAAAAATAAAAGTGTATCTTCCTAAAAGCAGAACTTTTAAAATTAAGAATATTATACAGATGTATATTATCACTGTTTCTATTTAACTTAATTTGACGTCATAGCACAGTGAAAAAAGGAAAAAAATAAAATTATCAGACTAGTTAGTAACAGAAAAACATTACTATTCATTGATACTATTATTACTACATAAAAACATCAAATGACTCTATAAAAAATGTATACAAGAGTTTAAGTGTGCCTGAATATAGGCTCAATATATTACAATAAAATTAATTCTGTACACCAAGCAGAAATCATTAAAGAGTGCAATCATCATCATTATCATTATTTTCATCAAAATAATTATTTATAATAGCTATCAAATATAAAGTATTTAGGAAATTCTTAACAAAAGATATGTAAAAGGTTTATAGAGAAAATATAGTTTTATTGAAATATGTTAAAGAAGATTTAAATAATTAGAGAGTTATACCATTCTCATTGACAATAAGACCTTCAAATTTATGTATAGATTCAAGATACTATCAATCAAAATACTAATAGAGTTTTTTTCAGAACTTGACAAATTAAATCTGAAATTTATATGAAAAAAACAGTGACCCAAAAGAACTTCACACGAAAGATTCAATTTGTATAGAAATAAATATATAGTAAAAAAACAAAACAAAACAAAACAAAACAAATATTTACTGCTTCCTGGAAGAATGCAGAAGCTGACTGGGAGGAACCATGAGAGAAATTCCTGGCATGGTAGTGATCTATAAATTGATAACCATTTGTGTTAAATACATATATGTCAAAATTCATAAAATGATACACATAAGGTTTGTGCACTTCACTGTATGCATGTTTGATAGAGCAAATATTATAAAATTGAGGGTAAGTTTATGGATCACCAAGTAATCTTATGTAACACTTATTCAAGTATGATTGGTGGAACTTCTTTGAAACACAATATAATAGAATCATATAAAATTGAAAGAAATATCCTACTATTCTACTTTTATTCTAGCAATAGACCTCCAGTAATTTATCAGAAATCATGTACAAGATATAGCATAATTCCTAATAGCAAAACAATTTAAAACAACTCAAGTAAACCTCAAAAAAAAAGACTAAACAAAATTTTTTTATATTAACATAACAAAATATTTTATGACCATAAAAATAAACACAAAATAAGCATCGTGTAGATAAATTTTAGAAATATATTGATTAAAAATATTGCCAACAGAAACTACACAAGTAAAAAAAGCAAAATAAACAATATATTTTTAGGGATACTTTTGTATATGATAAAAACATTATTTTTAAAGGGAGAATGATAAATTCAAATTCAAAATAAGTTACTCTTGACTATGAGTCAGAAGGATGAGATAGTAAAGAAGTACCTAGTTGATGATGTGGTGATTGTTATACTTCAGTTCTTAAATGGAGCGATGAGTTCATAGGTATCAATTTTACTATTATGGTTCCTAACTGAAATATGTATTAAATATATGTTTTTATGCATCAAATATTAGAAAATAAAATGTAAATTATATCTACCTACAAAAAATTTTGCATTTTAAAAATTAAAAATTAAATGTCCAACAACAGAGACAAAGAAATAATAGCAGAGAACTATCCCCTCTATGAAGATTTCTACATTCGCTGTTTTCCACATATGTAACTGCCATTGCTGCCATTGCACACACATTGTGCAATGCAGAAGTGTTAAATATTCACCTTTTTAATTTATCCTTACAACAGCTGTGGAGGTACTATTATTTTTCTCATTTTTACACATAAGAAAATTTGGTTTAAAAGCAGTTAAGTGTCCTACTCAAGGACATACAACTCTATGTAGGTTGCAGAACTGGAATTCTGGATTGCCTGAGATTTATAGCATTAACATAGAAGCCCAATGATTTTCAGGGATCAAGTATCTCATAGGTCTCCAAATTGGATACACCATAAATTTATTATGTTTCTATAATAAAAGAATGAAGTTACAAAGAAATTTTTCAAAACAAGTTGATATTGCATATCCAAAAATTTTGTCTAATTAATAAATTATAAAGAATGGCTTGATAGCACCCATTAACCAAAGCACACAATATGAGCTATTGTCAAAAGATTAAAAAAGCAAAGTTTTTGTGTTCTTAAAGTAGTATTTGTGGATTCTCCTCATATCCACTGATATTTAAAGATTCATCAGTGTCCCCAAGATAAGGACTCCAGTCCTACCTTAATTTCCAACAGGTAGAGAATGGCCATTTAGTAGATAGGTTGTAATTAACCTGAAATTTCACATCAAAATAGGACTACCTTAAAAATAAACTGCAATTATATACAATAATCACAATTCAAGTACCAATCTTCATGTCCATCTTTTGATATCAGTCTGTAGCTCTCAGGAAATAAAATAGATGCATTTATCTGGCCTTCTATAGTTGTGGCATGCTTTTATAACTTTTATGTCTATAAACAGTAATAGAATCTATGTTCAATTTCTACATATACATTGCTTCAGGGAAACAGAAATGTTAACTCTTTTATTTTAAACCTCAGTCTGCCTTGTGTGGATAATCTCTTGGTTATCCTCCAAATTTGCTCTAAATACTGATGACTCAAAAAAATAAGAAAAATGTGAGTGGATTAACAGTTTGGTATATATTCTGGCCTCCATAACCCACTCAAAACTCCACAGTGTAAGAAACGACATAGAACTATCAAACATCTGGGTCGTAGATAATCCTCCAATCATTTAGAATCATATAGACAGCAGAAGGTTTACTTGGAAGGAAATGTAGTACACAACTTTGAAAACGGGTTCGGAAAGCTTCTATTTATTAGAGTCAACTTCTTTATTACTTTTGTAATAAGACAAACACCTTCATTCCATCCTAGGCGATGACTTGCACCACACTTTGCTGACAAAATAGAAAAAGAAGAAAGGAATGCCTTCAGCATTCCTCCAAAAAATTTCCTACCCTACGTGTATATCATCATGTACTATCTGCTCCCTTTCTTTTGACAAAGAATGAAGTGTCCCTAATTTCTTCTAAGGCTGGTCTTTTCATTTATGCTCAGGCTCCTATCCTCTTGTCCCTATCTCCTCTTTTGGAGGGCTTTGATCCTCTATTCACGCTCTTCCTTCAGGATCATCAATCCTTTCCTCTGTATTGTATCAGTCCCATGATTTTAAAAGCAAAACAAACAAACAACCAAAACTAGTTTCTTTTAATCCTGTACCTGCTCATTTTGTTGTCATTGTTGAGTCTTTAAATAGAAATGTCTTGGAAATATAACAATTATGCATCCAGGATCCACTTTGTCACGTTCCAAGTCTTTTAACCTGCACCACTGACACCACTCTTAACAATGTCAACAGTGTCCTCAGTAATGACATTTCTCATGGCCATTTCTGTTTTCTCTTTTTACTCAGCCCATCCACAGTATTTGCACACTTGATAATTAATCCCCCAGTTATAGGCTCTTGGCATCCCTGAAGTATCATACTCCTGGTTGTTTTTCTAGGCTATGGGCTCATCCTTCTAAGCTTTCTTTTCTGGTTTTAGCATTTCTAGTTCAAATGCAAATGTTTAGGAGTACAGAGCCCCTTGTCTTTTTTATCTTTATTTACTTTCAGAAGATATCTTCTACTCTCAATTTATTGATGCCCAAATTTACATATCTAGCTCTGATCTATTCCCTGAACTTCAATTGCCTATATCTAAGTATTTATAACACATCTTTATGTCTATATCCAAAAAGTCATTTTTTTACATTTTTCTCTTGGACCTCAGAGCAGTGAGACTGATGTTTAGAATGTAAAATAATATTCTCCATTTCCAAGACTCAAAATCAATGGCTAGACATCACATTTAGGCCCAAATCTAAACTTCTTTTCAAAGTTTGCAAGGAAGTTCTGGCTCTCAGCTACCTCTCCTATATCATTTCTACTGTATTTCTCTTATTTCCCTTTGCTCACTTCAATTTTATCTCTTTCAGACTTGAGTCAACTTCTTTTAAATATACAAAATTTAAAATATCTGATATGTGATTCATTTCAAAAAATTCTTAAAGTTTCTTGAAAATGGCTAAAATATTTTTCTCCATTTGTACTTCACAACTTTTGAATTGACCTTAAGTTATGTTCTGATTAAATCAATCCTATTTTATTTTTTGATCATAGTATTGTTGAAAGTTTTCACCACTAATTTTTCAAATACTCTATAGAATTCGATGAAGAGGGCTCATATTGCTGCTATTCATGTTACTATTATTTCAGAACAAAGATGCAAATGTCCGAACTAAGGCCATGTAAATGGGGTCATCAGTGGGATAACTAGAGATAGCAGCAGTAGATTTCTAAGGTGTTCTAATTTTCTTCACCTCATAGGGATTTCTATGCATTTTCAATTTATTTTTATTTTATTTTATTTTTTATTTTATTTATTTTATCATTATTATTTTGTTGTTGTTGTTATTATTATTATTATTATTATTATTATCATCATTTTGCCACACAGATTCAGAAACTACCTTATATGAAGTCTAGTTTCTAATAATGGGTGATTCCAAATTTTTTATATTACTCTATCTTAAGGCCAAGAAGACATTGGTGACTTCCTCTTTTTCCTCTCCTAAGAAAGTTTGAGCTAAAAGACTGGTCAATTACAATAAACGTTTTATCTCAGAAAAATCTCTATTCTTTTTCTGTTTTTGTTTCTATTCGACTTTATTTGCAACTGCTGTGTTTAAATATATTTTACGATAAGCTTTGGAAAATCTTTTTTACAAGTAACTGGGATACATAAAATAAACTGTAGGACAGCTTCGCGCCCCTTACCAACAGCTCTCTTAAAATGGAGGCGTGGTTTTAGTAGATGAGAAATTGAAAACAAACCTAAATTGTGCAATCTGGTTTCTAAAAATCATTCTAATCTAAAGTTTCAGTAATAGAAAAAGGTATCTAAAGGAGAAGAAAATAATTCCACTATATGCTGTATTTATTAGACAGCACTGTTCAATAGAAATATAAGCCAAGCCACGTGTGTGATTTCAAATTTTCTTGTAGCCATATTAAAAAAAGATACAGATAAAATTAATTTTATTAGTATATTTTATTTGAAATATACAGAATATGAAAAATGTTATAATTTCAAATTTCAATTCATGTAAAAATATTAGTGATATTAAAATATTTCTAAGTTATTTTAAATCCAGCATATATTTCACACTTATAGCGCAGTCATATATTGCTAGTGGCTATGACATTGGTCAATCTATACACTGTATCTGTAAGTAAATACCAATTTTAGTCACAAGTACATTTAAAAGGGTATTAGAGAAATCAAAATCCAAATCACTATTAGGAGGAAAACATGGGAAGTTTAAATAACATAAACAGAAGACGAACACATTTATCTCCCCTGAACTCTACTTTAGTGATTCCATAATAAAGCACTTTAAATCTTTCTATTCAAATAAACATGATTTAGTACAGTACTTTACCTCCTGCTGCAGCAACTTTAAAACGCTGCAAGTAAAAAGCTGCTAAAAATTACAAATTGCTACCTAAGCTTCCCTGACTACACGATAATAATTAGTCCTATTTTTGAAGGACCACAAATTATTGCCAAACAATTAAATACATCTCTAGGAAAACTCATCTTTTTCCTTTCAAAATATATTTTTAGAAAAAGAAAGTGCAGTTATCTGTTTCCATTCAGTTTGAGAATCTTTGCTTTGTTTTTTTTCAAAAGTCAAAAATAATTATTACCTATAATATTCTAGGCTTTTATTGGTGATGCAGGATGAATGAGATACTATTTTTTCCTTAGAGAAACTTGCAATCAAATGAAAAATCTGAAGTGCCTATATATTATGTTGCCCTTCAGGAATATGCATTCAGTTATCTCAGTGAAAGCTTCTAAGAGTTAGGACATTTTAAAAAACTAATTTAATGAGGTATAACGGACATACAAAAAGCTGTACATATTTAATGTAAATACCTTGATGAATTTGAAGATATGTATATACCTTTGAAAATATCACCACAAAGTATGCTATCCTTAATCATACCCCTCACCTCCAAAAGATTCCTACTAATCTCTTTATGTTTTTTTGTGATAAGGACACTTAACATAAGATCTAACTTCCTAGACTAGAAAAAATTTTAAGTATGCCATACAGTACTATTAACTACAGGCACAATGATATGTAATAGATCTCTAGTACTTATTCATCTTGTATAACTGAAACTTTGTTCTTTTTAACTAATACTTCCCTAACCATTTCCCACCCACCCCAGCCCTTGGCAATTAGCATTCTACTCTCTGCTGCTATGAGTTTAACTTTTTTTAGATTCCTCACATAATGGCAGTACATGATATTTATACTTCTGTGTCTGGCTTATTTCTCTTAGTATAATATTCTCCAGGTTCATCCATGTTGTCTCAAATGGCAAGATATCCTTCTTTTTTAAAGGTTGAATAATATTCTGTTATCTATACCTATGTCTGTGTCTATACCTATGTCTATATCTATATCTACATCTACGTCTAAGTCTGTGTCAATATCTATCTAACCACATTTTCTTTATCCATTCAGTGGACATTTAGGTTGCTTCCATGTCTTAGGATGTGGGAATAATGTGATGAACAGAGGAGTTCAGATATCTTTTTGACATTACAATTTCAATATCTTTGGATATGTATCCAAAGTGGAATTGCTGAATCATACGGTAGTTCAACCTTTAATTTTTTGAGGACCCTCCATACTGATTTCTATTATGACTGTGCTGAATTTTCATTCCTACCATTAGTGCACAAGGGTTTCCTGTTTGTACATCTTCACGGACACTTATTAACATTTTTTAAAAAATAGCCATCCTAGCACGTGTGAGGTGATATCTCATTATTGTTTTGATTTCCATTTTCCTTATGATTAGTGATGTTGATGTTGAGCACCTTTTATATACTTGTTGGCCATTTACATGTCTTCTTTGAAGAAATGTCTATACCAATCCTTTGCCTATTTTTTTTTCGGCTTTATTAAGTTATAATAGACAATTAGTTGCTTGTATTTACAGTGTACAATTTAATGAGTTTTTTTTTTCAATTATAACTGGCATACAATAATATACAAGTTTCAGTTGCACAGCATAGTGATCAGGGATCCACATAATTCACAAAGTGATCATCCCACTAAATTTAGTACCTCTCTTCCCCCTTACATATTTATTACAACATATTAATCATCTTCCCCATGCTACACTCTACATCTCCATGTCTATTCTGCAACTATTCATTTGTACCTCTTAATCCTTTTGCCTTTTATTTTTTGCCATCCCTCTAAACCCCCTTCCATCTAGTAGCCCTCAAAATATTCTCTGTATCTATGAGTTTATTTCTGCTTTTATTGTTGTTGTTGTTTATTTTAGTCTTTAGATTCCACATACATGTGAAATCATTCAATATTTGTCTTTCTCTATCCAACCCATTTTATTCAGCGTAATATCTTCTAGGTTCATCAAGGCAATATCTTTTCCATCCCCCTCCTTTTAGTCTGTGTGTCTTTTAATCTGTAGTGAGTCTCTTGTAGGAAACATATGTATGGGTCTTGTTTTCTTATCCATTCAGCCACTCTATCTTTTGGATGGAGCACTTAACTCTTTTTCATTTGAGGTACTTGTTGATAGGAATGTAGTTATTATCATTCTTTATTCTTGTTTGTAATATATGTTTTTTCTTCTTAAAAAAAGTCCCTCCAACATTTCCTGTAATACTGGCTTGGTGTTGATAAATTCCTTTAGCTTATTTTTGTCTTGGAATCTCTTTATCTGTCCTTCAACTCTAAATGTAGCTTTGCTGGATAAAGTATTCTTGGTTGTAGATACTGGGTTTTCATCACATCGAATATTTTATGCCAAGCCCTTCTGTCCTGCATAGTTTCCTTGAGAAATCAGTTGCCAGTCTTATGGGTACTCCCTTAAGCATTCATTAAGTTACTACCTAGTAGGTAACTAACTGCTTTTCTCTTGCTGCTTTTAAGATTCTTTCTTTGTATTTAACCTTTGGCATTTTAATTATGATATGTCTAGGTGTGGGCCTCTTTGGGTTCATCTTTTTGGGGACTTTTTGAGCTTCCTGAGATTATGTCTATTTCCTTCACTGAGTGAGGGAAGTTTTCCAACATTATTTCTTCAAATAGCTCTTCAATGTCTTGTTTACCTCTATGACACAGATATTTTTAAATTTAATAGTGTCCCATAGGCTCCTTAAATTATTATTATAGTCTTGGCTTCTTATTTCTTGCCATTCTGATTGAGTGTCGTTGGCTTCCCCATCCTCTTTGTAGGTCGTTTGATCCTCTTCTTTATTCACTCTGTTTATTCTATTTAATATACTTTCATCTCAAATAATGTGTTCTTCATTTCTGACTGGTTCCTTTTTATAATTTCCATTTCCATTTTTATGTTATTTTTTATCTCTTTGTTAAAGTTCTCACTGAATTCATCTGAGTTCATTGAGCATCTTTAAAACCCATGTTTTGAACTCTGCATCTGTTAGTTTGCTTGACTCCATTATTTCTGGATCTCTGTTGTGTTTTCTCATATGGTTTCTGCTTCTTCGTCTTTCCATTTTGGCTGGTTTCTGTGTCTGTTTCTATGTAATAATAATAAAAAAAAAACTCTTAAGTCTCCTGGTCTTATTAGTGTGGCTTTGTGTGGTAGGTGTACAGTGGTACAAAACTGAAAGAGGTTCAGGTGCAGGCCAAGTTTAGTCCCAGCCTGTGCCCCTACAGGGCTACCTATTAAGATTCAGCAAGCAATCCACAGATGCTGTGCCTCAAAAGGCTACACCAGAAACCGAGGCCAGCTGCCACCAGCGTGAGTCTTGGCTCTTCTCAGCAAGGAGCACCAGACTTGCTGAGGACACAACTGAATATGGCTTAGGGTCGGGCAGCGAGTAAGAGGAGGTGGAGTTTCAGGGAATCCTCTGGGCAGAGTGACCTCTGTTATCCAGTTTGATGAGTCTCAGCTACAGCTGAGTCCGCACACTGGGTGTAGGGGAGGACTCAACAGAGGAACAATGGATACCACTGGCATTTCTGTATGGAGCGAGCCTCACCTCTGGCCCTCACTTCAACAACTCAATGTCCCTCTCTATAGCCCTGGTGGCCCCGAGCAACTGACCCAGTGCTGGAGCTCAGAGGAAGCAGGTCTGTCACTGCCAAAGTCCACTTGCAGACACTGCCCCTTAAAGAGGCATCTGCAGCTGCCACCTGCTGCTGCTATGGCCTCTGCTCCACTCAGCCACTCGGAATCAGGCAGCCTTGCGTCCTCGCCACTATGCTACCTCCTCCCATTGCAGGGTGATTTCTTATTTCTCTCCCTAGTTGTAGGGCTTGTTTATCTAAATCTCAGGTGATTTTCCTTACTGTTTGCTCCTTGTTTCTGTCACAACTTTGATTTGTTCACAAGACAGATGAACAGAGCCTCTATCATCTACACCATTTTTTTCTTTCTCTCTTAGTCCATTTTTAATCAGGTTGTTTTATTTATTTTTGCTTTTGAGGTATAGGAGTTTCTTATATATTTTGGGTTTTGCCTTTTATCAGATATAGTTTTCAAATCTTTTCTTCTCTTCAGTAGGTTTTTTTTGTTGTTGTTGATAATTTCCTTTGCTCTGCAGAAGCTTTTTAGTATGTAATCTTACTTGTCTATTTTTGCTTTTGTTGCATGTTGTTTTTATGTCATATCCAAGAAATCATTGCCAAGGGCAATGTCAAAAAGCTTTTTCCCTATATTTTCTTCTAAGAGTTTTTTGGTTTGAGGTCTTAAATTTAGGTCTTTGAGTTAATTTTTGTATAGGGTTAAAATAAGGGTTCAATTACATTCTTTTGCATTTAGCTTTCCAGCTTTCCCGGAACCATTTTTTGAAGAGACTATCCTTTCCACACTGTGTGGAATATTTGCTTTTAAATTGTCTCTAAAACTAAATGATTCGATGAGAAGTTACATAGATCAGGAAAATTAAATGGAGGAAGAGAATTTTATGCATGTAAACGAGAATAGCTCTACTGAGTGAGAGCTATTCAGTGACTCACAAACACCTTCATATACTACTAATTCATTATCTCTCTCACTATAACCTTTTTTTGGCCTTGTTCTTTCAATAAATCTAAACCAGAACTTGAAAAGAAATTTTGTTAAACAGAAAACAATATATTATATTGGATTTTTTAAAAAGATATTTATTTTTAAAATTTTTCTCTAATTCTTTGTAAGTTTTCCAAGGTAATGACCAGACTATTTTTGGATATTAGCCAGTACTTAGCACAGTGCCTGGCACAGAACAGGTACTCAACATACATTTCACATGTGAATGATTGCTAGTTTTGTTAATTGATTAATGGATTATTTTTAAATTCCCCACCTTTTATCGTATATGTTCATTGAGGCCTTATCTCTGTAATGCTAGAATAAAAACTATTAGGGTGAATTGTGCTATTTCTTTCCCTGCTTAAGACAGCAAGGTAAACATATCAATGCTCAAAAATTATGTCAATGGGCTTATGCTTTATCAATATCCATATAGACCAACAGAGCAAATAATCCTCATCATGAAGGACTTATTTTCAAGTGGCATAAAAAGCGATAAGAAAAATACTTCATATGAACATTGCATGATAGGAGCAGTGAGATATGTAGGACTGCTGGAGTTAGAAGTAATTGAATTTAAGTTTGTTTGGTGAATGTTGAATACCTACAATGAAAGAGTATATTGAAAGATTTTATAACATGTAATACTCAGTGTATTATTTTAATCTCCTATCAAATGTTTTAGATTAATTACTTTGATCATTTCGAGACAGAACTAGTTATTTTAAAGCAATGTAATAAAGCTTATTCTTAATATCATTTAAAAATCAATTTTAATAAAAGTTATCTTAAATATTGTTGCCATTAGCTTTAGCAAATCCTTTTTATTTGTATGGGGTTTTAGATTTTTAATGCACTTTAATGTATACTCACCTCATTTGATTTTTCAACAATTCTATGAGTTGGTAATACTACGCTATAAGTAAAGATATTGAATCCAGTTGATTTTTCTGACTGCAGATTATAGAAAGGAGAGACTGCCATAAAAATCCAATATTTCTCTCGTATAAATGTACCTTCACTTCATCCTTCGCCTTTATCAATATTCCTCTCTGATCAGCATCCTGAAAATAAAGATATAGTTTGCCACAACTACACAAAAGACCCAGGAAGTCTTCCTCATCAAATTCATAATCCTGATGTTAAACCTGATAAGTAAAAAGATAGCATGGCATTATTTTCTTTACATTTCTTATTAATAGTTTGTATTTCTTCCCCCAGCACTAATTCTGATTGCAAAGTCTCTACATTGTCCCACTCTTTCACCCTATACACATACTGCCAAGACTCCAAAATTAGGAAATTTCCAACTCTGCGCATGCATGATATATATTAATTCTACTTATTTTAACAGGTTAATAACAAATAGAAAGAGATCATCAGAATTGACTTATTAATAAGAGTACTTAGAAAATCCAACTTTAGAAATAAAAAGTTCTCTTGTGCATCTTTAAGCTATCTTTCAGAGTTGTCTCCTGCGTGCTTTTCCTCCTCATGTCCAATACAATTTACACAATTATAATGTTGTTCCTTGATATCAAAACTCACCTGGGTTCTCAGACCACTCTGCCATACTTTTTATTCCCCATTTGACTATGTTTTAAATATCTTTTAATGATATTGAATACAGTTTTGATCTTGTTCAAGCCCTACTACCTCTTAACTGAACCATTGTTCTAATTTATTTTCCTGTTTTTTCTACCTCTAGCTTCACTTTTCCTCTAATTATCTGCTTCCTGTGTAATCTTTCCTAAAACCACATATGATAATGACATGAACTGCTCTACAATTCTAAATCAATCACCTGCTCAAATAATTTTTATTTGTTTCCATTAAAAGATTAAATTCTCAGCTTAGAATTTAAGACTTTCTACATTTGACCACAGTCTACTTTATTCAGATTTACATACAACCCTATATACCTTTCGCTTCAATCATACTACAGTCTCTTTATTCCTAGAGCATTCCCTATACATCTCTATTCATATTCCTTTGCTTATGTTCCCTTAGTCTTGAATAATCACCCCACAAGGCCCATTTACGTGTCTTTAAAGACTCTGCTCAAAAAACACTTCATGTGAATGCTCTTCTTCCTAGTTTGGAGACTTAATAATTCCTCCTTGATTTTCTATTTTACATTATACGTCTTCATCTCTGCATTGGATATTAAACACTTCAAGAGGAAGGAGTGACCTCACAGGTTGTATACCAATGGTCTGAGATTTTGTGCATAAGCATTATTAAAATAATAAATATCTATTGAATGGCATTGAATATTGAATCACTTAAGATATAATTTTACAAAATCCTGTAAGAAGTAATATATACTTAGCATCTTTCTGTCAAAATTTAATTTCAATATATACATTTTAAGTTAGTTAAATCAAGAAAACATCAAACTGAATTAATTAAAGATCAAATTTTAAGATATATCCTTCTTTTCAATGGAATCTTTAAATTGCATTAAATTAAATATAATAAAAATTAAAGCATACCAGTCAATATCGATATCAGTAGTCACTGTTTCTATTTGAATAAACCTGGGTTCCCACAGGAAATACATGGTACACTGAAGGTGTAATTTTAAAATAGTTTAATAAAGGCCCGTTTACCTAAGATCGGGTATGGTTTAGGGAAACCAGAGGAGATCAAGCAATACCCTGAAGCAAGTAATACTTACCATGGAAAAGTTCACCATCTGTTGGCCAGAAGTGGTGAAGGGCTAGAACCTTTACCAGGACCTGGAGACAGAGGGCTCTGCAGAGAAGAAGGCAGAGTTATTGGAGCTGTGACCTTTAGTAGAAGGATGTAAATAACCTGTAGCACACCCAGATCTAGCACTATTTCCTCTTTCTTATCTCGTGCTAATATTTCCTAGTGGCCAAATTTACCCAGAAGTCAACATTGCCATGTAACCCAAGGACCAAGGGAGGCCAGTAATGTGATAAATAGAAAGTAGGGTGGAGAAGGATGGAAGGGGAACATGGCAATGTTTGATATCTGGGAGTTATGTTTGGACATTTTGTTTTTATTTGACTTTTTTATGCTGTTAAATCTGTTTCAGAGAATAATTCAGATTAATTTATTCCATCAAAAAATATATTGGTTTAATGAAAATGTGAAATTCTTTTTAGTTAAAAAAAGTCTTCAGATCCAATTATTTTGCATTTTTATGAAGAAACTCAACATCAATAACAGGAAAAACATTGTGGAAGGAGAGTGGATTCAGAAATCTTTTGATTATAGCTTTCTGTTTGAGTACATAATCAACTTCACAGTCAGATATTTTCACGTCTTAGAATTGTTAGTAGTACTGATGTGCCTTATTAAAAGCATAAAAGTGTTTTTATTCTTCTTGGAAAATGTTTTGAAGCACGTAGATTCAGTAATATAACCTTTGGAATTTATTTGCAGGTTAATTTGGTAGTCTTCTTATACCTGATAGATATGAATCGGCTTTGAGTTCTTCACTTAAAATATATAAAAGGCCAAGCAAAGTGATATATACCAAAAAAATCTGAGAAATCAATCCTTAGCCTTAAGAAGTGGTTGATGAGATAAAACAAATTAAAAAATCTGAAATAATTTAAATAACTAGTTCCTTTTGTCCCAAAAGCAAGGGACATGAAGAAATAATCCTTCAGAAATAATAATTTTCTTACTTTGGTATTGTATTTTAAAATACAAAATTCAAGTTCAGATACAATATCTAACTTAAGTCTCCTAATAAACCTAGCTGTGATACATATTCGAATATATTCTATTACCCAATTTTTAAATTTGAAAAAATTGTGTATTAAAGAGATCAAGTGATATTCTTAAGTTCCAAAATTAATTAATGACAACTACTGTAACTGAGCTGTCTGACTCGCAGTCGTAGTAGTCTTTTGGCTCTACCAGGATCTATAAAACATTTTGAGTATATAAAATTTATATAACATTACTATACTAAGAACATTTTAGAACATACACAAAAAGAATATTTTAAAAGGACATGAGAAAAATAAATGTAAATAGATTATTTGAGATTGTTTTACCTGCTCCCAGCACAGCCTGCTTTAAAGATTATTGGTCAATAGTATATATACTAATTATCCTCTGAACTAAATAAAGTTGCATTCCTCAATGTTCAACTTACAAAAAATAAAACCCAAAGGATCTTAGATATCCTAGGTCCAAAATTATGAAGAAAAAGGAAAAACTGTGAAAGGTATTTTTGAGGCAAAAATTATAGAAGTCACATAGATTTAAGGACCATTGGAGATATTCAGAATGATTTTTAATTTTTTAATTTAGTCATTAGGCAAATGCTGATTATTCGAGTTATGGAATATATGAGATAGAATACCTAAGTTTAGTTTTATATTACCATTAATTTGAAAATCTTTCCATATGCTTATTGGCTATTCAGTTTTTCTCTAATATAAAAAATCTGTAAGGTGTTTTGCCTTTTTCTGAACTACGGTTATTTTCTTTTTCTTGTTTGATTTATAGGAATTCTAAATATCAATATTAGCTTTTGTCATTTTATGTTCTTTGTATCTGGTGTCTTTTCTGCAATATTATGTTTATGAGACACCCATATTTTGATGTGTCATGGTAATGTTCATAGTATTATATTTTGAGTCCTATTAAGAATTTTCTAACTCAAACTGGCTTAAACAATAAGGAAATGTATTTTCTCATATAAATGAAAGTCCAAATGTAGAACAATCTCCAGTAGTGACAAACAGTTTCAATGATGTTATCAAGATATAAATTTTCTTCCATCTCTCTGCCATTCTTATAATCACATCATAGCTGCCAGGTGCAAAGGGGCTGTATTTCTGTGTTCAGTAAGATAAAGGCAGAACCTCTTTTAAAGGAATAAATAATTCTATTGCTATTTAAATTGTTCTACAACACAAAAAGTGAAAAATATTTTTTGTTCTAAAATTGATACAATATCATGTCAATTATATATCTTTCAAAAAATTTTTAATAATTACTTTTGAACTTGGAACAGTTATTCAATTTCTTTGTTCATCAGTTTCCTCATTCATAAAAAGGAGGGAATACTACTTCAGATTGGAGTTCAATGTCTATGTAGTTCCCTGTGAAAGCTGTTAAACTGTTGGCAAACAGACTGAAGGATTCTGGGCTAAAACTCTCCAAGGTCTCTTTCAGCTCTAAAAGTTGCAGAATGCTAGTAAATAGGAAACAAAATAAACAGAAAACATTTCCCCTCAAGTTATAAATCTAGAGTTACATATGAAATAGAATGTTTACCAAGTATAGGCCCTTAAAACCATATTTTTTATGACATATACACTATAAAGAAATGGTTCTTACTTTGTAGGGATTTCCTGTATAAAACGAAATAGCTACTGTCCCTTGTTAATTTCAAACACTATCTTATGTTTTGTACTTATAAGGATATAGTACATGGGGGAATTAAAAAGTCAGTTTTTTTTTTTAATCTATAAAGCATTCACAATATTTTTCTACTTTAAATTAAGTTATGTAGATTCAAAAATCTTATACCAGGATATATAAACTCTTTGAAAAATGAAGTAGATGCCAACTTCCATTAAAATAGTAGTCCACCAAAATGAGTTCTCCCATTATTCCATAATAATGAAGTTATAGCTGGGCAAAAATCTCTACAGCTTGATTACATTTCTCAGTCTCCTTTGATGTTAAATAGGTCATGTGATGAACTTTTGCCAATGAAATGTGATCAGGAAAATTTACATCATTATCAGATTTGGCCAGGCTTCTCTTTTCCTTTCCCAAATTCTGAGACCTGGATCTGGAAGTAAACTATTTCTACCATGCAGATGAAACAACGACCTAGGTCAAGGCAGAGGAACATGATAAAAATAATCTGCGACCTGAATGACCATGTGGAGCAGAGCTTTCTGACACCCTGAAGCACTTGAATCAGGAATTTTACCAGATTAAAAAAAAAAAAAAAAAAACTCTTCGCTATTTTTAATAGTTACTAAGTATTGGGTTTCTTGGTTATTAGCAACAGAGTCTTCACCATAAAGGCAGATTTGTTAAGTTTAAAATACAATAGAGGTTATATGTTTAAAATGATAGAGTCAAAAATAAAGTGAGGAGACCTGGAAAACTTTTATCAGCTCTATGTATGAGATATGAGAGAAATTGTTGTTTAAGTTTCTCCCTCAAAGAACTCAATTTTTAGAGTAGAATGCTTATCATTTAGATAAGAATCAAGCACCAAACAAATTCACTGTCATCTTTTCTGTTTTGTCTAAAGCACAACAGATGTCTGAAAGTCTGGCTTTAAAAAATGACTTCCTTACTAACAAATTATCATGAAATATGCAAAGATGATCCTGACAAGTAGATTCTGAATATTAATTTTATAATCAGTAAAATCTGCTATGGATTAAACACAATGTAGTTTAAAGCTGATCATTGAGAGCTGCTAAACTTAGTTTAAGGTTTAAAATTTGAAATATGAGCATGATTAATTCTTATCAAGTCAAAGGTAGGTATTATCTAAATGTTTTCCTTGGTCCATATTTCCAATGCTAAAATATTGTCTATATCAGATAGATAAGATATATATATCAAAAAAGAAAGTTCGTAGCAGAAAAATTAGAATTTGTAATTGATCCCTTAATCATTAAACAGAAATATTAATAAATTGTCATTCATTCATGAAGATATTGTAACAAATTCTCAGTAAAAATATCTGTTCCTTGTAGCAAAACAGAAAATGGTATTTTGCCATCAGAATCAAAATCATGCTGCTAATAATTATTTAGTATACAGTGATAATTCAATTTATTAAGTAATTTAGTATAGTTTCATCATGGCTCTACTCATGAATCGACAAACTTAAATCTAAGACTATTTAAACAAGAAAAAAATGTTTTCAAGACATTTTCAAATATTTATAATATTCAAAAAGTTTAGCCAGGAAAGTATGTCCTATAATCTACATAAGTACTCATTTTATATGACTTTAATTTATATCCTAATTTTTATATAGAAAAAGATAAAGTATATTTTTGTGAGTAGCAGCCATAAAATTGCTGATTAAAAGTGCCAATCCTCCTCACTGAGACATATTTATTTTGCTCGTTTCTACAAATTATAAGCCCTCTTTTTACTGGACAACGAATTTGAAAATATAAAAATAAAAGGTCATTGTAACAGGTGTAATGATATGCATTTTTAGTTCATTTTAGATTAAACTAGATCCTAGATCAAATTTTTCTAAAATCAACTTTACCCATGTCTTGAACAGGTATTTTAATATAACATTTTTTATATTACTACATGATTCTTTATCAGTTATCAGAAAGAAACTTCGACAAAGTTTAAATGTAATTGGCCTTAACCCAACTTAAGGGGCATTTGGTTTCAGAATTTTTAATACTTTTAAGAATTACGCTAAAAAGTAGTCCTTATTTGTGTGTGTGTGTGTGTGTGTGTGTGTGTGTGTGTGCATATGCCTCATTACTTAACAAAATATGGTTTCTCCATGTTATTTTGGACATGGTTTTAAGACAAAAGATGTTTAAAAACTATGTAAATTAAATTTTTTCTCTATTTGCTTAAAACTGGAGTGAAAATGCCAATTCATTCAAAATATATATTTCTCTGCTCATACTTGTAAAGTCATAAGGGAACAAAAAACAGAAGGCAAAGGAGTGTCAGTAACATATGTATTTATGACTTCCAAGTTTTGGGTTGTAATTCTCACTGATAGAGCACTTACTTTGAAGTAGGCATTTTGCATATAGCATTTCAATAAAAATTTCATAACATTTTAAGGCAAATGTTATGTTTTAATGATAAGAAATCTAAGGCTGAGAGAGATTAATTTAAACCTAAAGTTAAATAGCAGTAGGGTTGATGTTTTTTCCTATTCTTCAGTTCTTACTGCCCCCTAAAAATATTTTCTTTCTTTCACTATTAGAAAATGAAGTAAAAGGGAAATACTTTTCATATAACTACTTATTCTTACTAAGTTTCTTCTCATATTTCAGTCATAGGGGAAGATTTTAATATTCATAACTAAATATCAACTACTTTTAAGAAAAAGGCACAAAGTATCTTCAAAATCCAGGACTAGAAAAATCACAAAACTATTTTCCTTCCATCGCGCGCACGCGCGCGCGCGCGTGTGTGTGTGTGTGTGTGTGTGTGTGTGTGTAAAACTTATGGAATATGCCACAAATAAAACAAAAACTATTTTTTTCTAGTTCGAACAAAAACTCTTCTCATTATTTTTTTTTTTAAAGTGAAGTGTTTCCATCATTTAAACTCTTACATGATTTTTATCAGGTTCAATGGTATCCTCTTCACTTAGTAGGCAAAAGTATCATTCATTAACAAAATGCGTTAAAGTTATTTTAGAATATTTGTTGTTAAAATTGAAGTCACAATTGACACTTAAATAGTTTGGGGGCTTTTGATAAACATAGAATTCATAATTTCTTTAAAATTCACAGTCAAAATTAGCAAAGTAGCTGTGCACTGACTATGCTCTAATGTCATCTAAAATGTAATAAAAATAATTAAACGTTTAGACTACCTAATCTTTAGCTTAAAAACGACCAGTTACATAAAGCGAAAATATTAGTTTACAAAGAATAACCAAAGTCTGATATTGAAATATGTAAAATATACACACATGTGTATTTCTTGAAAAACGTACGTAAAACTTTAACACGCTTTAAACAATAATCATGGGATGTTTTTAGGTTATTTTTAATGCACCAGATTTATTTACCAATTCAAAGACTCACTAATAGGCCGATACTTTAAAAATTCCTGGGCGGAGGGGTGGTTCAACAAATTAACACATATTAGATGTATAAGGACCAGAGCCTCAGGCAGACGTGAGTTATAAATATTACCTTTTTAGTAAAAAAACGGTGGTAGTTTATAAGATATCCAAGTAATACGGATTTGTTAAAACAATACTTAGAATGTTGGACACATAAGATATAATGGCTGAAAACTTTAGGGGATTGAAGAATGAACAATAAACTCAACCAACACAAAATGCATTATTCACCCCTCAAAGAAAATAATAATAATAATAAAAAAGTTACAAAAGGTCCTCGTAACACAGAGAAAAGGAATTAGGTGTTGACTGGCACCCATTTCTTCCTGTTTTAAAACCCGCCCCTCGTTACTAGGCCTCTCTCCATCGAAACGAAATGACAGGTGCTTAGCACTCTCGAGGACTCGACGAGGCCCGGCACCCTTCTCAACCTCCGCCGGCCGAAAGCGCAGCGCCTCCCGGAAGTGCCGGGCGGCCGGGCTCTGCCAGCCAGTTTTCGCAGGCGGAGCGCGGCCCAGGGCATGCGCTAGTGGCTGGGGTCTGGGGGGAGCGGTGAACCAGGAGGCGGGGCCCAAGCGAGGCCCCGCCTATCCCCGGCTGCGGCCTCCCGCTACTGCCAGGGTTTGGGGGTCTGCGGGTCCGGGGCTCGGAGGCCTGGATCAGGTTCGCGCGGAGGCGGCTCCTCCTTGTCCCCGAGCGGCCGCGGCCCCCGCTGCTCGAGGTGCAGCTGCAGCAGGGCCCGGCGGTACATGGCCTCCAGCTTCTCGAGGCGGGCCCTCAGCGCCCTGGGGCTGCCCGGCTCGTCCTCGGGACCGCCGCCTCTCGCCCTCGGGTTCGTGCTGGCCTCTTCGGAGCCTGGGGTCGCCCTCGCCGCCTCCGCGGGCGCCCCGTCGCCGCCCTCGCCGGGGAGCCGCAGAGCCTGACGGAAGAGGTTGCGGTTCTCGCGCTTCAGCCGCCGATTCTCAAGCCGCAGGCGTGCGTTCTCCTCGCACAGCCGCGCGTTCTGCCGGTCCCGTTCGTCTCGCGCGCGGATGGCCTCCAGGTGGCTCGCCGCCAGGTCGGCGAACCTCTCCTCCAGCTGCTGTCGGGCGCCGCCCGCACGGCCTCGCCAGCCCACGCCGCCGCCGCTGCCGCCACCCCCACGAACCCGGCCTGGGCGGCCCTGCCCGCGGCAGTCCCCGCCGCTGTCCCCACCGCCGCAGCTCCCGCGCCTGGTGGCGCCACCACGCATGCGCCACATCGGTCCCGTCCCTACCGCGCTGCCAGCGCTGAGGGCCGAGGGGCCACGCGCCTGGGCGGCGGGAGAGTTCGGGCCCGGCGGGGAGGCCGGGGCAACAGCGGAGGAGGAGAGGAGGTGGCGGGCGGCGGCTGCTGGCTTAGAGCCAGAGGAGGCCGGGAATTTGCCCGGTCTGAGGCGTGTCTTGTCTCCCGTGGTGGAGCTGCTCCCCTGGGCCTGCGATCACCCGGCCGGGCTCACGCACAATGCCCCCGGGGAGCGCGTCGCTGCTCAGCCCTCTGGCAGCGCGGGGGAAAAGCGTGTACCTGCTGGGTTCTGCCAGGGCCCTTCTGTGCAGGCCTGGGCACTGCAGGAACCAGCCGGCCTCGCCCGGCTCACCAGCGCAACCACCAGTGGTTACCTTGCTCTTTGCGTGGCAGTCTCAAAGCAGATAATAATAGAATGGTAAGTTCTAGCACAGAAATATGGGGCAAACTGAAAAGCTGAACTGCTTCATTTTTAGAACGTAGCGGTTTAACTCACCTATAAGCTTCGTAAAACATTCAGCACTATTGAGCTGAGCACCTGTCATGAGGCCCTCAAGTGGGAACAGGTAGCTCTTAAAGAACTAGAGTGATTCTCAGTTCGGCTCCGCTGTACAAGTTGTTTGCAACTCTAGTGAAACATGGTAAATTAGTTGATTTGCTCTCGTCTGACAACAAAACCCAGAAAACTCAAAATGTGCCCCCTCCGTACAAGAAACTGAATACTCAGTTCCAAAATGTTGAGACAGGTGAGTACAACTTATTGAATGAATCTGGAACTACTGGAACAAGTGAATGAGCAAGAACTCATGAAAACCCTGGTTCACCGAGTTGGGGTTTTCAATGAGCAGTAGAAATTAAAGTAGGAAAATACTGAGTTATTTAACTTTTTGTAATTTACTTTGCCAAGATCCTAAAACCCACAAACACAAAATCTCTTAATTGGAACTATCATTCCATGAAATAAAGTAGGAAAGATATAATTTCAGAATTTCAAAAAATGTAAATTTAGTTTTATGAAAGACGATATTCTTAATTTCCATTAAAAGTAGATGGTGAAAACTGTTGTAGATATGCACCGACTACTCAATTACTGAACGAAAAAATGTGTTTTCCCATAGTGTGTATAGAGAATGCAGGAGAAAATGCTAGTCTATAAAAAGGATTAGTTCTCAATTTTAGACATGTTGAATTCTAGGGATCTGTGAGATAATAGATATGCCACAAAAGCTGGAGAAAAACTCTGTGTAAGAAAGATTCAGTCTCCCTGTGGGTGTTTTGAATACTAGTGTTTTTTATTATTTGTTGGCTCCACTTCCTCACACCTACATTTGTAAATCTACTAGTGTTCTCTTTTTATAGTGTCCCAGGTTAAACCTGCTGTTTCACTTGTAGAATATCTGCTAAATTTTTGTAACTAACCACTGTAATGAACCGCACTGAGTTTCCTAAAGCAGCGGTCCCCAACTTTTTTGGCAGCAGGGACCAGTGCTCTTATGAAGATCTAATGTCTGATGATCTGAGGTGGAGCTGAGGCGGTGAGCTCTGGGGAGAGGCTGCAAATATAGATGAAGCTTTGCTCACTTGCCCTTTGCTCACCTGCTGTGCATCCCGGTTCCTAACAGGGCACAGATGGGTACCAATCCACAGCCCTGGGGGGCTGAGTGGGTTGGGGACCCCTGTCCTGAAGGACATTGATGCTGGTTGTATAGGAAGGCCTCCATGCCCTTCTCTCTACACCCAGCCCAACCCCAGAGTACTCTCTTTTGCCTTGATAAGTTAATGAAGTAATGTTTAATATTATGAAAAGCAGGTAAAACTGATTAAGCAGACGATTCACTAAAATTATCAGTCTGTTATATTTTAACATTAACTAATTTGATTATACATATATCTTCCCAAAAAGAATCTGTTAATACTACCACTCTGAGTCAGGCATATGACATTTATAACTATATTTTATTAATAGAAAGGAAGGAATGGAGGAAAGGACAGGGAAGGGGAAGGGAAGAGAAAAGGAAAAGAAATGGAAGGGGAAAAAGGAAAAAAAAATATCGATCCAACAAAAAGCTGCCAAAAACAGCAATGAAGGTTAAGTGAGTATAATAATAAACATTCATCTTATGGTTTATGGAGAGTCCACCGATTTCCTTAATAGGACATAGAGACAATGGATATAATTTCTAAGTTGAAAGAAGATTTGAGACAACGGTGACTAAAATTATTGCTGCCAAAAGTATTACTTGTATTTAAATTTGTTTAAATTTAATTAGAATAATATGTCAAGAATTGTATACCTGAAGATGCACACTACCTCATTTCTAAATATAATAACACAAAACTTAGTAAAAAGGCTTCTACACACCATTGTTTGTTAGTAGTCTACATATGCAAATATTATTGTGCAAATAATGTAACATGTATATGAAAATAAAATGAAAAAATCTTGGAGAGAGAAAAAATTATGGAACTGATAAAATTTGGAATGTGCAGCTATAGTTATCCTTAAGAGAATACAGAAGAATATACAAGATCTTAATTAGAAAAAAATATATATATATATATGAAGCATCTGAGCTTTTAAAAATGTTTGTTTCTAAATAGTAAAATTACTTGCTTGCCAAATAGAAAAAACATCTCGACACGCAGATCGCTCTTTTCTGACAGTATTTATTGTCCTTTAAGCTACTCTTAAGAAAAAAAGGAAAGAATTCTATAATAAATTTGACAGCTTTATAAATAAAAAATAAAAACTCCAATGGACTATTTGTACTTTGTGTTTAGGAAATTCTAAGGCTGAAGATTATATCTTGACTAAGATTATAAAGCTTAGAGTTAAAGAGCAAAAAAAGAGGCAAATCATTTAGAGCAGCGGTCCCCAACCTTTTTGGCACCAGGGTCCGTTGCTCCTATGAGAATCTAATGCCTGATGATCTGAGGTGGGGCTGAGGCGGTGATGCTAGCCCTGGGGAGTGACTGCAAATATAGATTAAGCTTTGCTGCTTGTTCGCTGCTCACCTGCTGTGAGGCCCGATTCCTAACAGGCCACAGACAGTACTGGTCTGTGGCTCCGGGGTTGGGGACCCCTGATTTAGAGTACTTGACTTTGCTATTTCTCTGAAACTTATTTTTTTATTAAGGGGACTTTTTGTAAGTATTTAGTTCTTTTCCCCCCTCCACACCCTGAATACCCATTTCCTAGTTATTCGACAACTTAAAATTTATCTTATGTAAGAGGAAAAAAAAACAGATGAGTTTACAATCACTGTGCTTAATATAATGTCTTAAAGCAACATTTTGTAAATACTGTCAGCAAATTGGAATGGTGCTGTTTTTTGTCTTAAACTTCATGCATCCATTTTAGTGTTTCTCAAAACCAGCTTTGAATGACAGCTGTTGAATTTATTGTTCCCTTTCTTCCATTCTCCAAACAAGTTCTTTCCGTACATGATTGCTGTTGCATATTTCTACGTACCCACTTGAGAAGAGGCCCACGATTCATATTCTTTCTCTCTCTCTTTCCCCCCGCCCCCCATTTCATACATCTTTCTTAGGTCTTCTGAACTCAAGGTGCTTTTTCTTTGTTTTAAACATTGATAAAATGATGGCTGTTCTTGTAATTTGATGCTGAGGTCCTTCACTGTTAACAATTTTACAGATGTACTGCAAATAGAAAGTGAGTTTGGAGCAACTTTGAAGTGTGTGTGTGTGTGTGTGTGTGTGTGTGGTGTGTGTGTAAAGAGACAAATATTTCTTAAA